>NC_054700.1:6407900-7007900 GCF_016097555.1 Gigantopelta aegis | reverse complement strand
GGTCTATCCTGTTTGAGGAATGGTGCATATAAATAGACAATAACTAGTTAATGACAAAGGATATCTGCTTTATCCTGTGAAGGTAAGAATGGGAAATTCCCTGAGGCTCTACCTAGCGGAATTTGTCATTCAGCCTGAACAGAATAAAGCAGATATTCCACGTCATTAACTAGTTATTATCTTTATCCTGCAGACTATAAAAATTAAGGGGAAAAGCTATTATTTCTGTTATTTCAGCCACATTGTACGATGACCTAGAGGTGAAATGAGCAATTTTGTAATGTAGCTATTCGTGTGACGTCATACGAGTGACGTCAAAAGTGATAATCTGCTAGTATACGTTTATGACTTTGCTTTAATCTGTCATCATAATCTGTCAATAGAAACAGAGGTTGCAGAATAAAAGATCTCTTAATTGCTACTAATGGAAAAATGTAGTGGGTTTTTTCTCTCTAACACTATACATGTATGTCACTTTACCAAATGTCTGACATCCAATAACCGATAATTTATAAATCAATGTGCTCTAGTGGTGTCATCAAACAAAACAAACTTTATACTCGATTTGTGAACAATCCTAACATTTCGTCTACTTGACCAACATTATCATGAGGCTTTTTACCAATTAAGTTGGTTCAGTCTACTTGTAATATGGGCTAATGATCAGACATATGGTATCTAATCATTAGCCTATATTGCAAGTAGTTCTTGTACATAACCGTCTAAATCAGCTGAGTTTTGGACACAAATTCATATTCAGGCAATTCCTTTTTTTTTGTTAGCAACAGTTGTTTAAAAACTGATTAGCAACTATACTATTTAATGTTTCAGAACTGTGTAGTGATCTTTAAAACTTGCCTAACAAAATGTTCTCCGATACATGTATTAACAATTCAGTTTTGATTTTCCCTCAAAATATGTTTGAATTAAATGCTTCTGCTATTTCTCGGTCCAGCCAATGTACCACAAATAGTATATCAAAAGCTGTGGTATGTGCTATCTTGTCTGTGGGTTGGTGTAAATAACAAAATTAAAATATTGCGGGTTTCTTCTCCAAGACTATGTCAAAATGTTTGAAATCCAATAGCCGATAATTAATAAATCAATGTTCTCTAGCGGTGTCATTAAACAAAACAAACTTTTTTTGTGAACCAAATGAAATCATTTCTGAATGGTCATTGGTTTATTGTTATGTAAGTTTATTGGTGTATATAGCTATAGCCTCTCTTAATTGTGTGAACCACCAATGAGAAATCTATCATTACAAGCAGAGAATAACCATCTCTAATAATTCTTTTCCACTACTTCACACCAAACAGCCAATTTATATTTTCCTTTGTGCTGGGGTGTTAACTGTTAAGCAATTAATTCCTTCACTTATTCCACCACATCAATGTGTACATACAAATTAACAGACTGTGTCAAGACAATTAATGGATCGATCATAAATGAAGCTGGAAAGTAATACACGTGTACAATGTATGTATTGATTGATGAACTCTATTATAAGGACAGGGATTTATTTCTGATATGTGACTCAACACCCATGGCTTGGTCTTTGGAAAGTTGTGGATTTATATAAAGTTGAAAGTGTTATTTAAAGTTAAACAATATAAAAAACCAAGCTATCTATAATATAATATGCAAAGACTTTTTAATAGTTTCTGATTAGGCCTTAAAAAACCCTGATTTTTTTAAATTATTTAATTTCTTTTTTGCTTAAAAAAATTTCAGGTCAATACATAAAATTAGGATAGGTTGTGATACTGGAAACACACATGATTGCTTCTAATCTTTTCATCTGCACTGCTGACCGCCTTAATTCTTTGTACTTACCCAATGCCGCACTTTGCAAGGATCTTTTCGCACAAGAGTCCAGTCGACTACCATACACACATTGTACTAAATACATGTATTGTGTACTCCATAAATACAACCTGAATGGACATTGCCATCTGTGCCACTGAACACAGAAGTGACTGTATACACGGTCGTGCACATAGCCTTGGTTAATGAGGGCTAGCCATCTACATGGGAGTACTTTGAGGGCATTTAAAGAAAGAAAGAAATGTTTTATTTAATGATGCACTCAACACATTTTATTTACGGTTATATGGCGTCAGACATATGGTTAAGGACCACACAGAGTTTAAGAGGAAACTCGCTGTCGCCACTACATAGGATACTCTTTCTAATTAGCAGCAAGGGATCTTTTATTTGCACTTCCCACAGGCAGGATAGCACAAACCATGGCCTTTGTTGAACCAGTTATGGATCACTGGTCGGTGCAAGTGGTTTACACCTACCCATTGAGCCTTGCGGAGCACTCACTCAGGGTTTGGAGTCGGTATCAGGATTAAAAATCCCATGCCTCGACTGGGATCCGAACCCAGTACCTACCAGTCTGTAGACCAATGGTCTAACCACTACACCACCGAGGCTGGTTTGAGGGCATTTAAAGCCCTGTATTTATGTGGTTCATATAATAATACCTATTGGCCTAGAGTTCTATTTAATTTTCAATTGTCTTACTATAGTAGATGATAATTAATTTGTAAGACCATGTGTCCAGTTTAAGAATTATCCAATTAAAACTACTTTAGTCATTATTTGACATTTGTAAAAAGAAGAAATATTTTTGAATATCACATATTATTATTATTTTGATTGCTGTATAGTGTTGCTCTACTTGGCAGGTGTTCAGTGTGTACAGTTGGGAATAGAGCTGTCTGAATGCATTTGTACATCTGATCAGCTTGAAGTAAAAAAAAAGTTTGTTTTATTTAACGACGCTGCTAGAGCACATTGATTTTTTATCTTATCATCGGCTATTGGACGTCAAACACATGGTCATTCTGACACTGTTTTTAGAGGAAACCCGCTGTCGCCACATAGGCTACTCTTTTTTACGACAGGCAGCAAGGGGTCTTTTATTTGCGCTTCCCACAGGCAGGATAGCACAAACCATGGCCTTTGTTGAACCAGTTATGGATCACTGGTCGGTGCAAGTGGTTTACACCTACCCATTGAGCCTTGCGGAGTACTCACTCAGGGTTTGGAGTCGGTATCTCGATTAAAAATCCCATGCCTCGACTGGGATCCGAACCCAGTACCTACCAGCCTGTAGACCGATGGCCTGCCACGACGCCACCGAGGCCGGTCAGCTTGAAGTAACAAAATCCTAAATACTCATACATGTACATACATGAACAATCTGGGTAATTCACAGAAAGCTGAACTTTTTTCACCAATCATGACACTATTTATGTTGTCATAGTGCCAAGTTTTAGAACTATCCAATCAAGAAGTTACACTTTAAAATTTTCAATGTCAAATTTCTATTTAAAAAAAAAAAAAAAAAAAAAAAAAAATAATTTGTTTTAAATTTAAAAAAACATTTCCTAAAATATATTTTTTAGTGAAGACTGACCCTGAAAATCATTGTTCCAAGTTTTAGAACTATCTGATCATAACACAAGAAACAAATAGACTTGTCAAATTTGTAATTTAAATTTAAAATTTTTAAAACTTTTTTTCCGAAATGTCTCTATTAATTTGTGAAGAATGCCCTAGATTATCATTGCATCAAGTTTCATAACAATCCAATTAAAACTCTAGGTGTAGACGTCAAAGAAAAAGTTGATGGATGGTCGGATAGACACCAGACAGCTTGGTATATTATAGAAGAGCTCTGCCAATGAATGTCATAGCAGAGCTAAAAAAAACATTTAAATATGGATTTTTTTTTTAAGATTGGAAATAAAAAATGATGTAGCCTTTTGCTTGTTAGATACATTTTAAAACACCTCATTGTGAGAAAAATGGTATCTAACGGCCACTCATGTATCATTCTCTATGTACATGTTTGCTTACCAACTGTATAAAGGTTTCATTTATATTTATCAACCATTATACATATTCATTTGTCATGTACAGAAGCTGCATGCAGCAATATATTGTCTCAATTTTCAGGCGTCAAGATTCACACCTGTTGATCTCGAAGAAATTAATCATCTTTAAGTTACATCATTAATAATATAATTTGAGGCATAAATAACATAATGGGTTTTTCAGGAAATATTTTCTTATAGAAATGTCATATATATTAAGTGTGTGGGAAAATTGTATATTGGCAATAACTGTAACAGAAAGAAAATTTTGTTCAAATTGGATTTTGGGGGAATAAAACGAGTCTTTTTGCATGTGTTTTTGCCTGCAAAAGCAATTGTTTTTTGTTTGGTTTTTTGTTGTCTTTCTTCAAAATACCACATTTCAGCTTCAATAAGTAATGCTGAAAATATACTTTTTTATTGTAAAAAAACCCATACTGGTAGTCAACCCCACATTACACAGACATTGAGTCCCACATTACACGTACATCGAGTCCCACATTACATGTACATCGAGTCCCACATTACACGTACATCGAGTCCCACATTACACGTACATCGAATCCCACATTACACGTACATTTCTGTACTTTACACAGGTATAACTACATGTACTCTAGTAGTGAATTAAATTTGGTCTAATTAATACCATATGTTCCCTTATTTCTTTCCATCAGTGTATATTCCCTACGAAAATTAATACATTTTTGACCATCATGATATTTATGGTACTGATATTTTGAGGTATTTAGGCACAGGAATGTGTATATGATATCTATTATATAACATTTTGTGAAATATCTTAAAATAAAAAGTGTCATCTCCAAAAGTCACTCAGTGACGATAATACATTTAAGAGTGAAAATTTCACTATGTTACTCTAAAATGTGTTATCGTCACCGTAGAAAGTGTTATTTTCACGAAGAAAGCCAGAACTATTTTGCTGCTGGCATTTTAAAAATAAAGGTAAATTGCCAAAAGTTATATAACAAATAGAAAATTTCATGTTTTTTGTCAAATATGATTTATATCTCATCTCGTGAAGTTTGCAATCATATCACACTTGTCGCACAAGTGCAACTCATGAGATATAATTGCAAACTTCACTTGATCAGATATAAATTATATTTGATAAAAAACATGAAATATTCTCTATATACTTTATACAGGCATAACTACTCTGTAGTGAATTAAATTTGGTCTCAAATATCACGTTCCCTTATTTCTTTCCATCAGTATATATTCCATACAAAAACATTTTAATTTTTTTAATCATATTTTTAAAAAGTGCAGTTGCAAATTGACAAACACCTTTAGTTGGTTAATTTTTTCGTGGCCAGTATACAACCAACTGCTAATGACTCTTTTCTGTTGTACTTTATGACTTGAGTGCTGCTAACTAATATTAATTTAAACAAATGTTGAAATATGAACCAAAGCTACTACAGTGTCTGGACAAAATCAGCAAAGAAAGAAGATAATACAGCATCACATTTCTGATAATCGGACAAGTGCAGTTTTACAGCTACATAATGGCGCATATTAGTTAGACATTAAAGCTGTAAACTGATTAGACCAGAGGGTTATGGCCACAAACAACATCATTAGGACACCAGGCAAGTCTCTCAGTGCCCTTAAGCACTGCAAGATAACAAGAATACAAATAATTTTCATCACTGGTGATAAATCACTCCGTTTCTTAAAATTAAGATAATAAATAACCTAGAACTTGTTCCACCTGTGCATCTTTACCGAATTCTCCAATACTGTAACCTATTATAGATAATGACAGTTACTTTTAAAGCCTGCATGGTGATAAGATAAAGATTTAGTTTTAAAAAATCATTTTAAAGGAAACCAATGACAAAGTTAAAATTACCACATGAACATGTTATGACTTATCTGCATGTGCATGTGCACCCAAAGATATGAATTTTTTTAGGGAGCAACAATTAAAGAATAGTAAAAAGAATGAATGAATGAATGTTTAACGACACCCCAGCACGAAAAATACATCGGCTATTGGGTGTCAAACTATGGTAAAGGCAAATCTAAAGTGATGATCAACATCAATATAAAAATTCAACAGTTAAATTAAAATTAAAGAATAGTTTATTTTTTGATGAAAAAATTGGGTGTGATATACCATCACCTAATTCCCATTTTGAAAGTGTTAAAATATTAATGAAATTAGTATATTTTATTATTAACAATATTTAATTAACTTTATTTTTTTGTACAAAATTTAAGTGTTTCAGTCCATTTATTACTATTTAAAAAAAGAAGAAAGAAATGTTTTATTTAACAACATATTCAACACATTTTATTTATGGTTATATGGCTTCAGACATATGGTTAAGGACCACACAGATATTGAGAGGAAACCCACTGTTGCCACTTCATGAAGTACTCTTTTCGATTAGCTGCAAGGGATCTTTTATATGCACCATCCCACTGACAGGGTAGTACATACCACACCTTTGATATACCAATTGTGGCGCACTGGCTGAAATGAGAAATAACCCTATGGGCCCAACGACGGGGATCGATCCCACACTGACTGCGCATCGAGCGAGTGCTGTACCACTAGGCTATGTCCTGCCCTTATTACTATTTATTTTTTGATGCAATTTTTATAGGCTTGAATCTTTAGGTATTTGTAAAAGATCCCTTGCTGCCTGTCGTAAAAAGAGTAGCCTATGTGGCGACAGCGGGTTTCCTCTAAAAAAACAGTGTCAGAATGACCATATGTTTGACGTCCAATAGCCGATGATAAGATAAAAAATCAATGTGCTCTAGCGGCGTCGTTAAATAAAACAAACTTTACTTTACTTTAGGTATTTGTGACACTTAGAATAGGAGAACCATGCATGCATCCATCTGTCTGCCCTTAAATTTTTCATATTTGACCAACAAAAATGACATTTGTGGCCATCAAATAGACAATAACATCTGCAAATCAAAAATCTCCATGTGGCTATGTCCTAAATGGATACAGCCTTTATGTCGAGTAAAATAAATAAAATCCATTAAGTGACAATAAAGCAGTTTAACAATTGTGCATTTTAAAAGTAAAAACTGATATTTACAAAAGAACAAATTAGCTGTATTGAAATAGTTTAGCTACATTCTTCATCAGATAATTGGGGTGGTACATAGTTCAGTGGTGAAACACTCATCTGATGTGTTGTCGGTCTAGGATCGATCCCCGTCAGTGGGCCCATGCATTGGGCTATTTCTCATTCCAGCCAGTGCACCACGACTGGTATATGCTATCCTGTCTGTGGGATGGTGCATAATAAAAATCCCTTGCTACTAATTGAAAAATGTGGTGGGTTTCCTCTCTAAGACCAAATGTCAAGAGTTACTAAATGTTTGACTTGCAATAATTAATAAATCAATGTGTTCTAGTTAGTGTCATTAAACAAAACAACAACTTTTCATCAGATAATTAGCTAGGTGATAATTAACCGATGGAAAATCAGACATGGTCGTATGTGCAACATGTATGTTTATTGCCTTTTGTGGAAAATTGCTTTTAGTACATGGGAGACCCACAACATGAAAACTCACATCATAAAACATTAAGGTTAATTAAACAAATAGGGGGAAGAACATTACCCTCTTTATTGCCACCTGGGAAATATACAAATAGATCTATATTTCACATGTGATATGTTATATATAAATATATTGACAGATTAGAAACTTGTGTATTCAGACAGCATGACCACTGGGAACAGTAATATCATTAAGCTAAAAAGTGACCACAGCTATATGTACTATATGTATTCACCGCCATTTCTATTGGCCAATTATGATGACCGATTAAAGCAGAGTCATAAAGTATGCTAGCAGACTAGAGCACATTGATTTTTTATATTATCATCGGCTATTGGACGTCAAACATATGGTCATTCTGACAGTGTTTTAGAGGAAACCCGCTGTCGCCAAATAGGCTACTCTTTTACGACAGGCAGCAAGGGATCTTTTATTTGCGCTTCCTACAGGCAGGACAACACAAACCATGGCCTTTGTTGAACCATTTATGGATCACTGGTCGGTGCAAGTGGTTTACACCTACCCATTGAGCCTTGCATAGCACTCACTCAGGGTTTGGAGTCCCATGCCTCGACTGGGATCCAAACCCAGTACCTACCAGCCTGTAGACCGATGGCCTAACCACTGCGCCACCGAGGCCGGTACTAGCAGATTATGACTTCTGACATCATGCATGTGACGTCGCATGCAAAAATACAATACAAAATTGTTCATTTGACCTCTACATGTAGGTCATCATACAATGTAGGTACAATAACAGAAATAGTAGTTGTTTTCCTTAATATTCAGTGGATTGAAGAATAAAATGAGTAATTAATTAATTTAACACCACCACTGATTTAGGAATCATTGGCTGTTAGGATGTCAAACATTTTTTTAATTTTGACAGTCTTAGAGAAGAAACCTGCTGCATTTTTTTTGTCATTAGTAGTAAGGGATCTTTTATATGCACCATCCTACAGACAGGATAGCACATACCACGGCCTTTGATATACCAGTCATAGTGTAATGGCTGGAACAAGAAATAGCCCAATGAGCCCACCGAATGAGATTGATCCCAGACTGATGGCACTTCAGGCAAATGCATTACCACTGGCCAAATGCATTACCACTGGCCTATGTCCCACCCTAAATAAAGTAACAGGTGTAAAATATTATAATTACACGTAGTCCCCATATTTGTTACAAAACTCCATATTCAGCAAGATTAGCTAGTTTTCTTTTTGGCCACCCGATATGTTGTATTCAAACTTAATATCATTACATATATGCATGCTCACAGCAGCTTGAATTTTATGGAGTGAATGATTCATCTCCAATATTTAATGCAGCTAATGAAAATCAGATTCTTCTAGCTTGTGCAATTTAATATTCACATAAAAAGTTAGCACTTTTGAAACACTCCAGCAAACGAACATCTGCATTTCAGAAATACTTCAATCAGTGACATAAATTTCTAACTTAATAATTTCAGCTACATCCACTGCCTTTGGTTTATTTCCTTGCAATGGTGTCTTGATTTCCTAGGCATGAAATTTTGATCAAATTGATCTGCATGATGAAAGTGGAAATGTGGTAATAAATATAAAACATTCAAATAAAGGTGAATATAATAAAAAGAAAGAAAGAAAAAAAGATTACTAGTTCATACTATAAAAGTAGTTAAAAACATGAATCGTTCAAACTGAAGTAGCAGAGTATATAGTGGATATCAAACAAGTTACCAGTTATTATCAAATTTATTTCACAAGGGACATAAATTTGATAACTGATACCAAGTTTGTTATTCTATTTATTACCCTGGATATATATATATTTTTTTAAAGCCTTTATTTTCGATATAGCCTACATCAGCTACACGTCCATGTATATAGCAACGACGTAAACTACTTTACTGTTCTGGGTATTAATGCTTTAACTTTGTATTTTATTCACAGTTCACAGATAATTTTCAAAACCCAAAGTTCTATACATTCTGTAAAAAAAAAAAAAATGAATTGCATTAAACTACCATTTTATTACAAGATTAACACTGAAACTAGGAAGATGCAAAAGCTTTAAACTACGTGACGTCATTGTGTGTGCTTTGCCAAATCGTGATGACGTCATATTTAGTACCGACACAGTGATTGGTTTATTGGCGTCAAATCATCCAATAGTAGTGTACGTTAAACCAATGCATGAGAAATTATTATTTTTATTTTCCCTGTTATGAGTGCCTGCTGGGGTAATAAAGGATTTTATTACCCATATGAGCTCAAATATACGGGGCAATATGTTTTTCAATAATTGTACATTGTGCAGATTGCTTCTACAGCCACTGATTGGCTAGGTTAAAAATTACGATGTTTGGTTGGTTGTTCGCCACAGCCCAGAACTTTACTTTTATTCATATAAAGTTTTTATTCATGAGACCAATTACACACAAATTATTCAGCTCGGGTTTACAATATTCATTCACTTGAGACAGATAGTACGTAATTCTTTGTAACATTCAAATATTCTAATAAAATTAATAAACTAAAAACATTAATACTACTGCAACTGCAGGGTACTGATTACATATATCATGGTACGTGTAATAGCAAATTATATATATCATGAAAAATAAATTATATCTACTGAACAAAAAAAGAAACTTCCGATTTGTACATATAGTATTTGTTGTGTTAAAGAATTCATTGTGTAATGAAATTATATAGGTAGTATTAGCCTTGAGCTGTATTATCAGGATTCATGAATTTTATCGATTATTTTTGCACTGTTAATCGTCAACAACGTGAAATTCAATTTGCACGTGCATGCATGGTTCGACATGTCCCGTGTAGTATTAGGTCAATTTGTTTTACTTGTCTTACTGACACTGTTGTCAAGTGAACGAAAACGCTTCAAAATTTGTAAAAAAACAAACATTTTTTACATTGTAGCATTTTTAGTATGCCAAGAATACCCAATAATTTACGCAAACGGGCGATTGGCATGCTTAATGTTGGCATGTCGTCAGAAGACGTTGCAAGGCATGTTGGGAGTTCTAGTCAAGCGATACGAAATCTTTGCGTTAGATTTCGAACGACAGGAAGCACCAACGACTTGCCATGTCGTGGACGTCCGCGTGTTACAACGCGTGGTCAAGACCGCTATATCATGAACACGCATTTGCGCAATCGATTCCAAACTGCCACTGCTACTGCTGCCTACACACCTGGGTTTCATAATAACCGAATCAGTGGGCAAACTGTTCGTAATCATCTGCGGGAGAACGGTTTACATGCACAACGTCCTTACGTCAGATGCGTTTTAACGCTACGTCATCATCTAAATCGTCTTAATTGGGCACGTGTACACACTCGTTGGATACGGCGATGCTGGAATACTGTCCTTTTTTTGGATGAATCCAGATTTTCTTTACAACATGGTGATGGCAGGGTGCGCATCTACCGTAGGAGAAATGAACACTATGCTGACTGTTGTGATCTTGAACAAGATCGTTTTGGGGGTGGGGGTTGTGTCATGGTCTGGGCAGCCATTGCCCATGGTTATCGTTCACCACTAGTCGTCATTGATGGCAATTTAAATGCTCAACATTACCGCGATGACATTCTCGCTCATCACGTCATTCCTCTGTTCCATAACAACGCCAACATCTTGATCTTTCAGCATGATAATGCCACCTCTCATACAGCTAGAGACACTGTAAATTTTCTTAGGACAAATAACATTGATTTTGATGACTGGCCCGCTAAAAGTCCTGATCTCAACCCCATCGAGCATGTCTGGGATAGTCTGGACAGACGATTGAGGCATCGTCCCAACCCACCCGCTAACATCAACAAACTTCGTCAAGCGCTCATTCAGGAATGGAACAATATTCCACAGGCAGAAATCAACACTTTATGTCAATTCTATGCACCTGCGATGCACTGCAGTGGTCAATTCAAGAGGTGGTCATACTTGTTATTAAGTGGGTGTTTTTCTTTTAACCCCTACCACACTTGGTCAAAATTTCTCCCAGTTTCTGTTAACCTATGGCCAAGATTTTTGCACCAAACGATGCATCATGGAACACTCTTTAAACACATATATAACAATTATTCCCCCGGTTTGTTTTCATCAAGTTATGTTCAAGCAAAGTTAGCAGAAGTTTCTTATTTTGTTCAGTATATATCATGATAATAGCAAATTATATATATCATGGTAATAGCAAATTATATATATATATCTAATGATAACAGCAACTTTAAAAATATTTAACTTTAAGTGACATGCTACAAGCTACATGTACATTTATAGTTTCAAAACGATTAATGGACACATTATGTTTTGAAACCATGCAGGCTACATGTACCTGTTGGTGAGCATAGCCTATACATTTGAAAACATATTGTACAGTAAAACCTCCTAAATCTGGAACCTTTGTAAACTGTAATTCCTTTAAAACCAGACATTTTTCAGTCCTTTTTTAAATATCAGTACAGAATGCAACCTCTTTAAACCAGACATCCCTTAAAACCAAACTTTTTTACTTGGTTACATGGGTGTCTGGTTTAGAGGGGTTTCATTGTACCTTATTTGATGTAGTAAATATATATGCTTTGAAACGTGCTCCTCTAAATTCTCCCAAATTTGCTTTGAAAATAAAGACAATTAGGTTTTCATACCCACCTTGGAAACAAACATTGACAACACTTCAAAATTAGTTTTAAATATTTCTTAACTGGTTTAAGTTCTATTCTAATTCATGTCCAAATTCCTCATAAAATATTTGTACATTATTCAAATTATTCACCCAAGCCTTAGACTAATAAAATGTATATTAATTAGTATGAAATGCAAAGATGTGTTACGAATATTGAACATTTTTAAAAATAAATAAATACATGAAATACAATAGAAAACATTTTGTTATTGAAAATGCAAACCACTAAATTATTAAATTACATCATCATAAATGCATGCTTACAAATCCATGACCTATATATAGAAGTAACCCGGGGCAGAAGTAAAGACAACACTTCTTGTGGTTCCAATGTTTTATTGTAGGCCAACTGGAAAAACCTGTAAAATATAATACAAACATTCCTTACAGTCACACATTAACTTTCACACTTCCGCGCACATGTATAATATAAACTCTCAATTAAGATAAAATTATTACATCACTATGTCCGAATATCAATATAAAATACTATTACAAATAAATATATCTTACCAGACATCCACAATGTCTATTTGATCAGACACTTGAAATGCAGCAGTGTTTAAAAAATATATATAATAATTAACCACTTATTCTTTGCAGAATAATTTGATAAAATAGTATGGACTGTCTGCTTCTGATGAAAGCTGATCATAATCTGACAGTTAGGAAAAATCTAGTTATAAAGGGCGTAGTCCAAAAGAATGCAGTGCATGTCTCGGTGTCGAGTCATCAGTCTTGCGTGAACTGTCATCGTTGCACGTGAATTAACAACTACTAACAAACGCAACACAATAAACAATGACCACTGCTAACACAAACGATGAAATAGACAACACACCTTTCTTATAAAATACCTTCTTTAACTATTTTATATTTAAAGACAGACTCCTACAATTTAGTTTTTAAAAATACTTAATATATTATAATTAATATCTAATTGAAATCTTTGATAATTAATAATTTATCACCTGGTTACATAAAGATGAATCATTCTCTGGTAAAGTTAATTATTAGTTTCCACAAATGCAAATATACACACACTGCTATTACAATTAATACATTACAAACCATTTGCTGCCAAATTTATCAACTTGGTGACCTATATATAGAAGAGAAAAGTAAAGATGAACCATTATTAGGTAAAGTTAATTATCGCGGTTTGTTCAAATACAAATATGCATACACTGGTATTATAGTTAACACACCACAAACCATTTGCTGCCGTAGTTTGCTAGTTCTTGACCTAGAAGTGTAAAGCAAAGATGAACCATTCTCTGGTAAAGTTGGTGGTAATTAGAAAACTTTATAAATGTCTGTGGGGCAAACGGGTCAAAACGTTTGGCAGGTTGGTAGCTGTGACCTTGGCAAAGAGTGTTTTCAGCTTTGAAACTTGTGATTTGATTAATAACAGTTTTCTGGACACAGTCTAAAGATCATGTCATTTATAGCCTGCTAATACAGCAGCGTGTATCAATTGTTGAACAAATTAAATGAACAAGTTCAGCAGGAATGCACAAATATATTACCATATATTGATGGGATTGCTTTATACACAAAAAAAAATAAAAAAATCTTCAAAACATTCTGACATTAAAGAAGTCTTTAATCTTCAGATTCACTGGTATTGGCAATTGGCAAATGGAACCAATCTTGTTTGTTTCATATTTTACAGCACCGGTCTAGTTTGAGTGTAAGTTCCTCCACATAATAAAGTGATCTAGCAGCAATCAATAGAATACAGATGTAAAAAGCCAGTTGAATCAATTAGAGAAAGCTGATGCTATACGTATACGTGCTGAATAATTTCTCACGCTGTCTAACAAAATTACTACTACACAGAACTGCCCACGCAGAGAAACGCGTAACACACACCGACCAATGAATCAGAGCTTGGACTGTTAACTTATGATTTTCTAACGACATTATATCTAGCATTCATCATCTTGTCCGAACACCAATAAATCCATGGTCAATGTAGTTACATAGGTGTCATGTTATAAATAGTTCTTTTTTCATTCAGTGATGATCAAGAATATATTCTATTTGGTACAGAAAAACTTTGTCCAGTGGAAGACTACCACACCTCGGCGTAACTTTTCCATGCTAAGCATGGGTTACATCTGTAGTCATTAAATAACAGGCAATTCAGGGTTTCAGTCGAGTTACAGACCAGTTAAAAAAAAAAAAGAGTTTGTTTTGTTTAACAACACCACTAGAACACATTTATTTATTACTCATTGGTTATTGGATATCAACCATTTAGTAATTTTGACATAGTCTTAAAGAGGAAACCCACTACATATTTCCATTAGAAGCAAGGGATCTTTTATACGCTCCATCTCACAGGCAGGATAGTGCATAGCAGGCTAGAATGACAAATAGCCCAATGGGCCCACTGACAGGGATCGATCCTAGAATGACTGTGCATCAAGCATGTGTTTTGCCACTGAGCTACATCCTGCCCTATTTGAAACAGATACCAATACAATTCTAAGTTAACTATTTATAGAAGATCATTCCTTTGGTCAGGTCAGATTTTACGTGCACATTCAGAACAAGCTGTTGTAGCACACGCCTGTCCTGGGCACATGAGCCAGCCTCTCCGTCCAGGACAGGAAAGGTTGGGGGGGGGGGGGGGGAGAGGAAGAGAAAGGAGGACCGCCTGCACTGGCAGGTGCAAGTGAGCACCAGCAGCTCTTTGGGTTTTCCATCAGTCTTTATAACCAACACCATGAATCGGCATGATCAACTAAACAAATTAGTCTTTTTCACAAACCATATGGTCCACTTTATTTTGAGATACTCGTACCACTGCAAGATGACAGCATGAATACAGCATTTTTGCACTAAATATATTGAACTCAATTAAAAACTCACCAATCAGATTTTTTTAGTTGTAAAAAGGATATGAGAAGAATTAAATAACATATTTTACTAAAATAGTATAATTGGGTTTATTATTCTGGTAAAAAAAAGATAACTGAAAAACTAAAAATTGTGTATCGCCAATTATCGAAAACCATACGAAATCGAACACCGTATTATTTTACTTCCGGGTATTTTGTAATGTCTGCACATGTTCGATCGTTGACACCACAACTTCTTGTGAAGAAAGTACACTTAAAACAAATTTCCTTAAAAGCGGGGAAAAAAAGGTAAGAATAAGTTTTATGGACAATGAAAGTTATTATTAGTTAATTTGTGCCCTGGAATCTTACTGAATGCAATGCAAATGCATGCCTAAACAGCAAAAGGTGCACGACGGAATCCACACAACCAAACACGTCTGCTAGCACTGCTGATTGAGTAATGACTGTTCACTTCCGAATAGCCACTTTCAGGTCACGTGATGGTTTTCACGGGGAAAAGTAAATTTTGTTTTGTTGCCATTACGTTGACGACGACATAGTACAGTTTTCGATAATGCTGTTAAAATTAAGTTTTCTTACCACCTGGTGCAATTCTTGTTCCATCATAGTACAGTTTTCGATAATGCTGTTAAAATGATGTTTTCTTACCACCTGGTGCAATTCTTGGTGGAACAGAGATAACATGCGACTATGTACTTACCTTTTTATACATTTTATTTCTAAATTGAACAAGGTAAACACATTAATGTCGTTAAATTGATAGCCTGACATGACTGAGCATGCGCACCAGCCATTTCCTCTTAGTTGTATGGTTTTCGATTAAACGATACAAGGATTACTGAAGGTTAGAATTAGGGTCCAACATGCAGGCCTGCAGCAAGTTAAAGTTTGTTTTATTTAATGACACCACTAGAGCACATTGATTTATTTATCATCGGCTATTGGATGTCAAACATTTAGTAAATTTTGAAATTAATAGAGGAAATCTGCTACATTTTTCCATTAGCAGTAAGGGATTTTTTATATGCACCATTCCAGACAGGATAGCACATACCACAGCCTTTGATATACCAGTCGTGGTACACTGGATGAAATGAGAAATAGTCCTAAGATGGACATAGCCCAGTGGTAAAGGTCTCACCTGATGCTAAGTACTGCTCTGCCTGCAGCAAGTAAGCGATGTCAAACAGTGGCGGAAAGTGAGCGATGTCAAACAATGGCGGCAAGTAAGCGATGTCAAACAGTGCCGACAGTGGCGGCAAGTAGTCGATGTCAAACAGTGGCGGCAAGTAGGCGATGTCAAACAGTGGTGGAAAGTGAGCGATGTCAAACAATGGCGGCAAGTAAGCGATGTCAAACAGTGTCGACAGTGGCGGCAAGTATGCGATGTCAAGAAGTGGCGGCAAGTAGGCGATGTCAAACAGTGGCGGCAAGTAGTCGATGTCAAACAGTGGCGGCAAGTAGGCGATGTCAAACAGTGGCGGCAAGTAAGCGATGCCAAACACTGGCGGCAAGTAGGCGATGTCAAACAGTGGCGGCAAGTAGTCGATGTCAAACAGTGGCGGCAAGTAGGCGATGTCAAACAGTGGCGGCAAGTAGGCGATGTCAAACAGTGGCGGCAAGTAAGCGATGCCAAACAGTGGCGGCAAGTAGGCGATGTCAAACAGTGGCGGCAAGTAGGTGATGTCAAACAGTGGTGGCTCTAATGTGGACCTAAACTGCCTGTAACTGTAGATGCTGTCCTAGCTAGCAACCAGAAGTTTCTGATCAAGCTCTCGGTAGATGTGTGTGCATACAAAGCTGTGATCTTGTTTGGTATGGGTGCTAGCTCACCCCTGCAGCTGCCCATGTCAATCAGCAATGCCGTTAATTTTTTAATTCTAATGCTCACTTAATGCGCGGTATGTTTGGGATCGATCCCCATCAGTGGGTCCATTGGGCTATTTCTCGCCAGCCAATGCACCATGACTGGTACATCAAAAGCCGTGGTATGTGCTATCCTGTCTATGGGATATTGTATATAAAAGATCCCTTGCTGCTAATTGAAAAGAGTAACCCATGAAGTGGCGACAGCTGGTTTCTTCCCTCAATATATGTATGGTCCTTAACCATGCGAGACGCCATTTAATCGTAAATGTGTTGAGTGCGTCGTTAAATAAACCATTTCCTTCCTTCCTTCCTATTTCTCTACATAGCACATATTTTTTTCTTTCGACTATATATATTCAAATTGTTTTCCATGGTATGTTTTTTGCCATAGATAATTTCTTAAATGTTATACAGGGATTTATCTAGGCATTCTGAAGTACCAAACATACATAGCCCTCTCCCCAAAAGCATGTGGTACCAGAAATTCCCAAATTTCATGCGTAAATATTTTTGTAATTATGTTAATACAAGAAGAACTGATACATTAATTTAATAATGGTGATTTGCATCATATAGTGGCCTAAACAATCCCAATGATGATTGGATTGCACTAATTTTCACAATTGCATCAAATATAGGACACTATCAAACAATTCCGGGATAAATCCCTGGTGCTATAATTATATTTATAAATCTTATTGTTAAATGATGACATCCAAACAATAACAACACACTCAATTAATTTTAATTACAGCTAGTATATAACATTGTACATATCTCTACAGAACACAAATAATGAGAAAGGAAAGAAGCTAAAATGCATTACTTTTTCTAATTAGCAGCAAGGGATTTTTTATATGCAGGATCCCACAGACCGGATAGGACATACATACCACAGCCTTTAATTATTAGAATAGTTGTGTTTTCATAGCATGTATTACTTTAATATACAGCAATGGAAATGGTCTCATGACGGTTTCTGCACATTATTATGCTATGCTCAGACTACCAACCACCAGCAGTACGCTAGCCAACTTTCTGTTGTCACGACTTCTAGGACTGTCCAGTTGCTAGTCTGAGTGTTCTTATACAACTCAATTCTCATCATATAACCCATTAAAAACTAGTTGTTAATCTGAGCGCACCTTCGTAAGTCGGGAGTCGTGGAATTTACCACACAACTGTCGAGTCGGCCAACTTCATTGTGACAGCTGACAGTCTGATCCTAGCATCATATGTGCTTTTTCGGTAACTTCACATAACAAGTGAATGCAATAACTCATGTATTGACAATCTGCATCACTTATCTGCCCTGATGTTCCAGTGATCAATTATGATTTAAAAAATTGATTGGTTGGGGTCTATACTGATATGATGATCGATTATGAAAATTTATAATCAAATGTCGTGAAACACATTATAGGTACAGGTAACTGTTCCCTAAAGTTTAAATCATGGACAGGTGCAGATTCAGGTGGGGCCCAGCCCCCCATACCTATTCTTGATCAAAGAATATATACTAAATACACAAAAAATGCAAACATATCTTGTCCAACTGTCAAGGACCTTTAAATTCTATTTTCAAAAACATGTTTTGGGCCCCCTCTATTAAAAAACATCCTGGATCCGTGCCCGATAGAATTTATGTAAATATGCTGTGGTTTAGGCAAATGTTTTCATGTTAAACAAAACCCCCCAAAACTGAATTGGTATATTAAAAGGTAAAATTTAGCTATTTGGTCTATCCCAGTGAACCTCTACTATAGGTAATTTCATTCATTTCATTTCAACTTATTTTATTATATCCAATTAAGATTCAAGCACACTGGCACACACCTCACCTATCTGGGCTGTCTGTCCAGGACATTGGGTTAGTTGTTAGTTGGTTAGTGAGAGAGAGAGAAGAGGGTGTAGTGGTCTTACACCTACCCATTGAGCCTTTAAGAACTCGCTCTGGGTTGGAGCCGGTACCGGGCTATGAACCCTGTACCTACTAGCCTGTAGTCCGATGGCTTAACCACTGTGCCACCAAGGCCGGTATAGGTAATGATCTTGATAATTGAAGTCTTTCTGACATAACTGTAAACGACTGAATAATCGAATGTTAATTAGTTGGGACAAACTGATTGTAACTGATGATCAATGATGAAATTCACACCAATTCCCAACACACACTGCATGGCAGACTTTTGGAAACTATATCAACTAAATACAATGCATCTCTGTCCAAAACGATCATTGATGCCATTTCATATTTTGAACGTGTGCATATTTTTTTCCATATTTTTTGTGAAACACTTGCACATTTTTTCATAATTTTTAGATGAAGTGAAGCACTTGACAGCTGTGGTGGAAGTACTCATGACTGGTGCCACTGGTGGGGCAGAATATATGCTCACCATTCGTGAACACGTGATATCGTCACAGTTATGACAGTGCATGTTATCAAAACTTCATATATGTTTATTCCAATGAGCTCTGTCCCCCGTGCTAGTCTTAAGTTGGTAAACTAAACTGGAAGTGGCAGTCCTTGAACGAAAGAAGGAAATGTTTTATTTAACGACGCACTCAACACATTTTATTTATGGTTATATGGCATCAGATATATGGTTAAGGACCACATACATATTGCGGGAGGACTTGTACATTTCACTGTTTGAGACACAAGCTGACAGCCAGAATCACGTCGATTCGCGCCAGATATCACTTTTGAATATTCTTCCTGTTGTTGTTCAGTGATAGCACTGTAATTATTTATTGACTGTATATTCTTGTGTCCTGTTATTTGAATATCTGTGGGTGGAAAAATAGGTCCCTTTGTACGTGACGTCAAAAGTCATAACATGCTAGTATACTGTTATGACTTTGCTTTAACAGGTCATCATAACAGGCCAGTAGGAACACTGGTTGCAGGATAAAATAGGATATTTAACTCACTACCATTTCATATTATGTTTATGTCCCTCATGAAATAATGTTCAATGTCACTCACAATAGCTTAACATTTTAACATTTTAAAATGATTTCTCTCGGGACATGAACATACGAAACGAAAGCTCGTTTAATATCCTGTAAATGCTATTGTGATGAAAATGATTTCACGAGGGACAAACATGATATGAAATAGAAGCTTGTTTAATATTCTATGAATATAACACGTCATCCAAGTCATCCTAGAATTAGTTACACGTCAGATGCTATATGAGGGAGCATTATGGATGTATATTTAACACCACATTTTGTTTAATACACAAATCAACTGCTGTCTATATACCCTGTAGTTTCAAAGGATTAGATACATGATAATTATGTGTTAAAATGTCCCACCCTAGACCCCCTGGAAACGTCAGTTTCTCACATAAAAAGCAATTAATGTGTATCTGTATGTCATCAAAGACCTGAAAAAGTATGCAACTGTACAGAGAATCATTGTTACCATGTGCACAGCCTCCTGGGGATAATTATATTGTGCTTTTATTCAGCTTTCATTTTATCCTGTCAGCATTTATCTTGAATTCTTCATCCTTCATGCAAACGGAACAGATGGACTCCAGGGTTTCACGCATAGACAGGCATTCTTTATCAGTATAGCGGTGTGTGTTTTTAACTTTACACCACATTACACCATCTGGGGATTCAGATTGCCAATCTGGGCATAAAACAATCCATAAGAATCATCAGTCATGAAACATAACTATGGACTATGAGACTACAAACATTTTTTTTCTTCTTTTTCAAGTCTAAATCTAACAAAAATCTTAACCTTAATGAAAGAAAGAAATGTTTTATTTAACGACACACTCAACACATTTTATTTACGGTTATATGGCATCAGACATATGGTTAAGGACCACACAGATTTCGAGAGGAAACCCGCTGTCGCCACTTCATGGGCTACTCTTTCCGATTAGCAGCAAGGGATCTTTTATTTGCGCTTCCCACAGGCAGGATAGCACAAACCATGGCCTATGTTGAACCAGTTATGGATCACTGGTCGGTGCAAGTGGTTTACACCTACCCATTGAGCCTTGTGGAGCACTCACTCAGGGTTTGGAATTGATATCTGGATTAAAAATCCAATGCCTCGACTGGGATCCGAACCCAGTACCTACCAGCCTGTTGACCGATGGCCTAACCACGACGCCACCGAAGCCGGTCGCTTAACCTTAATGTTCAAATTATAACAAATAATAAAAGGAAATTTTACAGGGGATGATCTTCAGGGGAGTAGACTTTGGGTTCGGATGACACGCCCCTCCCCTGTGAATTTAAGGCTAAAACAATTTTTACAGTGCAGTTTTAGGCTATTCATACATGTACATGTGTTCATGCAGGTAAAATGTAGACAAAAGGGTCGATAGGTTTATATTCAACACACCCACCCTTCCAGCTCCAAACCAGGCTATGCACCTAGTTTAGCTGTGATGAATCGCCAGATTTTCTAAGGTGCTCCAGGGCACACTCCACTGGAAAATATTAAAGACGAGATGTTCTGAATTGCATTGTTTTGCATTCTACAATTGAAATGAAGACTGCAAACATTTAAAGGGACTGTCCCAAATTACCTGCCATTGCAAGATGTTTCTCGTTATCAGGTAGTACTAAACCAACTTTTGATAGAGAAGTGAACACCACAAGTCCTGTGATTGGTTATAAATGTGAGTGTGTTGGTTGTAAAAATAATTACTTTCATCTGGGCTAAAAATGTATGCAATTTTATTTCATCTAGTACCACCATGTCAAGTAGCCTTGTGCTTGGAACATATATGGAGTACCTGTAAAAAAAAGTACTCAAATTTTGTGCAGAACTAGGGTAGTCATAGACGTTACCCGTTATCTCAGAAATGAGCAGCTTGACACCCACTTTTTTGTGATTCACTTTAAGGGTGAGGGGTGGTAGTATTTATATCCGTGGCGTTTATGTCGATTGATACATTGCAGGTAGGAGTTTTAGCCACATATGTTACTATTGTCGTCTATGGGATTTGATTTGGTAGTATACACCCATCAGTGTTGTTAAAATGACTAGTTTTTAAACACTACCACACGTTTCACTCCTGTAGACACATTTGATTTGGTAGTATACACCCATCAGTGTTGTTAAAATGACTGGTTTTTAAACACTACCACATGTTTCACTCCTGTAGACACATTTGATTTGGTAGTATACACCCATCAGTGTTGTTAAAATGACTGGTTTTTAAACACTACCACACGTTTCACTCCTGTAGACACATTTGATTTGGTAGTATACACCCATCAGTGTTGTTAAAATGACTGGTTTTTAAACACTACCACATGTTTCACTCCTGTAGACACATTTGATTTGGTAGTATACACCCATCAGTGTTGTTAAAATGACTGGTTTTTAAACACTACCACATGTTTCACTCCTGTACACACATTTGTGATAATTGAAATCAGACATGACTTACATTTTATAGTTTACATTATTTATTTGTATATCTACACGTGTTTTGGTTATCATGGTGTTTTGCAATACCACAAAAAAAAACATTTTCCATAATTATAAAAACACATTAACTGTGAGAAATAACTGTTATGGAGATGAGCTCTATTTTAATGGACGTATTTTTCCCCATTTTAAAATCAGACTTGTAAAACAGATGCGTTACAGGATATAGATTAACCAAACTCTAGTGTTCATTATCACAGGCTGAAACTAGGATCTGTGACTTTAATGGACTAAAATTACATACCAAATAATTTTCTTGTTTTGAATATCAGTGTCTGTATTTTTAATGTTTTTAAATTGTCCTCCTAATGTTAATAATAACTCAAACTGGATATCATCTCAAAAAACTTTTGTAGGTATGAAAAATTATATTAGAAAATAAAATGACATTTACAGGTAGAGATTACACAAACATTAGGATAATCAGAACCACAATGAATAGACATTTTTTTAAAAACAAAATGTAATTAAAATGTAATTTAGTCATAAGAATGTCTCTGTTAGATAGAAACATCTTAATATTGTGGCACTGTGTCTTTAATTGCTAATATGATCGGGTCTTTCATCAAATTACCAAACCAAAATAATGGAAAGATGCATATACCTTGATGGTTAAAAGTATGGTATATTTCTTATTAATCACTCATAAAATATATTTTGTTGACTCTGCGCAATTTATTTTCATACATTTCCCCCTTAAAATTAGACCACTCTACTGCATTATTTTCCTACCATTACAGCTATAGTAAATGAAAATACCACCACTGCAAAATTATGAACATCAAAGACAAACTTGTAGAATGAATAAATAACGCGATCAAATTCAATCAATGTGGCCAAGCCAAGCTGACCCATGCATAAATATTTGCACTACCTTAGCAGCTAATGTCATTTAATGCGAACACTTTCCCATTGGAGAACAAATTCAATTACACAAGCACAAGCCAGTGGTCATGACATCAAAGGATGTTTTACTTCAGAAACAAAACAAAAAAGCACAGACTTGTTCAGCCGTAGCATTGCCTACATATCGTGCTTCCATCAAATTCAATGTCCTTAGGCATGTCCAGCAATGCGACAGCGTTAATAACATCTTAAGTCCTGTGTGAAATTCTCTGTAGATAATATATATATATAGTCGACAGCCAGTCGGTCCCCAAATGCTGACCGCAACTTCGCAGTTAATACGAGCCAACTCTGTCACTGAATCGTTGATAATTTGCTTTAGACATAAAAAGAGATTGTTTGTTTTCACGTATGGTTGGTCTGCATTATTTTGCTTACCACAGATCGATGGAACAACTTTCTGGAAACTGAAATGGTCAATGCTTTTATTCTGGATGCAGTCTTCAGGAAATTTAATTATTCTGCAAAATTGACTTTTATTTGTTTCCATGATTATATACAGGCTATATATTTATACTATAATTACAGACACTATAGTCATGGTCAATGGTTGTTATACAGACGTACATTCACAATTTTTCCCAATTGGCACATTATATCAAACTGCTAGACATTTACCGTCAGTAACTATATTTATATATATATATATATATATATATATTATTACACCTTCAGGGTTTGATCACATATCTTGCAATAGACTCATTCAATCAGTATCATTATTAAACCAAAACTAAAGCTAATTATGATATTATTTTTATGCCCAAATTTGAAACAAAATTGCTACCTGGTAAATTCTCTTATGTGTTTACTGTAGGGATAAACAAAATTAACTTCATGTTTTGGAATCAAAATGTCCTACTTTATGCAAACACAAAACATCCCAATTTATACCGGTGCTAACTATGGATATCCAGTCGAATATCACATATAAACTGAACTAAACCTGAGCAGGATTTAGCTCAGTCAGTTAGTGCTCCCTTGAGCTGCTTGCATCGCAGGATCGAATCACCTCTGTGGATCCATTCAACTGCTTGTTTTTTTCTCTCATTCCAACCAGTGCACCAGAACTGTTCAAAGGCCATGGCATGTGCTTTCCTGTCTGTGGGGAAGTGCATATAAAAGATCCCTTGCTGCATTAAGAAAAATGTAGCGGGCTTCCTCTGATTACTACGAGTCAGAATTACCAAATGTCTGACATCCAATAGCAGATGATTAATTAATCAATGTGCTCTAGTGCTGCTGTTAAAGGGATAGACCCTAGTTTTTAAACACTAAGATATATTTTTCACCTAGACAGTTTCAAACCATAAAAAGGGACACTTAAGTTTGGTTAATTAACAAACCTGTAACAAATTTGGATACAACAGAGTGAAACAAGAGTCTGTGACATTGAAATTCTCTTAAAAATAGACTAAAACGCGACTCCGTAATCGTTACTTCTCAGACGCACATGCATTTTTAAAAATATGAAAAAATGCATTTTGTGGTATTAGAAACACCTGGATGACCAGAAACACTTCGGTTGTATGGAAATGGATAATCTAAACAATACAATATAAGTAATGTTTGATTTCAGTGATCATAAACGGGTCTAATTGTGAAAAATATGCTGTATTGTTTAAAAAAATATGGTGTGTCCCTTTAAGCAAAAGAAAACTAACTTTTAACTAAACTACATTAAACTAAGACATAACCACCTGAGGTGCTAGGAGAGGACGCAACACTGCCAGATGTTACACCCCCCCCCATCCCTGAACCACCGAGTCAACACATATTTGCCATTCACATATAATTAAAAGATAAATTAATAAGTTAATGTTAAAAGCTAAGAGGAGGTTTTAGGAGTAGATTATAGCTTCATAAAATATATTCTTAAAGGGACACACCCTAGTTACGTTTATTTGTTAACCATTACGGCGTTGTTTTTCGCTATTAAACCCCATTTTTCACAAATAAAATTGCACTTTACTTACATTTTATTATTTAGAATACACATTTCCATTCACCTGAAGTGCTTTTTGGTAATCCTGATGTTTGTAAAACCATGAAATGCATTTTTTGGATTTTTTCACAAGACGTGTTGTCGAGAGAAAACCGTTAAGCAAGCGAGGTCCAATCTATTTTTAGAGGGGATATTTCCATTTCAATGTCACAGATGTTGGTATATCACGTGACCGTTATCATTTTGGTTCGGTTTGTTTACTCGTGCACGGTTCGCGCAATCAACATCTGATTTGTTGTTGTTCATTTGTGAGATTTTTCTTCACAGTTCGTGAACATTTTCAGTAACAATAAAGTTCAGACAAGTAAGTGTCTCAATACAAAACATTACAAACCCTTAAAACCAATACTTTTGCTAAGTCTTACGATATCTGGAGAGGGGATACAACCAGAACAGAACAGTTGGAACATGTCCAGGAGAGGTGAAAGGAACACACCCCAAGTCTGTGAAATTTGTCGTGACATAGGCATTGTTGTGCTTCGAGCGACATCTACCGGTGACATGAGAATACTAACTTTCAAAATTATTTCAAGCAATTGGGACATGGGGATTCCCATGGTATTTATCGATATAAAACCTGCTTTTTCACTCCATTTGATAAAAACGTGATCTAAGTGTGTTACAGGTTTGTAGATTAACCAAATTATAATTTATTTTCGCTGGATGGAACTAGGGTGTGCGGCTTTAAGCACTTTGGGTGGGTTAAAAGGTTAACTGGGTTGTATTTAATGTTATAATTAGAAAGACATTTAATTAAGGTATTTCTTTCATTAGTATACTTATTACAATAAAAGAGGTAGTGTCAAATGTGTTCTAGTTTTTAACAGCTATAGTGGACTTAGAATCAACTTTATTGTCTAATTTATGTTTTGTATCATTTAGTCCACAGTTACCCCTATTCAAAGTCTGGTTATAGTTATCCGACCTATCGATGGAAAGAAAGAAAGAAATGTTTTATTTAACGACGCACTCAACACAATTTATTTACATTTATATGGCGTCAGACATATGGTTAAGGACCACACAGATAGTGAGAGAGGAAACCTGCTGTCGGCACTTCATGGGTTACTCTTTGCGATTAGCAGCAAGGGATCTTTTATATGCTCCATCCCACAGACAGGGTAGTACATACCACAGCCTTTGATATACCAGTCGTGGTGCACTGGCTGGAACAAGAAATAGCCCAATGAGCCCACCGACAGGGATCGATCCCACACCGACTGTGCATTGAGCGAGCGCTGTACCACTAGACTACATGTACATCCCACCCTGACCTATCGATGGGTTTTCTTGTGTCGATATAAAGGCTAGATTTTGTTTGGATTTTTTTTTGTTTTAACCACAGTGAAATCATTATCGACTGATTGGAATGGCAGACAATTCGGTGATGGTACAATAACTTCCGTCCCATGCAGATCCCTGTGGAAAAGATACGGGCGGAAGTTGCTTTAGGTATTTTTCGTTTGATATGATTTGGCTCCGGAAAGAACTGATGTTGGTTTGACGGTAGTTTTCCTACGTTTGGTGTCCTCTGTGCTTGTTTTGGTAACAACCGGAGCCGGGAAACACCAAGTGGTTTTGTTCAATTTATTTCAGAGTTGTCCGATGTCACAAGGTCGGAAGGTTCACCCCCCCCCCCCCCCCCCACTCCGCTTTATAGCCATCAATGTGACATCTTATTTGGTAAGCCGACATGATTGAAAATAGGAATGGAAGGAATGTACTCACACAAATCTTCATCTGTGGGTGGGGTGAACCAGGGTGATGGGTTTTCTCCTCTTCCCGGTCCTTTCCCAGATGTGTGTACAGGTGGTGGGGTGAACCAGGGTGATGGGTTTTCTCCTCTTCCTGGTCCTTTCCCAGATGTGTGTACAGGTGGTGGGGTGAGTGATCTTGGAGACCCCAATTCAATTGAAGTTGGTGTTGACTGTGGGTAGGTGCTTACCACACTGAGAATAACAGAACAGACAGACTCATTGGAAGTGTGTGTGTGTGGGGGGGGGGGGGGGGGGGGGGGGGGTTTCGTCATCTTCTGGAGATTCTTCACTTGACTGCAAGCTGTTGGAAACTGACAGGGTGCCAGCCGGTTCACCCAAAATAGTATTCGGTGATTCAGCCTGTTGTTCGTTCAGAGGTTGATCATCTATCTATATGGGGAAAGGAGGAATATTGTAAGCTGAAGTATTTGTTTTTGACCAAATAAAAACAAATAATTTGTCAGCATTATTGTAATTCCCAGCAGATTTGTTTGCTTGGATACTATGGATAGTACCACTATACAGTTCGGGTACCGGAGTGTGTGGCCCTTGTTTGTTAAGGGTGGAGTGAAGGGGTGGGGGGTGGGGGGGGGTCTTCTGGATATTCTTCTCTCCACTTGACTGTAAACTGTCAGAAATTGATAGAGCATCAGCCGAATCACCTAACAAAATGTTTGGTGATTCAGCCTTTTGTTCTTTAGGAGGTTGATCATCTATCCCCTCACATCTGGGTAGGAGGCGGAAAAAGAAGTATTGTAAGTAATTGTTTTGACTGAATAAAAACAAATGATTCAGTGGCAGATTTGTTTGCTAGGATACTACGGATAGTGCCATTCAGTTCAGGTACCGGAGTGTGTGGTCCTTGTTCGTTAGGGGTGGAGCAGTCCCATGGGTTTTTAGTCTACTGAAACCCATCTCAGGTTCCAAAGCCATGTCACTATTAATTGCTGTGGCCCTTTTTATGAAGCTACAGTTATAACTCATTATTTTCATTGCTTTGGGTGAAAATTTTAGAGATATTTGAACAAGTGGTATTATCCATGACCGCCATTTTTATTGGCAAAGTTCATCGGTTGAATTGTTGTTTTTAACAATTTTATTTAATAGGGGGAAATTAACTATGTTTAGACGGTAGTTTACTAATGAAATGGTTACAGAAAAGGATATTAACTAATAAATTTGACTTAAAGAAAAGCTGGCACTATTTCCAAGGCAAATATAAAAGTATAGTTTTTTGTTTTAATATTCAGGGGCCTAATTCACTAAACTCTTGCAACTTTGCGATCTCCCAGTGCATTGCTACAATACTTGCAAAGAGCACACTTTATTGTCTAGCACAGCCTAAGACACCTTTGTGAATTAGGCCCCTGGCCATGCCGATGATTGTAATGGTGATTTAGTTGTTAAGAACAAGCGCCGACCTAAAAGAAAACACCAAAATGCAGATAAAATAAAACTTAGCTAAACTGATACAACTACCAGCTTTCACATGAGACTTGGTGGTATTTAGGGAAATAGCTAAGGAGCTATGAGAAATTACGAATTATCTGTCCCTAGTGAATAATGTTGTAAAGCCAAGTCTTTTGTGAGTGTTTTACAACATATCTTCATGAGGGACAGTTAATTTTTAAGTCCTCATAGTGATCTCGTTATTCTCTATTACCCATTGTCAATTTTAAATATACAAAATTCCTCTGCATTCTACAACAAAGCCATCAGCCATTACATTATATAATCTTATGCACATTACACGACATAATGTTAGTAAAGCCATGATTTAACGGCATTCTTTTTACAGCCAAATGTTTACAGTACAAAATAATACGACTGATTGCATTAGAACATCATTCTTTTACTATGCTACTAAAGCCGCAGCTTATGAAAATATACCATTTCATGTTCATGAAACAAATGAGTCAAAAGTTTTCTATCAATCTTTGTGGATTGTATAACGTATGTGTAATCTGACTCATGAATGGTTTTGATTTTGTTTAACAACACCACTGGAGTACATTTATTAATCATCGGCTATTGGATGTCAAACATTTGGTAATTCTGATACGTAGTCATGTACAGACAGCCTAGATAGCCGAGGTGTGTGTGTGCCCAGGACAGCATGCTTGAACCGTAATTAGATATAATAAACAAAAATAAATTGAAATATAAAAATATATATAACATCCATGCATACATCCAGCTGTAATTACCTACATTATACACCGTCACAGTGGCATAGAGTTTTCATGAGAAAAAATAACCAATTGAGTGAAAACAAACTGCATTATGCAACACTTTTTAATGCATCCACCAACCCTCTATGATGCTACATAACATTTGGACCTGTACACCCATCCAACCTCTTGAACATTACTTAGTATTTGAATGGTCCCCTGTGTAACAACTATCAAGATATGGAAAACATCATCCACAGAGGCATATCGAAATACATGCATACACAATAAACACATACATATACCCCCCCCCCCCCCCCCACACACACACACACATATATTAATAATGTACATGAACATATTTCATTTCAACTTATTTTCATGCTTATATCAAATTAAGGTTAAGTCATGCTGTCCTGGGAACACCTCAGCTATCGTGGCTGTCTGTCCAAGACAGTGGGTTAGTTGCTAGTGGTTGGAGGTTATTGAGAGAGACAAGGGTGTAGTGGTCTTACACCTACCCACTGAGTCGATAACCTCATTCTGGGTGGCAGCCGTTAAGGGGCTGCGAACCCAGTACCTACCAGTCTTATGTCAGATGGCTTAACCACGACACCACCGAGGTCAGTACATGCACACAAACACATAAGAGTTAATTATAAACCCTGTACATGCACTATATAGCTATTCCTATGTGTATATCCTTGATATATGAAATCCTGTCTTGTTTGCCAATTACCAGGTCTTAGGTGTCCCGTCTAACTGCTGCAGTAAATTATAACATTATCCCGCCATCTCCCATGCCAATAGCAACTCTCCCATACAATGTAATTGGTTTCTACTTGGCAAAATTGTCATGTCTTTGCTGCGATTATCAGTTTGCGGTATGACACACATCTCACTAGCTGTCCCTTCTGGTCGCGGAACTCGGCGGGGATCGCGAGCCGCATAGACCGCCCCAAGTGAAATACAGACCATTTGTTCAATATTCCAGAAATATTCCATTCCTCGCCAAAATAATGCTCAATCTAATTTTGTGGTAAAGCTAATTACGTTGGAGTTCAATCCAAAAGGAATTTGTGAAAAACACATCCAGACTGCAACTGTTAGGCATAGTAGTACATAAACAAAAAAAAGAGAGAAAAAAGCCTTTTTTGTTTTCAGATTGGTAATAATTTGACTGTTGTCCTTTTCAGCACACCGTACACATACAGACCCTAATCTGCTTGAGTGAATGATGTGTTAACTCAATTATTTGAAGGAAAAAAAATTGCGAATGTGGTTGAAATGGAAGACCTGTGGAAAAAAACCTTGTTTAACGAAATTGCTCTCGATACTTGCCACAAATTTTATGAGAGAAAATGAGAATAGATATTAGTATTGTAACTGTGCCATCTGCGCAGACGAAAACTAAGAATTCTGTGTGTACGAGATAGAAGGAAAATAATAATCTACTTTTCTCTTTTTCTCTGACAGAGTAATATGTGCATGACAAGTTGGTGGAAAAGAAAATGAAATGAATGGATATTTGATGACACCATAGCACGAATGAAAAACATCAGCTGTTGTTAATGTTATAACTGTTGAAAAGAAAAAACTTCTCAATCTCTTGGTCTCATATTGAAGATCACGTTCTGAAAGGAAAGAAATGTGTGTTTAATGACACCTCAGCACATTTTAAACTGACAGTGATCGGAGGAAAACTAATTTATTTCATTAACAGCAAAGAATCCTTAAATGTACTTTCCCAGTGACAGGATGACACATACCATGGCATTTAATATATATAAACTGACGATCAAAAGAAAGTATACCAATTATTTTTTCAAAGTATTAAAAACAACACAAAACACAAGTTGATGCAAATGTTATATTTTGAAAGTATTTTGGCGATAAATAAACACGAGTATACTCAATAAAACCCATAAAATGATAATATCACAGTGCACAACGGCACTAGGGGTGAAATGTGTGATTTCATAAAGGACCACTCATAATGAAGGTGAATAAATATGACCACAAAGAACATGTTTCAATAGCGTGTATGTCCACCATGTGCAAGTATGCAAGCATGGACCCGACGTCGGACAGTTTGTTAAGCGCCTAATGACGACATCAGGTATTGCCCTCCACTCCTGCCTCAGTGCCTGTACCAACTGATCCCTGTTCATTGGAGGGTTAGGACGACGTCGAATTCGCTGGCCAAGATGATCCCACAAATGTTCTATCGGTGACAAGTCAGGTCAGGCAAAACATTGACGTTGTTTGCGGCGAAGAACTGTTGTACCACACGAGCTGTGTGAGGTCTGGCATTGTCCTGTCGAAACAAGAGTCTAGGATGGTGTTGCAAGAATGGTAACAGGACAGGACATAAAATCTGGTTGATGTAATGGTGTGCGTTAAGATTTCCGTCAATGACAATACGGTCTGTCTGCTGTTGGCCACAGATACCGCCCCAAACCATCACAGATGCACCACCAAACGGTTCAGTCTCCTGAACACAGCACGGAGCTGTTCTCTCTCCTGCACGTTGGTATATCCGAGTCCTGCCATCAGCTCTGAATAACTGGAACCTGCTCTCATCAGAAACGAGTACACGTTGCCAGTTCCGATGTTGCCAACGTTGAAACTGACATGCCCAAAGTAAACGTTGAAGTCAATATTGCCTCGTCAATGTCATCCCTCTGAATGGTCGATAGGCCCTGATACCATGCTGTCGTAGTCGACGACGTACAGTGTGATGACTGATGACATGTCCAAGGCCAGTCGCTGCAGATGACGTCACAGTGAGGAATCTGTTATGTAAGTGTAAGATGCGGAGATGACGGTCCTCGTTGGCTGTTGTGATGCGGGGTCTTCCACTTCGTGGTCTGTCTGCAGTCCTGCCAGTCACCCTGTAACGCTGTATTAACCTGGTGATCGTCAATTTTTTGCAATTCAGGATTCTTGCCACATGGGCATAATTCACACCCACCTGCACCATATCAATAGCTCTCTCTCTTTCTTCAGCAGTTAGCCTTGCCATATTCTCTGGTGTTTTACTGTTGACTGAGGCATGTTCTAAGCAATGGCACCCTTTTTTATACCCTTATGTGTACGAGTATCATGTTTCTCGTGCAGTATAAATTTGATGAATAAACTCATTTTGAATGTGCGGCATCGCCCAAACGCAGCAATGTGCGACTATACGTCATTGACTGCATTATAACGAACAATACTGGAACCTATCTAACCTTCCATGAACATGTATTGTGTTTATTTATAATAAAAATAATTGGTATACTTTCTTTTGATCGTCAGTTTATATATATATATATATATATATATATATATATATATATATATATATATATATACCAGCCATTTGGCATTGTTTGGGATGGGGAAAAAACAAATTAGAGGTGTCCATGCATGGAGGTGATTTAATCCTTTGGACCAATGCACCTCAGGCAAATGATTCACAAATAGATGTACAACACCATACAGTTCAAGTTTGTTTTGTTTTATGACACCACTAGAGCACATTGATTATTATTCATTGGCTATTGGATGTTAAACATTTGGTAATTCTGACAGTCTTTAGAGACGAAACCCACTACATTTTTCAGTTAGCAAGGTATCTGTTATATGCACCATCCCACAGACAGAATAGCACGTACCACAGCCTTTGATATAACAGTCTTGGTGCACTGGCTGGAACAAGAAATAGCCCAATGTGCCCACCGATGGGTATTGATTCCAGACCAACTGCGCATCAAACAAGCACTTTACCACTGGGCTACGTCCAGCCCCCAGAATGACGAGTGCCTTTGGCTGGTCAATATACTGAACTGGTTTTTGTGCCCAACATTAAATGAATGTGCTTGGATACAATAGGAAAGAATCCAGTCTTAATTGTTTGTGAGCATTCTCCCTCCACTATATATGCCACTGATCTATGACATGTCCCATTCAGAATATGGACATATAAACTAAACGATCATCCAAGACTGAGTTTAATACATGTGTGAATTTACTTTTAGCATTTATTTCTACTGACTTTATATTAGGTACCACCAAAACAAAATTGGGTCAAATGATGTATGATGAAATGTAAAATTCATTTTTAGTAGACAGTGAGGAAATGACTGAAATTATATTAAGGTTAACAACCATTTTGGTGATAACTCTGGGGAAATCAAGAGTTGGGGAATTGATACTGGTGGACACATAAACAGCATGGTCCCGACACATACATATACAGATATTTCATTTTGTTCCAATTCTTTGTTCCAAGTTGAGGGATGACCTACATGTAGATGAGTTGATAGTATACTTGACTGATGTGTTTAAGTTATAGAACATCAGAAGTTGGAGCCAAATATTCCATTCCATTTTTGTTCTAATTCTTTGTTCCGAGTCTAGATCAGTTGATAAGAGTATACTTGACTAATGTGTTTGGGTTATGGGACATCACAAATTGGAGCCAAGTATTCCAGTTTTTGTTCCAATTTTTGGTTCCAATTTGAATGATTATCTAATACTTGCCTGTTGTACTTGGGTTATCACAAGTTAGAGCGTTGTTACATGTATATACAACACGGCCAAATATTCCATTTTTGTTCTAGTTCTTTGCTCCAAGTTAAGGGAAAGAAAGAAATGTTTTATTTAACGACACACTCAACACATTTTATTTACGGTTATATGGCGTCAGACATATGGTTAAGGACCACACAGATTTTGAGAGGAAACCCACTGTCACCACTACATGGGCTACTCTTTCCGATTAGCAGCATGGGATCTTTTATTTGCGCTTCCCACAGGCAGGATAGCACAAACCATGGCCTTTGTTGAACCAGTTATGGATCACTGGTCGGTGCAAGTGGTTTACACCTACCCATTCAGCCTTGCGGAGCACTCACTCGGGGTTTGGAGTCGGTATCTGGATTAAAAATTCCATGCCTCGACTGGGATCCGAACCCAGTACCTACCAGCCTGTAGACCGATGGCCTAACCATGACGCCACCAAGGCTGGTTCCAAGTTAAGGGATGATTAGTTGAGAGTAGGTCGTGAGTCACTAACTGGTCCTAATTTGCATTGCGGGGTCAAAACGACAATTTTTTCACTATTCTTGGTATTAATACCTAGGACACTATAGTGGTCAGAAAACTAAAACAGAAATATTAGCAAAGATATTAAAATGGTTAATTAACAAATTTAATAGAAAATGCATTACACTGTACACACGTTTTTGGCATTTTCTCAATCTTACCTACCCTGACATAATTGGCCTTAGACACAATAATATCCATCTGATTTCAATAATGTTTGTGGCAAAATTATCCTGAGAAAATTATCTAAATATCTGTAAAAAAAATGTGGGTCTGAACTGCTTGTTCCATCCTAGAACTATGTCTGGATTTTCAATTAATTTTTCTCAACAAAATCTTAAAAAATTTCCATTTAGAAGAGATTATCCTAAAAATGTGACAACTTCCCAGTTTCTTTGTTTGAAATTCAACCACTGGTGTTTATGACACCCCAAAGATTCTGCAATTAGACATCTTCACATTGTCCTGCCACCTACTGATCTATTAAGAAAATGAACATTTGATCTACATCTGACTACCAAAATGAGAGATATTATATCAGATTCTTTATGAATGAAGTTAGTACATTCATGTGTTTCCACTTTCTAAATGAGTATAAAACATGACAACCATTGTCAGGACTTCCCACCCGCCTGCTACCGATTTGATCGGGCTGCTGGTGCTCCCTTGCACCTGCCAGTGCAGACGGTCCCTCCTCTCCCCTCCCCCCACCTTTCCTGTCATGGATGGCGTGCGCTACAACAGCTTGTTCTGAATGTGCACATAAGACCCTATGACATGACATGACATGACATCAGGACTTCATCCAACTGAAAGACAATGAAATGACCATATGATATGTTTTGTCTAGCTAACTGCATTGGATTTGGAACACTGTGGCTTCTTGACAAAAACTTGATAGTGAGTTACTTTAATTACCTTTTCACTAACTGATATATTATAAGTATGATCATGTACCATGAGTAATCATTTACCATTGAGTAATGGTAAGAATGAGCAAATTCGTCATTAAAATTTCAAGACAAAGGCTTGGACCGTGACATGTATAATTACCTGCCCTCTATTGTCTTCTATGGCTATTAAGTGACATCTAGTGGTAAAACCTGAAACTAAAGATGTTTAACACCCATAGAATGCCTGTAGTCATAACTCGCAAAGTATTTCATATTTTTTCATATTTTTTCTTCTGATACCAAAATCATTGTAAAAGGACCATAATTATGGGCTGTAGCAACATTTAAAAACTGGTGTTTTAGGAAAACTGCAACGGCTCCACTTTTTCAGGGTGACCAGTTAGTGACTTACGACCATTACCCACCTGATAAGTGCTTGCGTTATAGGACCCATTCATGTCCCTGCTAGTTCCTCATGACTGGTATATTAATGTCCCTGCTAGTTCCTAATGACTGGTATATTAAAGGTTGAGGTGTGTGCTGTTAGAAGAAACCGGTACATTTTTCCATTAGTTGCAAGGGATATTTTATATTGCACACAATCCCACAGACAGGATATCCTCTGATATACCAGTCATGGTGCACTGGCTGGAACGAGAAGTAGCACAATGGGCCCACTGACGAGGATCAATCCCAGACTGACTGCACATCAAGCAAGTGCTTTACCACTGGGCTATGTCCCCTCCCCCCCCCCCCCCCCCCCCACACTTCTGGTTTTATTTACATGTATAAATGTATGTTTCTTAAAGACACTATAGTGGTGGTCATGTTTTGATGATAAAATATACCAATAAGGTTTTTATTACTCATATGGCTTATACAATAAAGGATTACATAAATAATGTATTTTTCCATGCTATCTTTATGACATGGGTCATAACAATACGTTGAAAACTGTTATAGCACTCTTCAAAATTAACTACAGAAGCTGCAAGCTTGTGGCATTAGCAGTTTATGAAAATTACATCATTCAGCATTATTGTAACTGACATCGCTAAATGTTATTAACATTGACTGTGAAGCAATTTCCATCATATTTAATGTTTGTTATAAATCAGTTTGTGGATAATAAATAAATTATAACAATTGCGGAAGTACCATACATAATTAATAAAACTCACTTTAGAAATAAAAATTCCCACTTGTTTCATAAATTCTGTATGGCACTCCTGCTCATTCAATATTATATACTTGACCATATTAACTTGTGTAAACCGGGTATAAGAATCATTAATAACACTGTTCATATTACAGTTCACTTTCAAAATCCAATTTAAACAGACACAATTTCAAGACTTATAAAATAAAGTACATCACAAAAAAACCCATCCCCGAAAACATCTTAGTGATCACCCGACACCAATCTTCCTGGTAAATTCAATTACCAGTTTCAAGCACGAGACCTCTACAGTTTTACAGTGGTAAGAAAATTTAGTGCACCATTGCAATTGGTTTCCCATTCCTCTGGGTTTATTAAACAATTTGAGTCAAATGCAAATTCTTCAATGTCCGCATAATAGAATTTACGACAGACCCAGCACGAAAGACACAAGAACTGACACGTCATTTGTCAAACTGTCGCTAACACCTGAGCAAAACGGATCGTGTTGACAAAAGAATGAAAAACCAGCTTTAGATCTCATCTTAGTTTGGTGTCATTGAGACACTGCATGGTACCTGTCAGCAACTAAGGAATGGCAGCCACTAGCTGTGATGTCACCATTTATATTGGGGGTGGGATGTATAACTGAGTCGGTAGAGTGTTTGCCCCAGGTGTCTGGGTTGTAGGATCAAACCCAGTCAGTGGATCAACTGTTTTTTGTTTTTTTCTCAATCCCAGCCAGTGTCCCATGATTGGTGTATCAAAGGTTGTGGTAAGTATTGTCCTGTATGTAGTTAAAGTGCATATAAATGATCTCTTGTTGCTAATGGCACCCCAGCACATCATTCAACCAATATGTCTTAATGTCTTAGTTGTGACACTTGAGAAGGTATAGAGAATCAGAGAAGAAACATGCTGTTATATTTTACCGATTTCTTTCCAAATTTACATTCTTTTAATGTACCACTTGACTATACTATATTGTAGGTTGTGAATAACTTCAATAAGTCAACTGACAAGATTCGATCTTGCAAACCATGCAGTAACCAGGATAGTGGGTGATGTTAGGGGTGTATGCAGAAATCTAAAAGCTGTAACCTACTTAGTGATATATAAATAAAAAAAACAATACAGATGCTGCAAGCAAGATGCCATTTACAACAAAATGGTTAAAGAGAAATGTTGAATTTTATAGGGTTACAAATTCAGACACTGCTTGATGGAAATCTTAACATGTAACATTTGATATAGTACATCAAAGGCATGTTTCTGTTAGTTGTTATCTCTTTATATTTAATGATGAAATGATAGTCTGACTATATTTTACTCTCCAGAAACACACATTATAAACCTCTTTATACACTCTTAAAAACAGCAACTCATAATTATATGTTCAAAATTATTTTCATCACATATCTTTGAGTTGAAATATGTGGACATAGTATTCTTATGACCACTGGCTATCCAAAAGTGAGAAAATAATATCTTGCCATATTCCCTCGTCTGTACCTGTTTTTGCAGAGGCAGTGACATATGGCCGACAAAAATTAAATTATATGTACCAGAGATGGAAGCATTCAAATTCAATTTAATAATTAGTCTGCTGGACACAGACAGGACAGATGTACTTATTTATTAAATAAAATAAAATTCACCATTTTTGTACTTTTAAAGCCGCACACCCTAGTTCCATCCAGCGAAAATAAATTATAATTTGGTTAATCTACAAACCTGTAACACACTTAGATCACGTTTTTATCAAATGGAGTGAAAAAGCAGGTTTTATATCGATAAATACCATGGGAATCCCCATGTCCCAATTGCTTGAAATAATTTTGAAAGTTAGTATTCTCATGTCACCGGTAGATGTCGCTCGAAGCACAGCAATGCCTATGTCACGACAAATTTCACAGACTTGGGGTGCGTTCCTTTCACCTCTCCTGGACATGTTCCAACTGTTCTGTCCTGGTTGTATCCCCTCTCCAGATATCGTAAGACTTAGCAAAATTATTGGTTTTAAGGGTTTGTAACGTTTTGTATTGAGACACTTACTTGTCTGAACTTTATTGTTACTGAAAATGTTCACGAACTGTGAAGAAAAATCTCACAAATGAACAACAAATCGGATGTTGATTGCGCGAACCGTGCACGAGAAAACAAACCGAACCAAAATGATAACGGTCACGTGATATACCAACGTCTGTGACATTGAAATGGAAATATCCCCTCTAAAAATAGATTGGACCTCGCTTGCTTAACGTTTTTCTCTCGATAGAACGTCTTGTGAAAAAATGCAAAAAATGCATTTCGTGGTTTTACAAACATCAGGATTACCAAAAAGCACTTCAGGTGAATGGAAATGTGTATTCTAAATAATAAAATGTAAGTAAAGTGCAATTTTATTTGTGAAAAATGGGGTTTAATAGCGAAAAACAACGCCGTAATGGTTAACAAATAGCCGTATAGGGTGTGTCCCTTTAAGAATGACCAATTGATTTGACCAATTGACTTGACCAATGGGTCCACCAATGGGGATCGACCCTAGACCGACCATGCATCGAGTGAATGTTTTATCACTGAGCTACGTCCCGCCCCTGTACCTTTAAGAATGACCAATTGACTTTGACAATAAACAGTAGGTTTAAAAACAAAATGATCAGGCAATAATTGTTTAATGTAAATTTAAACCATAGGCACATATAATCCCCTTCATGTATGATGAATCAGGGATTTATTCGGCACGGTCCCATGTCTGAAGAGACTGGGAAAATTAGCTTGAGTAAATCATACTTGAAATATATTTTTTCAAGATACTGTTAAATTAATTAGAACAGACATAATTAAATATATACACTGGGAAATTTTAACACAGATATTGGGCATTTTTAGTGCCAGTTTTGTTTGGGTAGGGTTTTACGTTCAGACACACAGAACACCTGGATGAAAATCATGAGAGATTTATCAAATCATGTGGTAATATCCAACACACTTCAGGGATTGATTTAAAGATATCTAATTGACTATATTCAATCATAAGGACCTGTACTTCAAATAAATAAATAAAGAAAGAAAGAAAGAAATGTTTTATTTAACAACACACTCAACACATTTTATTTACGGTTATATGGGGTCAGACATATGGTTAAGGACCACACAGATATTGATGGTTTGTTTGTTTTATTTAACGACGCCACTAGAGCACATTGATTTTTGTATCTTATCATCGGCTATTGGACGTCAAACATATGGTCATTCTGACAGTTTTTAGAGGAAACCCGCTGTCGCCACATAGGCTACTCTTTTTACGACAGACAGCAAGGGATCTTTTATTTGCACTTCCCACTGGGAGGATAGCACAAACCATGGCCTTTGTTGAACCAGTTATGGATCACTGGTCGGTGCAAGTGGTTTACCACCTACCCATTGAGCCTTGCGGAGCACTCACTCAGGGTTTGGAGTCGGTATCTGGATTAAAAATCCCATGCCTTGACTGGGATCCGAACCCAGTACCTACCAGCCTGTAGACCGATGGCCTGCCACGACACCACCGAGGCCGGTAGATATTGATGGAGGAAACCCGCTGTTGCCACTTCATGTGCTACTCTTTTCAATTAGCAGCAAGGGATCTTTTATATGCATCATCCCACAGACAGGGTAGTACATATCATGGTCTTTGATATACCAGTTGTGGTACACTGGCTGGAGCGAGAAACAGCCCAATGGGCCCACCGATGGAGATTGATCCCAGACTGACCACGCATCAAGCAAGCACTTTACCACTGGTCTGTGTTCCACCCAACCCCCGACCGACCACGCATCAAGCGAGCGCTTTACCACTGGACTACGTCCCGCCCAATCCCAGACCGACCGCGCATCAAGCGAGCACTTTACCACTGGACTACGTCCAGCCCAATCCCAGACCGACCGCGCATCAAGCAAGCGCCTTACCACTGGACTACGTCCAGCCCAATCCCAGACCGACCGCGCATCAAGCGAGCGCCTTACCACTGGACTACGTCCAGCCCAATCCCAGACCGACCACGCATCAAGCGAGCGCCTTACCACTGGACTACGTCCAGCCCAATCCCAGACCGACCACGCATCAAGCGAGCGCCTTACCACTGGACTACGTCCAGCCCAATCCCAGACCGACCACGCATCAAGCGAGCGCCTTACCACTGGACTACGTCCAGCCCAATCCCAGACCGACCACGCATCAAGCGAGCGCCTTACCACTGGACTACGTCCAGCCCAATCCCAGACCGACCACGCATCAAGCGAGCGCTTTACCACTGGACTACGTCCTGCCCAATCCCAGACCGACCACGCATCAAGCGAGCGCTTTACCACTGGGCTACATCCCACCCCTGTACTTCCAAAACATCCACTGCAATTAACACAACAGATACCAAAGGCTACCGATGACGAGAAAACATGCGATTCTAATTATTATTATTATTTAAATTTATTAATTATTGATGGTCAAACATTTGGTCATTGACACCTAGTCGGAAACCTTCAACATTTTCCCATTAACATCAAGGATTGTTTTATAGGCACATTCCTCAAGGCAGGACAACACATTCCACAGCCAAGGACATGTTACTTTTGGGACACTGGTTGGGATAGGGGGAAAAAAAAATCAAAAAAAATCAAAGAGTCCACCAAGGGGTTTCGATCCTACAACCCAAACACCTGAGGCGAGCACACTTCTGGCTGAGCTAGATCTCACCCCCTTTCAACATTCAGCTCAAAGAGAATGTTATTCAGTCATATATACTGGCCTCAGTTGTGTTGTGGTTGAGCAATCAGGCATAATACTGGCAGCTACTGGGTTCGCAGCCTGGTACCACCTCCCACCCAGAGCGAGTTTTAACGACTCAATGGTTAAGTGTAAGACATAATATACACCCTCTTCTTTCTCAATAACCACTAACAACTGACCCACTGTCCTGGACAGATGGCCCAGATAGCCGAGGTGTGTCTAGGACAGCATGCTTGAACCTTAATTGGATATAAGCACGAAAAATATGTTAAAATGAAATATAATATTTAGTCATTTGATAGCACAATAAATGAGATAATTTATTTTTCTGTTTCAGCATATGATCTAGGCAGTGATGGTGGCGGAGTTCCATACTTCAACCTTCGACCGACAAACCTGACATTCCACCGCGGTGACACTGCCATACTTTACTGTTCTATAGAGCATCTGGGAACCAAAACGGTAAGGCAGTGTTCTTTCTCTGATTCTTGCGCTAGAGTGTCTTAAAACATCCATCCATCCTTCCTTCCTTGCACTAGAGTCTTAAAACATCCATCCATCCTTCCTTCCTTCCTTCCTTCCTTCCATTCCATCCATCCTTCCATCCATCCATCCAGATTATGGTAAGTTTTTATTTACTTTAGTCTTACATATGTACAATGTATGTATGTGTGTATGTGTATGTATATATTTAGTAACACTGCTAGGGAAGATTTTTTGTACAATTTGATTAGCGACAGTTAATTGCTAATGAAATTTAAATTATTACCAACTATCATTTAATATTTTAAAATTGAGTAGTGATCTCTGAATCTGCACAGTGAATCACAACTTGATATATACTGAACAAAATGTTCCACGACTACAATAGGTCCTGTCATATACAGGAAGAAAGGAAATGGTTTATTTAAAGATGCACTCAACACATTTTATTTACGGTTGTATGGTGTCAGACATATGGTTACGGGCCACACAGATACTGAGGGAGGAAACCCACTGTCGCCACTTCATAGGCTATTCTTTTTGATAGCAGCAAGGTATCTTTTATATGCACCATCCCACAGATTGGTATATCAAAGGCTATGGTATGTACTACCCTGTCGTGGTACACTGGGTGGAATGAGAAATAGCCCAATGGGCCCACCGACGGAGATCGTGTCATATACACTGTCTGTATCTTACCAATGGCAGCCATGCAAGTATATTATTTCATGTTCTCTGTATACTTGGGGACACTTCAATTCTTAACTCTTTCTGACGATTTTGGAAAACCATATACAAAAATACAGATGCTGCTGCTATTACTAAAATGAACATGTTTTAAAATGCCATTCACCAATACAAATCAGAATTAAATTTGGTGGGTGCATGTATTTCGTATCATATTTTCCAAGAAGTAAACTTAAAGGGACATTCCCGAGTTTGCTGCATTGTAAGATGTTTCCAACTAATAAAATATTTCTACGATTAAACTTACATATTAAATATATTTTCTTGTTTAGAATATCAGTGTCTGTATATTCAATGTGTTTCTGGTCGTTTTAATATTTGTAAGAAGCCCAAACTGGATTTTGTCTTCAAATAATTTCGTACGTACGAAAAAATAGTTTTTAGGAAATAAAATAAAATTTAACCTAGTACCTAAACAACGACCAGAAACATGTTTAATATACAGCCACTAATATTTTATGTAGAAAAATATATTTGATATGTAATTACAATCGTTAAAAACTCTGTTAGTTGACAGCATCTTAAAAATTGCAGCAAACTCAGGAATGTCCCTTTAAGAATACATTCTTTTCAGTCTAGGTTACAATCTGGAATAGACTATATAATACATGGGGTTGACAACTGATTATACGTCTCCCTACTTCCCTCTGTCCATTCATCCATCTCTTTCTCCGTCTTGTTCAAGTGTCAAAAAAAGCATGTAATACATAGATACTAAAATGCTGTACATGTAGTTTAAAAATGTGCTGAGGTGTTAATACAACTTGGGATGAGACATAGCCCAGTGAGTGCTTGCATCAGGTGCAATCAGTCTAGGAACAACCCCTTCAGTCAGCCCACTGGGCCATTTCTTGTTTCAGCCAATGATCCACAAATGGTGCAACAAAGGCTGTGGTATGTACCATCCTGTTTGTGAGATGATGCATATAAAAGATCCCTTGCTGCTATAATTGAAAAGAATAACCTATGGTGTCATGGCAGTGAGTTTCCCCCTTTCATTATAGCTGTCCTTAACCATGGTTAAAATGTTTTGAGTGTCATTAAATAAAAATGAAATTTCCTTCCTGGTTGAAACTTCTGACATCGCCAGTGGCTATATGTCTGAGATTAAAAGAATCCTTCATGTGTGTCCATGTGGGACAGGGCTATTCCACCCGAGGGTACATAACTTGTTGTCAGGGACGAGACTTGCTGAGTCCCTGACATCATATTATGTACCTGAGGATGGAATAGCCCTGTCCCACATGGATACATAATGGAGGATTATTTTTCTCCCATCCAGTAGATAGAAAAACAAGCATTTTGGAAAAATGTGAAAAACCTTTTTTTTTTTTTTTTTTTTTTTTCATCTTACAATAAAATAATCATAACCATTGAAACCGACCTCGGTGGCGTAGTGGCTAAGCCATCGGACTACAGGCTGGTAGGTACAGGGTTCGCAGTCTGGTACCGGCTCCAACCCAGAGCGAGTTCTTAAGGGCTCAGTGGGTAGGTGTAAGGTCACTACACCCTCTTCTCTCTCACTAACCAGTAACCAACTAACAACTAACCCACTGTCCTGGGCAGACAGCCCAGATGTGTGCCCAGGACAGCGTGCTTGAACCCTTAATTGGATATAAGCACGAAAATAAGTTGAAATAAATGAAATGAATAACCATTGAAAAGATCGTACCCAAAATTGGTTTATGCTAAAAGTATAAACTGAAAATGATCATATAATTTCATTATGACAGCAAGTTTCCTTGTTTTTATGAAATATTAAAAGCATTTCTTGCATTATTTTTTCGTTTATGTGATGTCACCCAATGTCAGCTCAAACAACAGAAGTCACGTGGTCATGCAAGACTGATTTATTCTGCATGGGCTGACATCATGAAATACGCCTGTCTTGCATGGCTAGGGATGGGAGAAAAATATTTCTTTTATTTCCTTTTCTTTAGATTAGACATTCAAGTCTCCATTATCCTTGACACCTGATAAATGTAGAAGATGCCACTAAATAGACAAAAATCCATTGCTTTTCTTATAGACATTTGATGTTGAGTACTCAAATGGTGCCTGTGCATTCCTTTGTAAATTAATAAGTTAATAACTGTCAAGATGAATTCTTTGTGCAGAAATCAACTTAAAGCTTTTACTTCCTTTTAGTAGATTATTAATTTCATCAGGTTTGCAAATTTCCATCTCAGGGGGGACAACAAAATGCAACCTGCTGAAAATGAACATTGTTTGCTTGCATGACCAACTTCTGCCAACAAATTAGGGTCGGAATCTATCAACATGAAGTGCTGATGAAATTATCTTCTTCCTCCCAAGAAATCGCTTTTCATTGCACCCATCAAGCAGTTTTGATTATCACTTTATGAGCTTATACTAAAGAGAAAAAAAATTGAATAGGTGGTGAAAAAAATATAAATTAAGTTTGCATGTAATATGAAGTGATGTCAGCCTGATTTCTTCAAATAGCTGGGACAGACGTGTATCAGAATTAGTCTGGTTATCAAGGAATGGAAACGAAATGACTATTTGTTTAAAGACACCTTAGCACATTTTAAACTATATGGCTGTTTGGTGTCTAAAATATGGCTATTTCAACACTTGTTCAAAAGATGGAAAGTGTTAAAGTATGTTTTTTGTTTAACACAACCACTAGAGCACATTGATTAATTTATCATCGGCTATTGGATGTCAAACATTTGGTAGAGAGGAAACCTGTAAAATGTTTCATTTGGAAGCAAGGGATCTTTTATATGTACCATCCCATAGACAAGATAGTTCATACAACAACCTTTGATAACCAGTCGTGGTGTCTGCTACATTTTTCATTTAGAAACAAGTGATCTTTTATATGTACCATCCCATAGACAAGTAGTATGTACCACAACCTTTGATAACAAGTCATGGTGCACAGGCTAGAATGATTGAGCTCGAGAAATAGCCCAGTGGGCCCACCAATGGGGATTGGTCTTAGACAGCGAATCAGGTGAATACTTTACCACTGGGTTATGCCCCAACCCCAAAGATAGGGAGAGATACCTGCTGCTGCCACCAGGCTAGGCATTTAAAAAAGAATATATCTTTTATTATCAGATACAACACAGTACATACCATGGACTTTGATACTGGCAGAGACAGAACCAACTTATTATATCCCAAGTCCATCGTGGGCCACCAATCCATGTTGGTTATCAATTAATTAAGACATTTTGTTGACATTGCTTTTGTGACAGTAATGACAACTGCAATAAACTTAAGCAAATGGAATCTGATTTTCAATGCTGGCAATCGGTTTGAATTTCATCATTGATTATTGGTCATAATGGGTTTGCACTGATTAATTTTCGATTACACAATCGGTTAGACCATAAGGATTTTAATTATAAGGACCATGTACCTATTGTGTTCAAGAGCATATAATTAGACCATATAAATTGTTAATTTTACTTTTAATAACTATTTAATATACTTCTATATGTACACATGAAAACAAAGACCAACCTCAACATGTTTACATCAATTCAATCATCTAAACTGGAGGCACATTTAAAGATTTTTATTTATAATCTATCATCACATCTGTATAGCTAAACTGACTGATTTTCAATTATAATCGACCAATGGAACATCACTACTAATTTTTAAACAAAATAAATATCAGACACTAAACTGAATTACCATATATATCTACATGTTAAATAAAGTCTAGTAAATCAGTATTATAAGGGTTTTGGCTGCAGCCAATATTTCCTGTTACAACTTGCTTCTTACACACCCCTTGGTGAGAACATCATGCATTATTTTTGATAACACATGGGTTTTGTTTTTGTTTTACACATGTACATGTGTTAACAATTTCAAGACATACAACTGGCTGCTCCTAGGTGATGACCAGGACACCAGTGCCATGCATCTGATGAAAAACAAGTGCTATAAGTGCAACGGCTGTAAATAACTTTTAGTCAAAAAAGATGTTAAAATTTGCTTAAAATCTGGTTTTTGAGGATATGTAACCAACAGGATAATACATTCATGTCCGTTGGATACCATTTATCTCACAACTCATTGTTTAAAAACACATCAAACTCGCTTTTGCTCGTTAAGATACATTTTAAAACAACTCATGAGATAAATGGTACCCAACAGTCGCTCATGTATTATTCTCTCTCTCTCTCTATATATATATATGTGTTCCATTGGTATATTTCCTATCAACTAGAATCAGTTCAATACCACCAACTTCAGGCATCATCCATCATAAAAGGCCGTATATAAGAATAGTGATTTCATATCACAAATACTATAATGTACAATGTAAATGCATTATTTGTAGATTGTATATAATGTAACTGTCCTATACACACCCACACAGAGATCAGGTGGCAAATAAATAGGATCTAGGTTGATCGGTAGAGCGTCCGCCTGACATGCTTTGATTGTAGGATCAAATGTCCTCGGTGGACCCATTGTCTTATTATGCGTTTTTCTCTCATCCCAACCAGTGCCAAACTGGTATATCAAAAGCCATGATATGTGTTGTCCTGTCAGAAAGTGCTATAAAAGATCTCTTACTGTTAATGAAAAAATGTTGCAGGTCATGTGTGTCAGAATTACCAAATGTTTGACATACAGTAGCCGAAAATAAATCAATGTAATATAGTGATGTCAATAAACAAACTAACTTTTAACCACATATTAAAACACTGGTTGGGATGGGGAAAAACCCCAATCCATTGTGGAGGTTTGATCCTAAGAACCAAGCACTTCATGACAGCATTCTTCCAAATGAGCCAAATCCCTAACTAAAAATTGCATCTACTTGTATGTACCAGGTGGTCAAAAGAACATTGTGGCAATGTCGTGAATGTTGCTATAAATCCCTGTCAATAGTATCGGGTGCTTTTCCTTTAGGAGGACAGCCATTTCTCAAGACAACATCCTACTTTACCTTTAGGACAGCCATTTATCAAGACAACATCCTACTTTGCCTTTAGGATAAGGACAGCAATTTCTCAAAACATCCCACTGCCTTTATGAGGACTGCCATTTCTCAAGACATCCTACTTTGCCTTTAGGAGGACTGCCATTTTAGTTAATGCTGTTTTCTATGTGAGTTTTTTTAACATGTCATGAAGGTTGGTTAAAAGTTTAATGATACTACTTTACCCCATAGCTATGTCCTGCCGCTTGACATGTCATGGGTACGGTGTAGGTTTCATTACCTAAAACAACACCGCACATACAAGAAATGCTGCTATTGATCATAGAATCAATTTTTATGCATCATATTTCTGTATTCTGCTATATCCATGCCATACCAAAAAAACATTATTGATGAAAATTGGCCCTTAAAATTGTTTATTACTATAGTACGTCTGGCATTCTACATACAGACCGGCCTCGGTGGCATTGTGGTTAGGCCATTGGTCTACAGGCTGATAGGTACTGGGTTCGATCCCAGTCGAGGCATGGGATTTTTAATCCAGATACCGACTCCAAACCCTGAGTGAGTGCTCCGCAAGTCTCAATGGGTAGGTAAACCACTTGCACCGACCAGTGATCCATAACTGGTTCAACAAAGGCCATGGTTTGTGCTATCCTGCCTGTGGGAAGTGCAAATAAAAGATCCCTTGCTGCTAATCGGAAAGAGTAGCCCATGTAGTGGCGACAGCAGGTTTCCTCTCAAAATCTGTGTGGTCCTTAACCATATGTCTGATGCCATACAACTGTAAATAAAATGTGTTGAGTGCATCGTTAAATAAAACATTTCTTTCTTTCTACATACAGTTGCAGAGAATTCATCTCACATTTAACTAGGGCACATTTAAAGTGAACCAGTGCCATCTTGGCCATCTACTCACAGCTAAACATAAAAAAGTTGGCTCAGGATTAAATGTGAATGGCAAACAATATGCAATATTCCCTGCACCAGCATTATCCTTTCACTAATAGAGAAATTGGTGCAATAAAAAGGTCTAATTTAATGATGAGCATTTGTCTCAAAAATCAAGACTGGCAATGCAATAGACTAGGCCTAATGAAAGCTAGATTTGTCAGAAAAAGCTCAATGCCGTGAGCATATCAATGACCAGGCTAATTTCATCCGAGTTGATGGTGGTAATTTACACAAGTCTCCCGTCATGCAATAAGGTGCTTTAGCAAATGAGAGGTATATTTATGAAACTGACAGAAATGGCAAGATGAAACTGAATGAAGCCAGCCACACACTAAGCTGTAAGAAATAATGGAATCCAATTTATTTTTATTTATTTATTATCCTTCCAGCTGCTCCTTTCCTTTCTATTTCCCCCCATCTCATTTCATTCTACTCTGACAGCTCCCTCCAATCATTCTTCTTATTTTTTGCTGTCCACCTCTACATTCCAGTCCTTGATCCTCTCTTGAATCCATAACAGATACTTGTCTGCTGTGCCTACAACTCCCTTCAGCTTTTGCTGTGTTTAGTCTGACTAGGGGCAAGACATAGCCCAGTGGTAAAGCGTTTGCCTGATGCATGCTCAGTCTATGCTCAGTCTAGGATAATTACTCCTGGCATTAAGAGGCACTTGTAAACTTCTACTATACTCTACTATTACTGGTCACAGATAGTGCCATGGGTCAGACCAACTTTATAAGCAACAGAAGATGAAAAGTTAAAGTTTGTTTTGTTTAACGACACCACTGGAGCACACAGATTAATTAATCATTGGCTATTGGATGTCAAACATTTGGTAATTCTGACTCGTAGTCATCGGAGGAAACCTGCTACATTTTTTCTAATGCAGCAAGAGATCTTCTATATGCACTTTTCCACAGACAGGAAAGCACATACCATGGCCTTTTTCCAGTTGTAGTGCACTGGTTGGAATGAGAAAAAAACCAATCAGCTGAATGGATTCACCAAGGTGGTTTGATCCTGCGACGCAAGCACCTCAAACAAGCACTCAACTGACTGAGCTACATCCTTCCCCCAAGTAGTTGCAGCGAAGTATATATTTAGAATGTACTGATGGGAGGATTTTTAGATGGATAGATGGTGTGCACAGATCAGAAGACAAGAGTTGGACAAACTGACAAGACTAGGTTCGAAACAGATGGACATCTAAGACCAATCTTAGAAACCAATTTTAGTCAGTAAGAGAATGACTATACATCTGTATATATTTTTAATCCCTGAACAACACAAAAAAAAAAAGACAAAACAAAGCAGAGGGCAGGAATGTAATAGCTAAGTAAATAAAAAAAATGAAAAGAATAAGAGATGTTAGATTATCTAACAGACTATTATTGATTCTAAAATGTTTTGGTGCTACTTATAAATTGAATTATACCTTGCAATGAAAAATAACATATTAAACAGCAGTAAATGTTTTCACAATTTTTTTTTTTTATTTCACCCTATAGTACACATGTACATACAGCAAACCTTAGTGAATATGCAAAATCAATAACCCAATGCACTCAGTGCAATCTATTTAATTCATGCAGTCTTTTTGCAGATAAAAAGTAGAGATTTAGAGCACATAATCTTATAGTTTGATCTGGTGCCATCCCTTCACTGACACTCCATCCATCATCATGTATTTGCACAGCTCTCATTCTTAAGCTATTGATGCAATAAAAATGGTATATGTTCAACAAATACAGTACAATATGTCAGTCCAAATTTTCTTATGTCAGCATTCTGGATATGTGCATATAACAGAGTAAAAATAAAGTGCAAAAAATAAATATTACACATTAAAGTTTTGTATTAAAAAATATACATAATGATTTTATCAAATGCACTGCATCAAAGCGTTATATGAAATTGCATGAAACTGTGCATGGTGGTGTAAAATTGGGGAAAGCAAAAAATGCAGATGTTTATTAGAACTAAATCCAGGCTGAAAACAATTTTACCGATTGTCATCAATTCCACTAAGACTATATGGCAAAAGCTCAAAGTTTGGATCTCGCAATTGCCTGATTTTTTTGACAGCAGAAACGGAGCTGTGTTTTCATAAGGGTATAAGTCAAGCTGTGGCATTTACGTTTGATTAATGAAAATACTCATCCTTGATTCCATCGTTGAGGGCTGAACATCACCAATAGACAAAATGTGACCATCCACTCTAGCCCCCAGTTGGTGTTAATTTACAGCAGGACTTTTCACCCAGTAAAGCAATCACCCAAGTCAAATAGTGGCCATGGCTTGACTAATCAACCAGAAAGAGTTACATACCAAATTTATTGCTTCTTTCTTTTCCTTATTTACCAAATCTACAAGAATCACTAGGCAAATATGTGTCAAGAATGTAAGAAGAAACCCTCTGAATAAACAATGTCATCTAAGTTAGTTCAGGACAAGAGTCTTTAACATCAGAACTGGTCAGTCCAGTTGTACAAGAAAATGCTAGCTGCATCTAATTAAAGAGATGAATAAAACATTTCTGTGGTGATACATATTCATGTATACTCTGTGCATAGTTTATTTTACAATTAAGTGATGCATATATCACAGCAGATGACCTTGCTCACCACAATATATTTTTACCAAATATTAATTGGCATATGTTATTGCTATTCAAGAAATTATTGTAAAGTGAATAAAAATGCAATGTGCAATGTTCACTTTAAGCTGCCATTTGTCATTTAGTTTGAATTTGACAAATATAATTCATTAATTCACCAAAAACCCAATTTAAAAATCAAACAAACATTTTCTTAGAGAGTTAATTTCAAAAAACCTGTTTAGCTATAATTAAAATTTGAATATAACACCACATTTTCTGACCTAATTAACCATATTACTTATGTTTTTTCTCTACCTTAATGTAACTCTGTATATTTTATACTTGTCTATGCTAAAATGTTGTCAAAAAATGATGCAACATTTTAAAATGCTCTGATCCATTTGAACAGTTGTTCAAATATTAATATTGGGAATCAACAGCCAATCAATGATTGATTAATAGTCAAGTTTAATGTAGGTCTACATTGTGCTTTAAGCAGGAAAATTCTATTTTGTTCTATATAAACACTATTAAATGTAATATATCAACCACTGGTGAAAATCTTGTTATTGACATTTCAAAATGGAATTATTTGTTTTGTCTTGTGGAAAAAAGTTAATGCAAAATTTCCGAATAATGAAATAATGATCATGAAAATATGATGAATAGTAGTACAATTCATCAATCATATTCCCCCACCCAATTGACTAGCAAAAGCAGTTCAAACTGAGTTTACAGCATCATGTTGTTTGTTATTATGTTTACTAGTAATGACTTAAACATGAATGGATGCATGCATGCATGTAAACGGTCAATGGATGCATGCATGGGTGTCGGAAAAGAATAATTTCATATTGAAACATGGCAAGTTAACAAGACCATATTATGCTTATCCTGGTAAAATAAGTAGCAGCTGGATTTTGAGAGAGAGAGAGAGAGAGAGAGAGAGAGAGAGAGAGAGAGAGAGAGAGAGAGAGAGAGAGAGAGAGAGAGAGAGAGAGAGAGAGTGTGTGTGTGTGTGTGTGTGTGTGTGTGTGTGTGTGGATGCATGCATGCATGCATGGGTGTCGGGATGGATGCATGTTTGTCGGAATAGATGGATGAATGAATGAATGAATGTGTGTGTATCAATTAATGCATGCATGGGTGTCAGAATAGATGGATAAATGAAAGTGTGTGTATGTGTCGATGGATGCATGCATGGGTGTCAGAATATATGGATGAATGAATGTGTCGATGAATGCATCCATGGGTATCGGGGTGTGTGTGTGTGGTGCGTGTGGTGCGTGGTGTGCGTGTGCATGTGCGTGTGGTGTCATTGGATGCATGCATGGGTGTCGGGATGGATGAATGAATGTGTGTGTGTATGTTGATGGCATCCAGTGGGTGTGGATGGATGGATGGATGGGTGGGTGGGTGGATTGTTAAATTAATGGATGGCTTGATGGATGGATCATAATGCAAACAGAAATATATAATTGATAAAGACCCACAAAATAAAATAATATGTTGCCCTGCTATAAATTAAGATGATGCATTAAACTACATGTACCGGCAAGCTCAGCTGGTTTTACACAGTAATTGGTTTATTATGTCTAAAATATGGCAACTTCACGACTTCAGCATCATGAAATAGTAGTGCTTTGTCATGACCTTACACAATCCACTAATATTTTATGGTCTGTAACATTATTCAACACTTTACAGAATGTGTAAATCATCAAATTAACTTGATCTTAGACTGGCTGTATACAGTTCACTAGTAGAGTGCGCTCATTTCAGATGGGTTGCAGAATCAATCACTCTTGATAGATTTGAGTTTATCCCCATCCCAACCAGTTTTCCCCATGAGTTAAAAAGTTAAAGTTTGTCAAATATTTAGGGCCGGACGTAGCCCAGTGGTATAGCTCTAACTTGATGCACAGGTGGTCTGGGATTGATCTCCATCAGTGAGCCCATTGGCCTATTATTCATTCTAGCCAGTGCACCACGACTGGTATATCAAAGGCCATGATATGTGCTATCCTGTCTGTGGGATGGTAATATAAAAGATCCTTGCTACTAATGAAAAAAGGTTTCCTAAGACTATATGTCAAAATTACCAAATGGTTGACATTCAATAGCCAATGATTAATAAATCAATATGCTCTGGTGGTGTTGTTAAACACAACAAAACTTTATTTTAAATTAATATTTCTTACTTTTTCTTCTGAAGGAACTCGTAATTATTCAGGGGTGCAAAAATGGAAAATATATCTCAGTATCAATGAAACATTTACTAGTCTGCCAGAATTTTGACTAGCCTACAGGACAGTATAATACATGTAACCAACTACATTAGAACTAAACATACTGAAATATCCTTTACAATGCAGCTTTTAAAAATGCTCTCTTTAATATATTAATACTAATGCAGCTTTTAAAAAATACTCTCTTTAATATATTGATACTAATGCAGCTTTAAAAAATGCTCTCTTTAATATATTGATACTAATGCAGCTTTTAAAAATGCTCTCTTTAATATATTGATACTAATGCAGCTTAAAAAAATACTCTCTTTAATATATTGATACTAATGCAGCTTAAACAAAATGCTCTCTTTAATATATTGATACTAATTTAAAATTGGTGAAGCAAGATTAATAACAGGGCCAGCTCTGTATCAGAAGAAAATTGTGCCATATTATGTATTAAACTTCCAAATTTTATAGGTACACTGTTATTTTGCAAGAAAATATCAATATTTATATGAAATTATTTTGCCAAATAAAAATATAATTTGCCCGTTGTTTTTAAAATTCGCAACTGATGAATTTAGTGAGTGCCAGATTAGTCCTGAATAAAGTATAAAGAAATATAACCAAATTAATAATGATTGCTACATGTATATTATAAATCGAAAATAACAGGTCACCCATTGGATCAGGGGCCTAATTCACAAAGGTCTCTTAGGCTCTGCTAGACAACAAAGCATCTTCTTTGCAAGTCTTTTAGCATTGCACTGCGAGATTGCACAGTTGTGAGAGTTTAGTGAATTAGGCCCCAGTATACTAAACAATAGTTGTAGTTTATATCTCATCCATCAAAATTTTCAGTCTCATTTTAGAACACGACTATAGAACCTTCCTTGGCCCTGTGATTCATCATCCTCAATATCTTAATTATCACACCTGAGTGCACTGAAACAACACAGTTTGCAGTACTCTACCTAATCATACCATTATAACACCTGACGATATCGTCACATCACGACAACGTGCTCAATGAGGTGATTAATAATAGAACACCGATGTGGTGCTGAACAATGCTGCACGTCTCTGGGGCGACCAGGTGATGAAGACGTTACAATTCCCCACCCATCTGTCACGCTCAGCTTCTAGCTCAATTAAAATGACTCTACAACATGTAACATATTTTATTCAAATTTAAGTTTCAGAGTTCACCTTGCCCATTTGCCACCTGCCCTTTGCCAAATTAGCCAATTGGTAATTTTCCTACATATGTGGCTACAACATTTAGTAAAGGTAGTTAGCTACAATAACATATTGTATAAATTAGCCCATGTTCAAGGAAATTCTCTGCATATTTTAAAAATTGGCAAAAACTAAATTATTTCCAGTGTGAGCCTTCGAGTTTGTTTGTTTTGTTTGACGACACCACTGGCTATTGGATGTCAAAAATTGGGTAATTCTGACTCGTAGTCAACAGAGGAAACCCGCTACATTTTTTCCAATGCAGCAAAGAATTGTTTATTTTTTTATGCACTTTCCCATAGACAGGAAAATGTACTTCAATGTTCAGTTATCTTTAAATGAATCCTCCCAAACACTCATCCTCATAAACAACTAAATAATTGTATATCAATGTTTAATTAACAATTATTTATATCAATGTTTAATTATCTTCAAGTGACTAATCCCCTGTTGAAAAAAATCCATACATACCTCCAAAAAAAACCCCCCAACAACCCCCCCACAACCACCCCCCCCCCCCATTAGAGACATATACTATGTACTATATATGTATAACAATAATAATTGACAAATATTTTCTTGAAACTAAATTTGCATGTATATTCACGAGGTAAAATACATGTAATCGTCTTTCCATATTTTACAATGTTTTCTATCAACTGTTTTATATTTATTTCTCAAGCATACATACAGCTTCTTTTCAAGATACATTTGTTATTGGTTTGGTTAATGTTTGTTTGTACACTGCATGAACTGTAATAACTATGTTGAACGTAAATCTTTCAAAGCACATGGCCATTAATTGATTTTGCTATTAATAAACAACATATCTGCTGCAGCTATATTGTATTCAGGCAGGATGTTGGGAACAAAAAATATATACTACTCAAAAGAATTTAAGGGTCAAAAATGTATAACCAAGTAAGTTTCAGAGTGTATTAGATTGATTATGTAAACTACACCAAATTTTTTATTTATTGTTCCATATTTACAAAAAACCACAAATAAACGTCACTGTATACAAGAAAGTCACATGACATGCTGTCAAAGTTGAAGGTTGTCAAACATGGATTTTACACATTAGAACATTCGTTTAATAGTGTGTGAATCCACCCCTGGCGCGAATACACTCGACACATCGTTGCTGTTGATCAGACGTCTGAAGAACTCTTGGGGAATGGCCTGCCACTCTGCCATAAGAAGTTGACCCAGATCATGAAGGTTGGCCGGAGGGGCATGGTTATCCCGAACTCTCCTGCCTAATTCGTCCCAGGCGTGCTCTATTGGGGCCAAGTCAGGCGAATATGCTGGCCAATCCATCCTGGCGATACCTTGTTGTCTGAGAAAGTCCGTTACCACCCTGGCGCGGTGGGGTCTGGCATTGTCATCCTGCAGAACTGCCCCGCCGCCTATCTGCTGAAGGCCTGGGAGAACCAACGGCCGGATAATCTCATTCAGATAGCGGATTCCATTCAGATTGCCATCCACCACATAGAGGGGGGTCCTGTGGTGGATAGAGATTCCGCCCCACACCATGACGCTGCCACCACCGAATCGGTGACGTTGTCTAATGTTAACGTCAGCGAAGCGCTCCCCAGGACGTCTGTAGACACGAACCCGACCGTCGTTGAACTGGAGACTAAACCTGGACTCATCAGTGAACATCACTCGACCCCACTGAACACGTTGCCACCACAGATGAAGTGTGCACCAGTGACGTCTGACCGTTCTGTGACGTGGTAGGAGTGGTGGTCAAACAGCCTGGCGATGGCAGCGTAGATTATTGGCTCTCAGATGATTGCATATGGTTTGATCAGACACTCGAGTTCCAGTCGCAGTCCGCAGATTGTCACGTAATCGGCGTGCAGTGGTTGTGCGTTGACGTAGAGCCATATTGGTGATGTAGTGGTCCTCTCTATTTGTAGTGCTTCGGGGTCTTCCCGAACGTGGACATTTCGAACAGAATTCGTTGCTTGGTACCGTTGCCACAGTCGGCCAACGACACTCTGACTGACACCAAGTCTCAGAGCAACATTTCTTTGCGTATTGCCATCCTGAAGCCAAGCAATAGCCCTTCCTCGATCTTCAATAGTCAGTTGAAGTCGTACCATTGTCGAATTTGGAGTGTGCACCATACACGAACGCAAGCTCCAATTATATGGAAATTCAGCATTGGGAACATGGAATACATGTGCAAAGCGTGCAAATGAAGCGCTTTGTGAAAAAGCAAGTTATGGGCACGTAGCAGACCTTTCGCTTTCACCCTAATTTACGTGCAAATGTAAGCATGTTTTCGCCATTAGAACTAGTCGACAGTGTCAATGACAGTGGATTTTAATTCATTTATGGGTTGCTTAGACCCACTTTCGTAAAAATGGAACAATACCATGCGTGACATTATGGTCTAGCTAATATAATTGACATTCAGAAAATAATGTTGAAAATATCGTCTGACCCTTAAATTCTTTTGAGTAGTATATAGTATAAAAAATAAGTTTTATTTTACACCACCACTATACAGCACATATTGATAAATTAATCAGTGGCTATTGGATGTCTAAAACTTGGTAATTCTGGTAAGTATAGTCTTGAGAGAAAATTCACTACACTTTACCAATAGAAGAAAGGGATTTTCTCTGTATACATTCACTTTTCCAGACAGGACAGCACATGCCATGACCTTTGATATACCAGTCATTGGATGCCGTTTAGGATCTGGATAAACCCAATAAGAGAATGGGTTCACCAAAGTGTTTTAATCCTACGACCCATGCATGCACCTAAGGTGACCAAACAATAAAAATTCAAGTGTTTATTACTCACAGGATTTTAACTAACTACACTGATTCACATGACACATACATGTAACTTATTACAATTAATGTCCTCAAGTGTATTACACTACAGTGAAATTAACCCCTTAAAACAAGACCCTCAGTAAACCTGGAATTCCCCCCAAAACTGGACTTACATGTATTTCATGGTTCCTTTTTAAGTATCAGTTTAGAACGGAATCTCTCTAAACCGGATACCCCTCAATACAGGACTCCATTCCTACAGAGGGGCGGGACGTAGCTCTATGGTAAAGCGTTCACTTGAAGCGTGGATGGTCTAGGATCGATTCCCGTTGGTGGTCCCATTTAGGCTATTTCTCGTTCCAGCCAGTGCTCCACAACTGGTGTAACAAAGGCAGTGATATTTGCTATCTTGTCTGTGGGATGGTTCATATAAAAGATCCCTTGCTGATAAATGAAAAAGATTAGCCCATTTAGTGGTGACAGCAGGTTTCCTCTCTCAATATCTTTGTGGTCCTTAACCATAAATCTGACGCCATATAACCATAAATAAAATGTGTTGAGTGCGTCGTTAAATAAAATGTTTCCTTCTTTCCATTCCTACAGATAAAATAATATGCGAGTCTGTCATGAAACACTGGTTAATGGGGGTTGTTTAAACTGAATGGGTTGAATGAGATTATCCTACAAATCTTTGCATTTTATACCCCGTACATCCACGATATACAACTCCATGATGTACATGTGCTACATCCTGCTACTATAGCACAATATAGAAGAATTTATATAATCAGCTATGGGGATCAAATAGTGTAGTCTGTCTGGACTGCAGTATTCATGAAGTGTCCAAAATTAGTTTCTTTGTTTCGTTTAACCCCACTATATAGAGCACATTGATCAGCTATTGGATGTCAAATATTTGTGATTTTTAATAGTCCTTAGAGGAAATACACTATTATTTTTTTCATTATATTTTATATGCAGTTTCCCCAGACAGGACAGCACATACCACAGCTTTTGATATACCAGTCACATAGGACGCTGGTTGCATGGAAGTGAAAACTTTTTCAATAGGTCTGCCATATGGATCAAGATTTGATCATATGACTCCAGCACCTCTGATCAACCAACAGCATAAGCTCAATTCTGCCTCAGACAAAATTAGCTTCACAATAAACGACATGATATATATAGTACAATTTAGTACATCTGTCTTTTACAGGATTACAACCTGATCCCTTTTATCCCCACAGAACAAAAACTTTACACAGACAATTGGTTGTTTATCAACCATAAACTGTTCAGAATCATCAAATTTGCCGTCCAGTAATCTTATTTCATTCCAGACAGTTAGGCTAAATTAAGTTTACTGTAGCATGAAGGGCAAGTGGCCACAAGACATTCTGGGTTAGAAGCCTGAACCGTCTGCAGGCGAACCATATACATTATTTCTGACCAGAAAAATCCTTTACTGCCAACTCTTATATGGGTAAAATTAATTTTTATGACACGTGAAACTTTATATATATATATATATATATATATATATATATATATACACACATACAGGGGATAATATTTCAAAATCTAAGGTAACCGGAAGTCAGTTCACGTGAGTTTTACTTAGGTAACCGATTGTTCATTTATGTGAATATAGTTCTCATAACCGAGGAGTTAGGCCTACCTAATCCTAAAACACTTGAACTACAGTTCTGTGCTACATTGGTGGTTGAAATGTATTTAAAAACAAACTGACTTTTACTTTGATTACTGATATATGATACTTTTAACTTTAGAATGTAATTGTTCACCACGTAACCGATTGGCGGTTCTCATGATTTTAAAGTTGCGTAACCGACACGCGAACAGAACAACGGTTCTCGTAAAATATTGTGCCCTGTATATATATATATATATATATATATATATACATATAAAATTAGCTTATCGAATTTGAAAAAAATGTAACGATAACTGTGACCAGTTGTGTAGCACTGGCTGGTATGAGAAATAACTCATGGACACCCTGGTGAGAATTGATACTAGATCAATCACGCACCGAGTGCTGCACCACAGGGCTACACATTTTCCCCAGAGAGGAAGGCAGGAAAAGTTTTATTTAACGACGCACTCAACACATTTTATTTACTTTTATATGGTGTCAGACATATGGTTAAGGACCACACAGATATAGAGAGAGGAAACCCACTGTCACCACTTCATGGGCTACTCTTTTTCAATTAGCAGCAAGGGATCTTTTAGATGCACCATCCTAGACAGGATAGTACATACCACATACCCAGTGGGTCCATCGACGGGGATCAATCCTAGACCGACTGTGCACCAAGCAAACGCTTTACCACTGGGCTACGTCCCGCCCCCCCCCCCCCCCACCCCCAGAGAGGTCAGAAAAGATATTAGAGATTGTTGCAACAACTTTAACATATTTTTACCACAGCCTAAAGCCTCACCTACAGGTATGGTAATTTGTACACCGTCTACAGCAATTTTAAACCAGTATCTTTGGTTTGCAACAAATATATCTAAAATTTTGAGACAAAATTATCCCTTCAACCAAAATAATTAATTTTTATTCATCAGTGAAAAACTGCCATTGGTAAACCCACTGACCTATGGCAAATCATGTTACAGCAATAGCAATTAATGCCATTGGTAAACTCACTGACCTATGGCAAATAATGTTACAACAATAGCAATTAATGTCACTGGTAAACCTGCTGACCTATGGCAATTCATGTTACAGCAATAGCAATTAATGTCACTGGTAAACCCACTGACCTATGGCAAATCATGTTACAGCAATAGCAATTAATGTCACTGGTAAACCCGCTGACCTATGACAAGTCATGTTACAGCAATAGCAATTAACGTCACTGGTAAACCCGCTGACCTATGACAAGTCATGTTACAGCAATAGTAATTAATGTCACTGGTAAACCCGCTGACCTATGGCAAATCATGTTACAATCATGTTACAGGAATAGCAATTAATGCTATTGGTAAAACCGCTGACCTTTGGCAAATCATGTTACAGGAATAACAATTAATGTCATTGGTGATGCTGTTATGTTTTAGCCCTGTATTTGTCAAAGAACAGTCTGAAACAGAAAAACCTTAGTTTTCAATTTGTCTTTTTATAATAAACTAAATATACTGAACTTCATTAAAAATGCACCATGTCATATCTGTAGTAGTTAAAAAGGATAGGAGAAGAAAAATAATACCTTTAACTGATTTTGTATAAATGGATGTATTTTGATAGGCAATAAATAACATAAAAATTGTATACAAGGATATAGCAAGGGTTATAGTGTCTTTTATAGCAACATCAAACAGTTAATAGCTACAACTGAAAATGAATATTTAACAAAAGAAAGGAATGAAAGAAATGTTTTATTTAACAATGCACTGAACACATTTTATTTATGGTTATATTGCATTGGACATATGGTTAAGGACCACACTTCATGGGCTACTCTTTTCGAATAGCAGCAAGGACCTTTTATATGCACCATCCCATAGACAGGATAGCACTTACCACTTACATATGTACAATGTGTGATAAAAAAAAGAAGTCTGAATCAGTTATTACATACTGATATTTATTTGTATTAACCAAATATATTTCACATGGAACTCACATGAATTGTGCTTTTACAGTTTGTTTTTTACAAAAGAAAAATATGTGCACATGAGGAGTTCAGACGCAAAACCCATTAAGTCCATCTGACATCGTTTGTTTTAAAATGAAGATTTTTACCCGATGGTAATTTTAATTCTCACTAATTCCACTTTTCGTGTCATGAAATGGTTATGGAGCAATGAACAAAAAATATTAATGTAAAAAATGAACCTTTATTACCGTATTTGACTGGAAATTAGCCCATGTCTTTGAATAAGCCCACCTCCGTTTTGATAGCATTTAAGAAATTAGGCCCTCATTCTAAATAAGCCCATCCCCAACTTCGTCACCTTATAAATAACACAAAACTGCAAGTTTGTTCAAAGTTCATTTAAAAGGTCATACCTCCTGCAGATAATTAAACACAAATGTAACACAATATTTTACCACCAGTGAGATTTAGTAGTCTAACAGTAACAGTGTGTAACATTGTTTTCAATTTCATGCCTGCAGTATTTCTTTGAAGTACCCAAACCCAAGTCTGAACTAAAACCAATGTCTATTTTTACCACCACACTGGGTCCGCAGTTAATGCTAATTAGGCAAATACCTTATTCTGACTGGCTAAGAACAATGGCCTAGATTGACAATTCTTTGTAGTGTAAGCTGGCTGCCTGTCAGAAATGTGTATAGGTACTGAGTTTGTTGTTTTAAGTCTTCTCAGCATTAAATTTTGAATGTAAATAAACAGCACTGGTAAATAATTGTAACATAGGTGTGTTTCTGATAATTAGATACTAGTAAAAAACCCAATTTAATTAATAAACAATTATTATTTAATAATAACAAATGGAACACTAATTAATAAATGTGCTACTGGACGTTTTTCCTTTTCTTCCTAGTTCATTTAATTATTATTTATTTTAATTATTAGGGGTGTTTTGGGGGAGGGGGGGGGGGTTCAACAAAACTGGCCCCTTGTCTGGGAATAAGCCCACCCCATGCTAAGCTTACAATGAGTTGTCTTGGCCCCCTGGGCTTATTTCTGGTCAAATACAGTAAATAAATTGGTAATTACCAAAATGTGATTTATTTTTCTGCAAAACCTTCGGTTTCTTTGCAAAACTCATTAAGTTCATTTCTGGAGACAAGTCTTATGGCACTGTTGCAGAATCAAAACAACAATTAGAAACATCTTAAAAGTGAAGGTTGAATTAAACATTTACAAAAGAAGAACTTTACTTGTCAATGAATATACCAAAGTTTGGCAGTTGCTGGCCTATTGTTCCTAGCCTTCACAAAGCGTTAAAACTGACACTTATTTAAAACGATTGTGCCATCCCAGTGTAATAACAATGACAGTAACATACTCACTCTAGAATTATAATTATGGAAAGATGACTGGAAAATAATGCCAGTTGGGGCACAACATACTGCATCCCCAATTGGAAGTCATCAAAAGTTGTCAGTCATCTCGCCTCCTCCCCAGTTTAAACACACATCCATCGATTTATTGAAATTGGGCTAGTGAGTGTTAAAATAAGTTTTCACAATATTGAACAAACTGGCACACCACATAATTCCTGGTCACATGTGCGCATGTTACACGAGGATTCAAACCTTCACCACTGTAGCGAGCTGTTTTGGCTATAGAATGGGCCGAACTTCGTGGCCGACGTCGTTTACGCTTTCCTGTTGGTGATAACATCACAGGTTCGTCAACTACATCATAAGTTTCCATAACTAGTATGGATAAATTGACCAAAATCTGAAGGAATTATACGAATTCAGCGCGCAAAAATGCTTATCATGGGCACGGCCATCTTATGCGCCATGTGATCTGATGCGCACATGTGATTGGCGGTCTACAAGCTACGTGGTTCTGCAGACCAAACTCAGATGGCGTTTACAAGTTTCTGCAAAGAAATCGTATTCTAGCTTGGATTTAGAATGGGACTAACGGGCTTTTGAAGCAAAATGTATTTGCTCATCAGGTACTAGGGACTGAGAAGGTTCGTCTCCAACGGTTATCTCAATTTTCATGGATGTGGCGTTTATGAGGTTTTGCGCCTGAACTCCTCACACACTTATGATTTATGTATTCCTCCCCCACCAACATAAACTAGCTATATGTGTGCATATATCAAGTCTAATGATTTATTGGTGTTTGTTTTTAAAAAATTTGAACATAAACAAAATGTATATATATTCATGATTTATGCTTTTTTTTAAACTAACAACATGTGTGGGTTTTTTTTTTTTTTTAATGTTTTTTTTTTCTTTAAATCCAAAGTACCAGTACAGACATACACATGTACACGTACTAATGATTTATGTTTTGTTTTAACATGGAGAAAACCTTCAAATGCCACCGGTACTTGTATGTACACTCCTGATTTATGATTTGGTGTTTTTAATCCCACGTACTATATAACATACATGTACTAATGATTTATGTTGTTGTTTTTAATCCTATGTACTATATTACATACTAATGATTTGTATTTCGTTGTTTTTAATCTCATGTACTATACTGAGAGGCATAAATAACGCAACGGGTATTTCACTGAATAATCTCTTATAGAAATGTCAAATCACATATATTAAGTATGCATACAAATAACATATTGGTAATAATTGTAAGTGAAAGAGGATTTTGTTCAAATCAGAAACAAATTGAATAAAATGAGTTTTCAGCAAAAAGCATAACTGGTATGTTTATTACAACCATACAACATTGCACATGAAAATCATTTTGCATGTGCATTGCCTTCCCTTCTCTTGTTTCCCTATAGAAGCAACCATTTTTTGTGTTTCCTGTCTTTTTTTAATATGCCATGGTAAGTAATGTTAAAAAATAGTTTTTTGTTTAAAACTACATTTTATTTTTAAAAATCCAGATTTGAACAATATCTTCTTTCAGTTTTAGTCGTTACCAGTATGTCATTTGTCTGCATGCCTAATACTGATGACATAATATTTCTATAAGAAAATATCAGCGAAATACCCATTGTGTTATATATGCCTCTCAGTGTATACAAGATACTAATGATTTATGTTTTGGTTTTAACAGGTGATATGGAGAAGAGCATCTGATCCTAATCCACTCTCCATCGGAAACCTTATTTATGTGCCCGATTCTCGCTATTCCGTAAAACACGTAAAAGAAGAACATGAGTGGAATTTAGTAATAAAGAACGTAAATCCAAAAGATGAAGGAATTTACGAGTGTCAAATCAGTAGCCGAGCTAAGTTGATACAGCACGTTCTAGTACGGGTAAATGGTAAGTAAAATAGTCACATGGTTATACAACTTTCGATGCATTGTTATAGAGCATGGTCAGTGTGTTTGTGTGGTAGTTAAAACTTTACAGATTGTCTCCCAGTTTTTGTTGTTGTTTTTTTGAAATTGTAAATTCTCAAATAGTATTGACGAAACACTTACACTTTCCATAATGTTTGTGAATTTGCTAAAACTGATATTTTTATAATACAATAGTTATTTATTCTGACAATACACGTATGAATTGAGCAAAAAACAACAACAAAAGAAAGAAAGAAAGAAGTGTTTTATTTAACGACGCACTCAACACATTTTATTTACGGTTATATGGCGTCAGACATATGGTTAAGGACCACACAGATTTTGAGAGGAAACCCGCTGTCGCCACTACATGGGCTACTCTTCCGATTGGCAGCAAGGGATCTTTTATTTGCACTTCCCACAGGCAGGATGGCACAAACCATGCCTTTGTTGAACCAGTTATGGATCACTGGTCGGTGCAAGTGGTTTACACCTACCCATTGAGCCTTGCAGAGCAGTCACTCAGGGTTTGGAGTCGGTATCTGGATTAAAAATCCCATGCCTCGACTGGGATCCGAACCCAGTACCTACCAACCTGTAGACCGATGGCCTGCCACGACGCCACCGAGGCTGGTAAAAACAACAAGTGCAACAATTCTCGACAACTAATGGTAGAAAAGTGGTATTATATTTTCAACCCCTTGTCTGGCTATTTGGTCATATTCCATTTCAAATCAACAAATGCCCCATACATTTTCATTTCATATTCACCAGTCATCTACATGATTAAGTCTGAAATATAGGCTCTGTATTCCAAGTAGTTTTTTTTTTAAAATGGTCATTTTGCAAACCACTGTAGGTTTTAAATTTAGCTTATTGTTGCTATAATTTTTATCCTATGTTTTAAGTCCCATTATCCCAGCTAATAATGTACATAGAACGTAAAATTTTGTATGGGCACTAAGAAAGTTATATAGGTGATATTTAGCAGACAGGTAGTTTTCAGTGGTCATATTGAATGCTTAGAGACACCCCAAATGAAAAATAGTTCAGCTATTGGGTGTCAAACAAAGGTAAAAAGATTAAAGAAATGATTATCAAAGGAACATAAAAAAATTCAAAAGCTATATTAAAACACATCAATGTAAAAGATCTGTCCAAAATATAAATATCACAGGTAGGTAAAGTTAAAATGTAAAATAACATTTGTTATCTTGGGAAAATGTCCAAAACAAGTTCAGGATGGAACTGAAGTGATTCCCAACACATTTTCCTTCCAAATATTTGTCCTCTCATTTGCTTCAGACAATTGCATGCACTCCACCAAAATGTCACGCACTGTCAATTAGTGTACACTGACAGTGTTCACAATGAGATGGACCAATAATTTGAAAATATTCAAAACGTTTTTCAAGCAGTTACATGTATTTTGTGCTCAATGGTACATGCAAGATGGAAATTATCCTATAGTTTTCACTACCCTTTGCTGCAGGTGTCAAAAACTAAGAATTAACTCCATAATGTTGCCAAAATTATGATTTGTATAAAAGTGACTGAGACAAATATATAATATTATTACCCATATGGTTATATTCACATCAAAGTGTTACATCCCACTAGAACATTAATTGTGACATGACACTTCAACGTCACTTGATGACATCATCGATTGGTGTACCTACTACAACTTCATAGGAATGTCAACCAAAGTTGTTTGATACAACTTCAGATCAATTATGGGTAATAAATAGGATATTAAACTGTAATTTATGTCCCTCATTAAAAACATTTAATTATCACTCATTAAAGCTCATGAAAATTAAAAATTATTTCACTCGGGACATAAACATAAAATGAAAGCTTATTTAAAGAAAGAAATGTTTTATTTAACGACGCACTCAACACATTTTATTTACAGTTATATGGTGTCAGACATATGGTTAAGGACCACACAAATTTTGAGAGGAAACCTGCTGTCGCCACTACATGGGCTACTCTTCCGATTAGCAGCAAGGGATCTTTTATTTGCGCTTCCCACAGGCAGGATAGCACAAACCATGGCCTTTCTTGAACCAGTTATGGATCACTGATCGGTGCAAGTGGTTTACACCTATCCATTGAGCCTTGCGGAGCACTTACTCAGGGTTTGGAGTCAGTATCTGGATTAAAAATCTCATACCTCGACTGGGATCCGAACCCAGTACCTACCAGCCTGTAGACCGATGGCCTGCCACGACGCCACCGAGGCCGGTCGAAAGCTTATTTAATATCCTATAAATACTATTGTGCAAGCTGTTGAGGAGTTGCCTTTCTATCTTGAAATATTTATTTGAATTGGCAGACATAGATAGTATGTATTAGTTCTAAAAGACAGCTAGCGTTTGATCGCTTCCAGTGAAAAAGGATATGGGATTACAAGAATCAATCATATGCAATCATATGGGATATAAAAAGTACACCCTGAAGGTGTTGGAAAATTCAACGTGACAATGAGGCTTGCTAGATCCCTGGGTCCAAATTTTAACCATAATGTGTCCACTTGTTATATCCCATATGATTGGATATGATTGATTATTTATTTCTCTCATTCCTTAGATAATAAACTAATAATGTACAGAGTGAACAAGTTGGCTGAAAATGACATTTTAAAAACCATTTTACCTATTACGCAAAATAAATTATACTATTACATCAACCATGTGTTAAACTGAATGTGCATGTAACATATTATAAATTAATAATAAATAGATACTACCTACCTCTACCTCTCTCTCCACCTCTCTCTCCACCTCTCTCTACCTCTCCATCCATCTCTCTCTCTCTCTCTCTCTCTCTCCACCCACCCACCCTCCCTCTCTCTCTACCTGTGTATAAACAGGTTTCAATAAAGTATCTGAAATTGTATTTTGTCTTATGACCTTACATCAGTCTCAATCTCTCATATATGTTGATATTCTACATAAAGGATATATGTTGGAGATCAATTAAAAGACATCCAAATAACTTCTCCATGGTGATGACCTATAGATATCAAAACCAAACCCATCCAATGAAATTAACACTACCTAAACCAATTACTATCTATGATGTACAAGTTAACTGTAAGCGTAAATGTTGTCATTTAATTATCTCACAACCTGTTTAAAAACATTATGGTTGTAACATAAATATAGTATAAAACACTCATGTAGTACTCTCTCTATCATATATGTTTCTCAAATGGACTATAATTTCTATCTTGCATATTATTAATTAGATATACGACAGGAAATTGATTCTCCTGTGTATACCAGTTATTATTTCCCATTCCAACCATTATTGGATTTTGGTATATAAATTATAATAACTGAAATAAACTAGTATGCTATGATAAATATGTAATCTATTTAATTTTATGTTAATTAATTAAGCAAAATGATTCTATTATATAAATGACTTGTATAGTATGGCATGTTTTATTTAACACATTGGTATCAGCAATTGGATGTCAAACAATTGGTAATTTTTGACACACTATCCATTTTTTAATTAGCAGCAAGAGATCTTTAACATACACTTTTCCACTGACAGGATAGCACATATCATGGCCTTTGATATACCAATTGTGGAGCCCTGATTGGGATGAGAAAAAAACAATTAAGACTTTTAAATAAATGTTTACATTATTATTTCTGTTATATTTCAAGATAGAAGAGTTCTGTTGAAACAGTTATGAAATGTGTAATATCGTACATGACAAGATACAAGTTATGCAATCCCACTGGGCCGAGACTAAATTAGCTTTAAGACGAGAAATTTTGTGATTGCCTTCAAGCGACACCATGATCCCGACATGACAGCATAATTCACTGTCAGCAGGATGCTCAGACTTGTGCTTTGGGGGTTCTCGTCATTAGATGAAAATTCAAAATGTAATCTGGGGGCAGCACTCCAGACTGTTGCCAATAGCAATATAAGAAAAAGAACAAAACAGAAAAAATGTAAAAGAAAGGAATAACGTCTGCAGCAGATGACGAGCCATTGTTTATTGATTTCAGGACAATGAACTAGTTTTTCTTCACGTTTATTCTTGCTGTTGTCCAATTAAGATTTAAATTGGTTAAATTTACAAAGCCTCGCTGTCATCATGCACAGCTAGATTTATTCCAATGACCTGCATGTCTGTCTGTCCTATATGCTGGTTTTCATTAAGTAAACTGCATGTAAACTGGGAGTGGCAGTCCTCTTTTTGCGCAGTGCAAGAAGAATGTATTGTCAAGTAAAAGATCTCCTTGGGAGTGGATGTCTTCCAAATATATTGAAAAGGCATGAGATAGATAGTCATGGAATCAGCCACTATTTTGCAAAATGCCCATTCGACTCTGAATTGTTCAGAGATACAATTTTGATTGCAGATAACGATTTTGTCATTCAAATTTGTCTTATACCTGTTGAACTACAAACAGTTACAATGCGTCTGAGAAAAAACAGGCTTTGTTAATCAGCCTCTGTTTTTGGAACACATCGGCTAACTGGGATGCAACCAAGAATGGTATATGGAGCTTGTTAATGTGTGTGAATATATACAGACATGAGATTTTGTACCCAATATAATTATACACATGTATTTAAAGTGGTATCACAATCTTATGCTTATTCATTCTTCCACCACATACTACCCATTTACGATAACTTTGAAAAGACCGACAAGTTTTCATTTATATTAGATCAACATCGGTCAACTCATCAGTACTTAGCACAATGATAAACACCAAATTATAAACAAGCAAGCAGAAAGTATTGTAGAAGCAACATGTCCACTATATCAGGTCCACTTTTGCCCCCATACTTCCTAAGTGTAAGAGCTGTAACTGTCAAAAATGTGTAAATCTAAATGATGAAGACGTACAAATTTCAGCTCAGTATCACGAGGCATTGTGGGATAGAACAGGTAGAAAAAAGTTTGTTTTGTTTAATGACACCACTTGAGCACATTAATTAATCATCGGCTATTGGATGTCAAATATTTGGTATTTTTGACTCGTAGTCAAAGGGAACCCGCTACATTTTCTTAATGCAGTAAGGGATCTTTTATATGCACTTTCCCACAGACAGGAAAGCATATACCACGGCTTTTGACCAGTTGTGGTGCACTGGTTGACAATCAGTTGAATGGATCCATCGACGTGGTTTGATCCTGCTATGCGAGCACTTAATTGACTGAACTAAATCCCGCCCCAAACAGGTAGAAGACCAATAAGATAGCAGAGATGTGTGCTTGAACCTCAAAACTAAAAGATGCTATATGTCACTGAAGGTTCATAAAAGGTGTAGCTTCCCACCAAAATTATTTACTCGGTACCACAAAATACAGCCTGGGTGACACCAACAAAAGTTACAAGTTAAATTTGTTTTGTTTAATAACACCACTGGAGCACAGATTTGTTAATCATCGGATATATGATGTCAAACCTTTGGTAATTTTGACAATCTTAAAGAGGAAACCTTCTACATTTTTTCATTAGTAGCAAGGAATCTTTTGTATGCACCATCCCACCGACATTAAAAACCACGGCCTTTGATATACCAATCGTGGTGCACTGGCTGAAACGAGAAATAGCCTAATGGGCCCACCAATGGGGATCGATCCCAAACTGACTGCGCATCAAGCAAGCACTTTACCAGTGGGCTACATTCCGCCCCTCAGCTTGAACAAACACAAAATCCTACGTACTCGTACACGAGAGAAATAGCCCAAATGGGTCCACCAATGGGGATCGATCCCAGACCGACCGCACTTCAGATTAGCTCTTTACCACTGGGCTACATCCCACCCTGGCACCAATAGAAAGACATAAACTCAATGCTGACATCATACATTAAGCCAGAACAGAACTATACATCACTGTATCCACTGCATGGAAGGAAAACATTTCAACTTATCATAGATGATACTATCACAGCTATAGTCTTATCTTCATGAAATCTTTTTTTCTTGATGTGGAATATGTAGTTGGGACACAACGAAGGTGTTTTGAAAATGAACCCAATGAGTAATGACCTGTCTGGGGCCCATTTCCAACTTTGTTTCATGTCTCATTTGATTTATGGTCTTGGATGCAAAGTCAATCATTATAAATAAATGACCATTAGTACTGCCTATTGACAGACCATCCTAAAATAATCATAGCCACTTGTATTCTTGTTCACAAAATACAAATATACATATACAAATGTAGTGTGTATATACAGTGAATATACTGGACACCCATTAATATGGGACCAAGTAAAAAAGCCTGGATTTAATGGGAATACAGTTTAGAATGGTTCTACAGGGGTGCAGAAATGGAAAATATTTCACTAGCCCGTCAGACCAGAACCAATTAAAATTTCCTAGACCGCCAGAATTTCTACTAGTCTGCCAGCCTATAGAACAATATATTAATTATATTTTTTTTACATTATCTTTATAATAGCATGCACCCGAACACCCCCCCCCCCCCCCACACACACACCCTAGCATTTTTGCCCACTTTGGGAGCTTAGTTTACATACAATTATTTTTATATACTAACCCTTTGAACAAAAAACATGTATTAATAACCAAAACATTATTAAGGACACTTGGTAAGTGATCAAGATCATGAATATAGCTTTACAAAATTCAAGTGACATCTTGAAAGTATTTAACAGAAGAATCTATTCAAAACACATCAGTAACATATTTTCAATGTAAACAAATCACTTGTAGGAACTATTGACCCTTGATCGGCTCCGTTTCCGAGGAATAAAGCTAAATCAAAATTACTATCAAAACGGAACCATTTTCATATTGTTTTTTTTTTGGTGGGGTTGTGTTTTCTTGGGGGGGGGGGGGGGGGGGGGGGGGGGGTTGTTGTGTGTGTGTGTGTGCTTTGTGGGATTATTATTATTTTTTTTTTTTAAGCTACATGTATAACAGCATTTCAATGTATTAAATTGGCGAAAACGGTGTTGGGGTGTTATTATGAATAATGTAGACAATGCTTGTTTGTAATGCCATTTCAGCCATACATTTAATTTTGTGCTTCTGTTTAAGCCATATAGTCAGATTCCTAGGTTCCATTTTGTCCATTTTGGTTGCGTTTTTGTTTGGGGCCGTTTTGGCACGGTTCCGTTTCTGCTATAACTTGTTTCCAGATTATTGCGCTTGGCAGTTTGGAACTCCGAAGTAGTCTATTGGCAATACGAGTCATGCATCATTGTGCATTTCTTCATAATTCTGAACCATTTGTTTGAATGTTTTGGAATTCTGGCATGGCAGATGCATAGTCGAGGATTCAATGTGAAAAAAAAACAAAAACAAAAACTATTTGATCAGAAACCACCCCAGATTGCCCGCTGGACTGATAGTTGTATTTTTTAACACATCTATCAGAATTTTTACTCATATTTGGTGAACGGCCAGTACTTTCTGCACCCTTGTTCTGTTCTGTACTGATATTTAAAAAGCGACCGTAAAAAACGTCTGGTTTTGAGATAATTCCGGTTTACAGAGGGTCTGGTTTAGAGGAGTTTCACTGTACTTTTCCCACTTGGTAATATAATGCATAATTATTGCATAAAGCAACACAAATTGTGAATTGTAAACCAAAGATGATCCATTATTTTGACAATTATTTTGTTAGTTTGCAGAGTTTGCCGTCATTATAACAATAATTGTACCCCAACTACATGCATTAAAACCTTGTTAACTACTACAGTGAAACCCCACTATTGCAACCATGGGTGGAACTTATTAAAATTGGTCTTAATGGTGAAGTGGTCCTAATACCGAATTACAAACATTCACAATGATGATCGTTTGGTAATTAATTGTAAATTTTACGCCTTTTCGGTTGTCATCAACAATGTCTAAACTGATCAAATTAATATATGTGATGACGGCGTTGTGGAATTTACATCGAACTGCAAGAATAATTAAGTGTCAAGCCTCCTGGTTATTTGTGAGCTTGGGCCTGTTCTTTTTATTAATTATTACACAATAGAGATTAACAACTGTCTAGACAAATGACAACTCCCAATGTTTTAGGACGTCCACAGACCCAAAGGTAATATAAAAGCCTGACTTCTGTCTCACTTGATTGATTGGAGCTACAATCATATATTGCATTTGTTGATATTTTCTGTGAAAAATAAAGTACTAGAATGACTGGCCATTTGCTTTCATAAAAACAAATTACTCTGTAACTTACTTTTCAACATCATTGTGTTCAATTTATACAATAAAAGGATTATGCACTGTGCATTCCAGAAATTAGCCACTACTTGCTCATTTGTAGACCAACTGTTTGCTACATGTAGTTCTAAAATAATACCTTTCTCTTTCCAACATGAGGGGTGTGTTTACGTTTTAAAAATGTGGGACACAGTCAAAACAGAAATAAATGCATAATATCATTAATGCGAATAACACAAACTCACATTTTTTGCATTAATATAATTATCACATTAATTGCAGGATCTACAGTATATATGTCATGTAAATAACTTTTAGCACCATGGCGTGGACAACCAGGCAAGATTTTACCATGTTATTTATTGTTTGTTACTTATGTGACATGTCAGGCAAATTCTGTGGTCAAATTTGTGAGGTCAAAATGCACTAAAACGACCAGTGGGTCCGACTTTACTGGTTATAATCCATAATACCAGGGTTGTTTTACTATAAATTAATAAGAAAATACTCTGTCTTTAAAATATTAGTCTTTATAGCAGGGTAGTCTTAGAAGTAGGGTGGTCATTAGGTGGGGTTTCGCTGTACTGTTATATAAGCAATGTATTTATTTGTTTTTCTTTAGAATATCACTGTCTGTATATTCAATGTGTTTCTGGTTATTCTAATGTTTGTTATAATTCAAACTGGACTTAATGTCATAATAATTTTTTAAGTTTGAAAAAAGACAGTGAAACCGCTCAAAACTGGACCCTCTATAAACCAGAATTCCCTAAAAACCGGACATTTTTTAGTGTCCAATGTTAAAAATCAATACTAAACGTAACTCTTTCAAACCAGATTAAATCTCTTAAAACCGGACATTTTATTTGGTCCTGAGAGTGTCCGGTTTAGAGTGATTTCACCGTATTAGAAAAATAAAACAATTAAGCTACTATATACACACACAGATACACACTGGATATAGGGACACTGATGTTCTAAAGAAGAAAATGCATTTAAAGTGTGATTTTAGTTGTCAAAAAGACCTTCTTAGCTGGAAACATCCATCTATGGCAGCAAACTCAATACAGTCCCTTTAAGTGTATACATATACACAGTGGACTGTCTAAACCAGATTTGAGGGGGACTAGCTGTACAAAGGTCTCTGTCTAAACCAGATTTCAGTTGGACTATACAGGTCTTTGTCTAAACCAGATTTGAGGGGGACTGTACAGAGGCCCTTGTCTAAACCAGATTTGAGAGGGAATGTACAGAGGTCTTTGTCTAAACCAGATTTGAGGGGGACTGAACAGAGGTCTCTGTCTAAACCACATTTGAGGGGGACTGCATGTATAGTGGTCTGTCTAAACCAGATTTGAACGGGGACAGTTGGTAGCAAGAGATAATTTATATGCACCATCCCACAGACAGAATAGCACATACCACGACCTTTGATATACCAGTCCATGGTGCACTGGCTGGAACAAGAAATAGGCAAATGGGCCCACCGACAGGGATCGATCCTAGACCGACAGTGCATCAAGCGAGAGCTTTACCACTGGGCTACTTCCTGCCCTAGTTTGGACAGTCCTACAAAGATCCACTGAGTTAATCTTTATACGTAAGTCCCATAGTAACATATACAATGCATAATGCATATAGCAGCTTAACAAATAATTGTACACCAGGGATGATCCATTTTTCGGAAAATTAGTACCTATATATACAGTGAACAATCTAATTAAAATTAGCTCCACTATTACACGTGGATCTAACAGCAGCCCGTTGGAGCTCATGTCCAGTTTACCTTTTATTCGACCAATCAAAACCATACTTGCAAAATCATGCCAGTGATTTGAAAAGAATTTGAAAATATTCGGGATTATGCCGAGGGTATATGAAATGATTTGGGTGAATTACGAAGTAAGCCGGAAACTAATTGCAATATAAAATTTTATATAAAATTCAATTCAAGATGAAAAAACCCTGTGATGGTATAGCCATAAAATCTGTTTGTACTAGTATACAGTTTATTACTGCATTTTTCTCCCTGTTTTTGTTAATGTTGAAATAGGACAACAAGTTCGCCTATTGCATAAATAGTCTCGCACAATATTTTTAGAATTTGTATGCTCCCGAATAACGCTATATAAGGCGAAGTGTAATTGGTTGATATTTAAATTTTTGTTTATAGATGAAATGTCACCTGGACATGGGAGTCCACGCAATGCTGTTAGATCTACTGGTAGACCCAGTAGAGCTAATTTTAATCAGATTGTACAGTGAAACGCATCTAAACTGGATACCCACAGACCAAGTAAAACATTCAGTTTTAAAGGGTATATATCCAGTTTAGAAATGTTATGCTCTATATTGCTATTTACAGTCTTTAAAAAGAGACTGTAAAAAAGGAAGAGGGTATTCCAGTTTACAGAGGATCTGGTTTTAAGGGGTTCCATTGTACATTTAATATAACTATACATTTAATATAACTATACAAGCACACATACACATTTAAAATGAAAACAAGTAATATCTGACACAGGTGAATAACTAAATATACCACTACATTACAATATGTACCAGCATGCTGCAATCACACAATAATAATATATGATGTTTAAGAAATCAGATTTGATTACAACATAATTAAATTTCTGTTACATTCATTACAATTTAACGCCATCCCATTAGTCCAGCCATAGCAATGCGAGTTTGTTAATTTCTCCATGAATGTAAAAATAATGTCATATCTGATGTCATTTTATATCGATAGTTTGTCTTACTGAGCATTATTCATGAAGAATTAAAAAAGAATTAAAAATAAAATATTACATTTTAGTGTTACTACTTACTAGTAAATATGTTTCAAATTTAATTATAAGTATTGTCTGTTATTTCTTTTACATCCATCTGGGTATGAATAAAAATAATAATAATGTGCAATCTAATGTGAGAACAGCTTCACCAATTCAGTTTGTGTATGATTTGTTTTGTTCATACCCCAATGAACATATAAAAGAAATAACAGACAATCTTTAACTTAATAATTTTTTCTTTCCCCCCAAAAAAGATTGAAGAGGATTCATGTAAATAAAGACATAATAATAAATTCCAAGCATTCTAGGTGCATGTAGCGACAATTCTGTGAATAAAAATTAGAAGGCTGTAAAATTATTAAAATCTGTCGTTATGATCAAAATGAACAATAAAAGGTCAGTCTTTAAATTTAACTTCAACTTATTTTCGTGCTTATATCCAATTAAGCTTCAAGCACGCTGTCATGGGCACACACCTCAGCTATCTGGGCTGTCTGTCAAGGACAGTGGGTTAGTTGTTTGTGGTTAGCTTAAGAGAAGAGGGTGCAGTGGCATTACACCTACCAATTGAGTCGTTAAAACTTGTTTTGGTTTGGAGTCGGTACCAGGCTGCGAACCTTGTACCTACCAACCTACCCGTCTTTAAATTTAATGCTACGTTTTATTTTACTGCCAGCCACGGCTCGACCCGAGAGGATAAACTATGAAAACTTGGAAAAAGGTAGACAATTCGCTTGTTTGTTACCCCCAGTCTTGTAGCAGTTGCTTCCCCTTCACTTTCACTTTTATTTTGCAAGTTCCTTTTTTAAGTTGAGGTTGACTTTACTTTTAAACTGCATGTGGTGAGCTTTTAAATATAGAGAAATATATTTGCACTATTTCTGTTAATTTATTTTAATTATTCTGCATATATTTATGTTCTGTCAAAATACTGATTTTATTGCACACATGTAATCGTACAATTTTTAACTGCTTTAGAGTACATGCTACCAAATCCAATCCAATAGACAACGAATGTAGCAAAAATATGTGTAAAGATATTATTAAAACCTTTTTGCTGGCCAAAACCTCTTTTCCTGACATCCTGCTATTAAGCTGCTGTTTTATCCAACAAAAAGAATGGGGAAATAGTATTTATTCCTAAGTTTTGATATACAAATTCACTGGTGAAATATTGGGATGTAAACCCAGTGTCTACTAGTCCAATGGTTATACCATCAACACATTTATCTGAACTGCATGCACAGTGTATGTCCATTATAAACATTTGATTACCATGTTTAAATTATTTTAAAAACCCCACCCCAAAACCCCAGTAACATTCAGTGATATTAATTAATTATGTAATGAAGTAAAATAAAATATATACTGTAAATCATAAAATATTAGTGATCTTAAAATTTAGCAAAATCCAAATAAGTGACATATTAGCGACATAGAACTTTAGTGAGGTCATCATATCAGAAACTAAAAAACAAATAAGCATATGTTGTAGGATCAGCTAAAATAATGTTTTTGACAATTCTTGATGATAATTATGCAGCTTACAGACATCTTGAATATAGTAAAAAAAAAAAAAAAAAAATTATGGCAGTAATGTGCATGCTCACTAACTAGTGTTGTTGCTATCCTTTTGGTTTAATTAATAGTATGTAACCATTGTTTGTCTTCAGTTAATCACAAACAAAACAATCGCACAAAAATGTCATAACAATCTGTTGTATGCATCTTTAAATTTAGCGTCATGTAATATTAGCGTATTGTATGACCTCGCTAAATTTGCTGACATTTTATGCTCGCTAACATTTCCTGATTTACAGTACTTCACTTTTATGTAATCAGCATGTTTGGTGATTTAGCTTTTATTAAATTTTACACTATTGTATTTTATGTGAGCACTGCAATGATTTGTTTTGTTTTTCTTTGTACAATAGATCATATTGTTACATATACTGCATGTACATATAGACCACAGAAATAGTGTTGTCTATCTTTTTCTGTACATATAAAAACTATCACGTATTTACACTTTCAGCAAAAAATAATATACATTTATGTGGAAAACTTATTTTAAAATCAAAGTTAAACACGTTATAATGCCATCTTAATTTTATTCTTATCGACATTTACACATTTATTACCAGTAAATCCTAGGGATTCATTTATATCTCACTAATTTGGGCACCACAGGCTTTTTGTTTGTTATGACCACGGTCTTTTTAATGTAGAAATGTTAATAATAGTTGGTAAAAGATTACAAATTCAGAAATGCAACTAAAGTTATTTTAATCTAATTACAGCTTAACATTCCATAAATTTTTGAAGTTTGCATGTTTGTACTTAATTTGGGTTTGCTTATTTGGGGCATACTTATTTTATGTTGGGCACACCCTTCAACTATTTAAAAAAAGAAGAAGAAAGAAATGTTTTTTGTAACGACACACTCAACACATTTTATTTACGGTTATATGGCATCAGACATATGGTTAAGGACCACACAGATATTGAGAGAGGAAACCCGCTGTCGCCACTACATGGGCTACTCTTTCCGATTAGCAGCAAGGGATCTTTTATTTGCACTTCCCACAAGCAGGATAACACAAACCATGGCCTTTGTTGAACCAGTTATGGATAACTGGTCGGTGCAAGTGGTTTACACCTACCCACTGAGCCTTGCAGAGCACTCACACAGGGTTTGGAGTCTGTATCTGGATTAAAAATCCCATGCCTCGACTGGGATCCGAACTCAGTACCTACCAGCCTGTAGACTGATGGCCTAACCACACGCCACTGAGTCCGGTCTTTAGCTACCCATTATCGCCTCAGCTTTGGTGCAATCTAAAGGCTTGAATCCATTCCTTCATAGAATCAAATCTAACAATGAATTATCTCCGCTGGCAGGTGATACATTAAACCATCCTATGATCTAAAAATTATTTTATTAAACTGTGAAATACAGTGAAACTCCTCTAAACTGGACACCCTTGAGACCAAGTAAAAAGTTCGGTTTTCAGAGGAATCTGGTTTAGAGAGGCTCTCTTCTACACAGATATTTACAAAGGGACCAAGTAAAACATCTGGTTTTCAGAGAATTCCGGTTTACAGAGGGTCAGGTTTTGAGGGGTTGCACTGTATTTATTTTTTAAAAATCTATAAACCGTATAAATAAAATTCTCTTTAGCTTATTAAGTCGAAACTTTTTTCTGTAGAAATAAGCCAAGATCTCCTTTATGAAGTTGTTATTCAGAGCTGTATAAGTCAGTATGGCACATCAATAACATGTCAAATACTTTTATATTACTGTATTGTTTATTTTTGTTTATTTCAGATCTAAATCCAACAGTAAAAAAGGGTGAGTATTGACAGAAAGACTTCTGCAACCAGGCAAACATGGCTATTATTTATTAACTAGTTAACCATAACTGCATGATGATTATCAAAGACAATAATGATTATGGACACTTACATGTATATACACTCCATCAAATAGGATATTAAAAAAAACCTAAGAATGCCCTTGTAAAATACAGAGGAAGATAAAGAGAGAAAGATAATATTTACACTGCCATATAAAAGTGTAACTACATTTATCAGCTACCAATGATCATGCAATCAATTCAATCGAGAAAGAACTGAACAATGTTATTTCACATTAGGTTTTTAAAAAAATAAACCTTTATTCTTTTTTTTTTAGCCATCTTAAAACCTTTATTAAAACAGTTTTTGTATATTGTACTTTTAATCAGTTAACCAAAACAAATTCCTGCGATTCACTGTTGCACAAGATCGACATTATCTTGATCAAATATATCTATATTTTTGTCCGTTTCAACTACATAAAAGTTGAGTCGGCTTATACATGATACCAACCTTTTTATATCAGATATATAGAGGGGAATACTAAGGGGTTAGCTTATCCACAGTTGGCTAATACACAGCGTATACAGTAGCTCATAGATACAGCCATCCCTGAAGTGCCATTGCAGCCACAACAGAGAATCTGTATCATACCACTTCAGTACCTTGAAAGGTAGGAAACCTGCAACAATCAGGGGACACATCCAAGCTATCTAGGCTTGAGTTATCCTCCTCTTAATGGCAACACATAACCTCAAAACAACCTTTTGACTGCCTTGTGCAGAGATACAATTTTGAAAATATTAATGGTTTTAGTCATTTGCATTCATGAGATAAATATTGGTGTAATGTTATAAATGTGGATAAGGTTAAGCAGCTGAAGCTGTCAAGTAATTAAGACATGCCAGTATTGATCAAGCTGATATCAAGTACATCTCATGATGGTAGCCCAATGTATTGCCTTTGACGGATCTACCAACATCAATATATTTAAGATACATATAACAAGATCATTATATCCAAGATGTATCAATATATCCAATATATATAATATTTCCAATATACTACCTTTGACATATCTACAAAAATCAATATATCTAAGATATATATTATTATTATACTGTTTCAGTAAATTTAATTAATTATCTGTCTATGTTCACTAAATATTTTCAGCTATATTTGTGTCGGGAACCAAGTTTGTCGAGAAAGGAGACCCCATCCACGTGGTCTGTAATGCGTCTGGTTCGGACGACCCCCCAAGTGACCTAGTCTGGTTCAAGGATGGCATCAAGATCACGCCAGACGCACACCAGAAGATCACCATCGACAAATTCAAATTCCATCCAACGAAAACCCTAGTCAGCGTGCTCGATCTGAAACACAGTACCATGCATGACGCCGGCACCTACGTCTGTCGCAGCAGCAACTCGGACATCACCAGCATCAAGGTGCACGTTCTTAATGGTAGGTATATATATATCAATGTGAGATTATCGATTTGATTTCTGGATATTTGTGGTAGCATTACGAAAATTGAGTATATCTGAAGTTGGTAGCAATTACCAGTATCAAGCTGATAACATGTTGGTAGCAATCTACATCAAGCATATCTCATGATCGTAGCCCATTTGTTTCCAATTTATTGTCTTTAACATATTATTAATATATCTGAGATAGCCCGTTTCAGCCATGTGCATCATAATTACTGAACTGAATAATCTTCACAGAGAATCTATGTCATCACACAAATACCATGAGGTAGCTTATTTGTCAATTTATTACCACCAACATAATATTCTAAAATCAATATATTAGAGATATCAATATATAAAAATATGTGACAAATATAGATCAGTCTGTATTTATTCACCCCACCTACACAATTTCCATCCATCTATCAATCATCCATCCCATCCATCCCATCCATCCATCCACCCATCCATCCATCCATCTTTGCATATTAATTACCAATACTTTTTAAAATCTTTTTTATTCATTGCAGCTGGAACACAAAATGTAAAACGTAAGTATAGCATCAGTATAGTCTTCTTTACATAGTCGTTAAACCAGGCATTACAACAAAAAAAGATAATCAGTTTTAATAGCATGAGAAATGTCGGTAATCAGATCATGGGCCATTTTTCATGTGTGCAGTTTTTCACATGGCACGGTTATTGTTACCAAAACTGTCCTGCTCCTTGGGAAACATCTGGTTTTTTGCATGTACCTGCAAAATGCTGAGCCAAAACTGCACATATGGAAAAACAACCCGAAAACTTTCATCCAATTTAAGTGAAAAAAAACCCTATTAAAATGTGTATATATTTTTAGCAATTATGTTTCATTTACTTAATATGTATGTGAACACTAATTAAATAGCATATACACTAATTAAATAGTAAACATAACTGAATGTTAACCGATTCCATTAGATAATTCACCAACAACTAAGGAACTATAAGAGAATAGACTCACTATTGCATTTATCATACAACTTTTACTCAATTAACTGATCAGATAGTTAAAGCAAACAATGCTTGATGAATTCAATTAAATGGGACATCACAGAGTACATGTGTAAGTTTGTCTCCTCATGAATGTTGTTTACAAGGGAAATTATAATACAAATCTGGACAAGAACATTCTTAAAGCCGCACACCCTAGTTCCATCCAGCGAAAATAAATTATAATTTGGTTAATCTACAAACCTGTAACACACTTAGATCACGTTTTTATCAAATGGAGTGAAAAAGCAGGTTTTATATCGATAAATACCATGGGAATCCCCATGTCCCAATTGCTTGAAATAATTTTGAAAGTTAGTATTCTGATGTCACCGGTAGATGTCGCTTGAAACACAACAATGCCTACGTCATGACAAATTTCACAGACTTTGGGGTGCGTTTGTTTCACGTCTCCTGGACATGTTCCAACTGTTCTGTCCTGGTCTTATCCCTAGAGGCACTGATTTTCCGGAATCGCGGAAATACCTATCTGAAACGGAATTCCCGATTTTTTTCCAAAACATTATTTAACTTTAAATAGCGCATTTGATTAATTAAAAATTATTTTTCTAACTAGAAACTATGGACACCGACATCTGCCTGTGCTACGCTACGACACTAGTACCTTTGTATGTTACGCCAAATGTAGAGTATCTAGACGTTTTACCAGTCATGTTTTCTTCGCTTATTCCCGGCGATTTATCGGGAAAAACCGAACATTGTCAGCTAAAATTGTCCGACATTTACTCAAGTGAAAGATATGTTATGTTTGCTTATTAATTTTTAACATTTGCGGCATTGCCATATTTCCGATCTCACAAAGGAATGCAGTAATTGCATATTGTATGTCAGGCTTTGTTCAAAATAAATTATACAAGGGAAGTGGTTTATAGTGTGATCGTTTGTAATTATTTTCCCGATCATATCGTAAAGAAAACCGAAAATGTTCGAAGTCTGTGTCGTGGCGTATTTGTGTTTAAATTTAAACCAAAAATAAATACAAACTACCGACATGTTTTACCTCATTGCATATTTATTTTACACCAGCAATTAATTGCGCGGGGTGTGTGTGTGTGTGTGTGTGTGTGTGTGTGTGTGTGTGTGTGTGTGTGTGAAACAAAAACAGAATTTGTTTAATACTGAAACGGAAAAAACCGGAATTTGTAACATGAAACGGAAAAGGGAAAAATCTGAAATGGAAAATCAATGCCTCTATATCCCCTCTCCAGATATCGTAAGACTTAGCAAAATTATTTGTTTAAGGGTTTGTAACGTTTTGTATTGAGACACTTGTCTGAACTTTATTGTTACTGAATATGTTCACGAACTGTGAAGAAAAATCTCACAAATGAACAACAACAAATCGGATGTTTATTGCGCGAACCGTGCACGAGAAAACAAACCGAACCAAAATGATAACGGTCACGTGATATACCAACGTCTGACATTGAAATGGAAATATCCCCTCTAAAAATAGATTGGACCTTGCTTGCTTAACGGTTTTTTCTCGACAACACGTTTTGTGAAAAAATGCAAAAAATGCATTTCGTGGTTTTACAAACATCAGGATTACCAAAAAGCACTTCAGGTGAATGGAAATGTGTATTCTAAATAATAAAATGTAAGTAAAGTGCAATTTTATTTGTGAAAAATGGGGTTTAATAGCAAAAAACAACGCCGTAATGGTTAACAAATAAACATAACTAGGGTGTGTCCCTTTAAACAAGTCGTAAGTCCATTGGTAATCACATCTAAAAAATAACATTCTGGCTCGGTATTCTTATGAAGTGGTCGTATTATGTGTACAGCAAACCTAATGACTGTTTTCTGTAACGACACCACTAGAGCATAGAGATTTATTAATCATCGGCTATTGGATGTCAAACATTTGGTAATTCTGACAGTCTTAGAGAGGAAACCCACTACATGTTTCCATTAGTAGCAAGTTATCTTTTATATGCACCATCCCACACAGGATAGCACATGCCACAGCCTTTGACATACCAGTCGTGCTGCACTTTACCACTGGGCTATGTCCTGTCCTGGCAAACCTAATTAAAAACAGCCAATAAGATCCATATTAGATGGACTCATGCACAGAAAACATTTCAAAGTAAGTAACTATTTTAACATGCTCATATACCACAACACCTGTCAGAGACATGGAAAAAGAAACAAATGAGATGGGTTACACCAGAAGAGAGGTGGAGAAGATGGCCACAAACTGATGGCCACAAACTGACAACAGATGCGTTCTTTAGTTGATAGCCTATGCTCCAGCAAGCAAATAGGCATAAGTAAGCAAGCAAGCAAGTATATACCACAAGAGTTTCAAACACACATTTCAAAAATATTTTTAATATAAATAGTCTATTTAAAGAATATATTTCTTTTTCTTCCAGGGACCTCAACAACAGATGAAGGCAAAAGTAGCCAGACATCTACATATGCAGATTGCTGTACCAGCACCTTGTTACTATGTCTGTTCTTACACACTTTACACTGGACTTTCCAATCACATTTACTTTGAAACTGGGCATTACATTAATCATATGCATATAAATTTTGTAGTTGCCATGCAATAAGCAAGTCATGTGGATGTGGGCACAGTGCATAAATGTGATACAATACCAGAATGATTCGGGTGACGTCTTCATACTAGATGTGACACCAATAATCAAATACATGAATGATTCGGATGACATCTTCATGCTAGATGTGACACCAATAATCAAATACATGAATGATTCGGGTGACGTCGATCTTCATGCTAGATGTGACACCAATAATCAAATACATGAATGATTCAGGTGACGTCTTCATGCTAGATGTGACACCAATAATCAAATACATGAATAAATTTTTAGTAATGGTGAGAAATACAGAAAAACAATGAAGCGATATGAATGCAAAATAATGATACTATAAAAAGAGTATAATGGTAAACTCCAACATCTGGATAATAACAGATAAGGAATAACCGAGGAGCGACACACAGCTATCATGTGTGAATCTTTTACCAAAGGAGATCACACTTAGAATATCGGATCAATGTGAAACAGTCACAGTATATAACTGAAGTAGAGGGCACAGATGATTTCATGATATTGACATCCAATTTAGCTGTGAAAAAACTTTAAGATAGTGATTAATTGTTCTACTAACTTAATTTATGTGGTGCCATCTTATCAAATTGAACATTGATATTTAATTCTTTTGTAGTACTTTAATTTTTTTTTTTAAATTCACATGCTATTGTAATTATGGAGAGCTAAAAATGACTCCTTGAACTAGTCTTAAGGCAGTGATTGGGAGCCAGAGTGATACAAATTACTGCCCTTGAACTAGATGGGGTGACAATGATAGCTTCTCTTAAAATGGTGAGATCTGTGACATTAATAAAAAGCTGTGGCTGCATACATGGACATGGTATTGAAGAATGTTTCAGGTACAAGTGACAGCTTTTCAAATGATACAAATGGAGATTGCAGAGACAAATTACATCAGTTGTTCAACTTGCAGATGGCAATTCCATTGTGTGTTACAAATGAATATAAAGACAGATTTGATGGAAATTCCAGATACAAATGGCAACCTGTACATGTGTATATTGCAAATGTTCATCACTGAATGGTGCATTAGCATATATTCCAGATTTGAAGTGTCCACTGACATGATAGCACATACCTTGTTATTTCACTCTACATAGTGATGATTAATGTACATGGTTTGCACAAACCTCTGAGCTGTATTAACCTAAGATACATGGCATGGCAGTACAAAAAGTACCAGGGCAGTTTGTAAGCCTAACATAAGGTCTCCTCCAGGCAGACAAAAAGAACAAAAGTTTGTTTTATTTAACGATGCCAGAAGAGCACATTGATTTTTTTATCTTATCATCGGCTATTGGACGTGACAAAAAGAGCACTAAAATATAACTGCAACTGTCTCCTTACCTCCCTTCCCTCACCAGGTATTTGCAAACAGATTACAAAAACTATAATAGTAAACTAGTCATAAGTTAAAAGCCTATATCAAATTTTACCTTACCATTTCAAAATTCAAATAAAAAATCAGAGGCAGTGGATAGGTAATGAAAAGTAGATAACAGACTTGAATAAAGCATTTCAGATTGCATGTACATGAGGCTTTTACTTGCAGTTTGTTTGGTTGTTAGAAGAAAGCATTTGGCAAATGCATAAAAAATCCAAGATTGTTTGGACTTTTTAAAATGTGTTTTCTTACCAAGCAGGACACCTGCCTGAAAACTGCATGGTGCACGTGAATCCTTTTTACGTTAACACCTTTCATGTTTGATTAGGGTAGAGAGTACAAATTTCTTTACAATCTGGCTTTGGATAACGATGCCACCAAATCGTAAACTGACCATTCTGGACTGTGGTCAAGCCCTGCCATACCTAAATGATAGCATACCCATGAGACAAGTAGTGAGATACCTGCAAGTGAGCCATTCCGTCATCCATTATAACTGCAAGAGCGTTTCCATACCACTGGCACAGCGAATGGGTTAATCCTCTCAAGTGCAGTGTTCATGTGGCTCTTAACTTCTTGTGACTAGTATATTATATCCTTTACCACTGGGCTACATCCTAACCCCATTCCCCACAAAAAACCAGAAGTTTGCTTTATTTAATGACACCACTACAGCATATTGATCAATCAATCATCAGCTATTGGATGTCAAACATTTGGTAATTCCGACTCGTAGTCATTAGAGGAAACCCGCTACATCTTTCCTAATGCAGAAAGTCTTTTATATGAACTTTCCCAGACAGGATAGCACATACCAAAGACTTTGATATACCAGTCGTGGCCCAAAAAACTCAAAGTACAGTCTTTAACCTTTCATGTCTGCTGGATGTTATGGACCGAGCTTTTTTGTGTTTTGAAAGTAATGGCAGTGTGAAGCATCCACAACATTAATAAACTGATGGTATATGTCGCAAACCATCATGCTACGACAGGGTTAATAATTTCATTACTTCTATTATATATGGTTGTTAGGGTTTAAGCTGGATGCCAAAAATTAATAGCAATTTGGAAAATTTTATAAAAAAATCTGTAGCCAAATTCTAGTAATATTTATCCAAGCAGAATTATTTTTAAAAATAGCTATACACATACAAATGATACATGGTTTTCAAATTAGCTTGTTGGCAAATTGGTAATAACATGTATATATATTTTTGCCAAATTCAACTTTAAATCAGTTGGAAATTTGGAGAATGACAGCTTGAAAAAAAAACAATATTTATTTTTGTGAATATGAAAACCATAGGCTATTTAAACTCTGAAAGCAAACTGGTGCAGTTAATTAAGTAATATCAGCATTAACAGATATGGATTACTATGTGCAATGGTTCAATTTCTGCCAATATTACACAGGAAATATGATTGGTTTAAGCATTCATATGAAAATATCAGTGTGGCATGTTGATCTACATAAAACCATGGAAGATCGCATGAATTCAAGCCATTGCATGTGGGCACTATTGTAAATATAGCAGTGTACATATTGTAAATTCACTACTTAACATATAGCAGCATAATTCAGATGAAGAGTTCTAGGATTTTTAATGGGGATGGGAGGCTGTAACACTAATATAATGGTGATGTTAATAAACATGATCTCTCACCTTACACAACAGTAAAATACATTACTTCACCAAAATCGCACTTTTAATTAATCCCATTGGGCTACTAAAAATTACAATTTTGATAAAGTCGCATAAAATAATTAAGATGTTTAGTACCGGTATATGGTTTGGTTAATTTAAGACAAACTAAATTTAAGTGCACCTTTGCTAATACTATTTATCAAACAGTTAAAAACATTTTGTCCAAGAATCAATAGTGATACATACAATGTATGTATATGAATGAAAAATTTCAAGTCATGACAATTTTCTATACATGGTATAATATGTTGTAATATATTTTAGTATATTGCTCATGTGTTATATCAGTAGATCCCCGATGGCAGACAAATGGACATGATTCTGAAAACATTCCAATTTAAATATACCATATAATATTTTTCTGGTTACTACATGCATATTGTTTAATATATAACATGAATCAATTGAGAAACATGAAACAGTTATTTATTCGACAACATACATTGATAATATGTTTGTAATTACAACTTGATGTGTAACCCATGACATGATTATATGGACATATGTGTATTTGACAAAATAAGGTTTACTCAAACTGTATCCCATCTTATTTTAGTGCTGGGTTTAATTAATCATTGATAATTAAGGTAAAAATAAAATTAATATTATAAGTATAGATATTTATCCTTTTTTTAATAGTGACAGGGGGTAAAATTTAATTTTTAATTTTATATTTTCAAGACATTGGAAATACAGCACATAAAGCAATGTATTCTACCAAAAATATATATTGTTACAATTATATCATTCTTTGTTTCATTTCTTCTGTTATTTTGTAGTTAGGCAGCAGCTGCCTCTACAGATAAAATAAATGAATAGATTTGGGTTTGAAAGGACAAAAATTAAATTAATAGTTTTTAACGTTTGAAAATATGATTTCATCTGGGGGGTTTTCCCCAAAGTACATTAATGATCTGAAATGCTTTAAAACAGACCGTTAGTAGCTATATATGGGGTTTCCAGCTTTCAAAAGATCATTTCACATTTTATTTTTTAAAGCACATAACTGAAATGTCCTACATATCAGATGATTCTTATACATGGTGTCTGTTATAGCAAGGTAGGCTGAACTTCATCTACAAGAGATACCAAAATAGTATTGTATGACATGTCCAACATTGGGGCTATATATAGATGGATTCTCATGTCAAACATATTACAGTGAAACCTGTCTAAACCAGACACTGAATAAACCGAAATCCTGTCAAAATAGACCATGTTTCATGGTCCTGAATTTTCTAAATTCTAAAATTATGCAACCCTCTAAACACCAGGGCCCCGTTCCACAAAGTGATCTTAGCACTAAGATCACCTTAAATGCATATGTTAGCTGTGCAGTTAGGGTGACCGTAGGGCTAAGATTGCTTCGTGGAACGTGGCTCAGGGGCCTAATAATTCACAAAGCTCTCTTAGGCTCTGCTAGACAACAAAGCATCCTCTTTGCAAGTCTTTTTGCATTACACCACGAGATCGCAAAGTTGCGAGAGTTTAGTGAACTGGACCCCTATAATCCTGTCTAAATGAGATAAATATTAGATCGCCGGTGTGATCCGGTTCAGACAGGTTTCACTGTTAACAGTACCATACTAACAGTTCAGATATTACATGTTCATTAATTATTAACAAAATTAATAAAGATTATATATGTGCACCTATACATGTAGCTAAAAAACAATGGGACATCAGTAATAATTAATTTTTATATTCTTTAAAAGAATCAAAATTAATACCTGTTTATAAATCTTGTTTTTGATAATAAATTTATTCATGCACTTGAAAAACAATCATGGTGCATATTAAAACAATGCTAGAAATCCACACATTTTATGCAATTCCTCCATTATGATTACAATATTGATCTGTTGATCATAAACATGCATGTACATTTACTGTGAAATAAAGGTTTCCATTCAATTTGGCTATTTCTTGCTCAAGCCAGTGCACCACGACTGGTACATCAAAGGCCGTGGTATGTGCTATCCTGTCTATGGGATAGTGCATATAAAAGATCCCTTGCTGCTAATCAAAAAGAGTAGCCCATGAAGTGGTGACAGCAGGTTTCCTCCATCAATATATGTGTGGTCCTTAATCTTATGTCTGATCCCTAAATGAAATGTGTTGAGTGCGTCATTAAATAAACCATTTCCTTCCTTGAAATATACTGAGGCATAAATAACACAATGCATATTTCACTGAATATTTTCTTACAGATGTCATATCACATACATGAAGTATGTGGACAAATGTGCATGGTCTAAAAACTGCAATTAACTTCAGCTGCCCCCAGTTTCAGTTATACTATGGCTAAACGAGTGTGTGGTTGAAACATTTCCTTCCTCTGCAAAGGCTATACCTACTGTGACAGTGACCCACTGAACACTGGGAAACTTTGAATTTTAAATTGCTATTGAAAGTTTTTTTGTTTCGTGATTACAAACGCATCCGATTGTGCTTGAATATTTTTTTTTTTTTTATTAATTTTTTTTTTCAAATGAGACTATAAATAAATAAAATTCTTACCTCCACTAGAATGGTGTGTGATGTCCTTGTTTGGTGCACTCCACCCTTGTTTGTCTTTGAACTTCTGGCAATGAATCAAATAAATGTTTTCCCCATCTTTGTGGAAACTGACCCAGGACTGTGAACTCAAGCTTCTGTGTTCGTCCCTGCCCCAAGTCCAAACAGTTTTAATGCATAAAAGAATACTTTTTTGCATCAAGTCTGCATCGTCAAACAAAGTCACATCAACATTAGTGCACAACTGATGCAATCAACAAGTAAATGGACACAAAAGTAAATTATGTCATAAGAAAGGCATGGACTCATGACGACTGTCACATGCAGTGTTGGTCTTGGTACAAAACAGATATATCATGGCTTTGATTAATTCCTGTGCCACCGGCATGTAAACCATTCACATGTAATTAAAACAAAAACTAATAATACGGTAATGTTAAAAACTAAGATGAGATTTATGATTTATAGACAGTATAATCTTGTTTCGTCAAACTCGGAAGGGTCAAACACAATGCAACACTAACCAAAAACGATGTTCCAAGTTACACTTACATGTTGTTGACCGAATGGTTCGGTCAAACTACCCCATGGGTCGAAATCTTTCTCAAGAGCCAACAAGATTCAACTGTAGTTATGGCAGTTGCTTTAACAGATTGGATTGTATATACATTGTAGCCTCATCAAATATATTCTTAAGCCCTTTGGGTGGATTAAAAAGGTTAACTGGATTGTATTTAATGTTATAGTTGGAAAGACATTTAATTAAGGTAGGTCTTTCCTTGGTGTACAAGTTTATAGTACAATAAAAGAGATGGTGTCTGTTTTTTTTTACAGCTAGCACACATGGAATCAATTTTATTGATAAATTTATGTCTAGTATTATTTAGGCAAAAGGTCTGGTTAAAGTTCTAGTAGTTTTAATATTGATGGAAGTGGGACTATTACCTTTTTACAGCTAGCACACTTGGAATCAATTGTATTGTCCAATGTATGTCATGTATCATTTAGGCCACCCCTATTCTAAGTATGGTTATAGTTCTAGTAGTTTTAATATTGTTGGCAGTTGACTAGGAAAGTTAACTTTAGGTTTGATCCTTAGGTAAGGATCCTTAGCAATTGAAGGGCTGTTATTGGGCTGTTAATAACTATGCGAGTAATGCGGGTTTCTACAGTTTGCGCAGTTCATTGGTTCTGTACAAGGCTTGTCTAGATACCTTTTTGGGTGTCTGTCCCCACACCTGAACTTGTAAAGGAGACCAGGTTCCCCAAACCGGATCTGCACTTTTTGATATTGTGTCCTTATCTCTGGCAATGAGTGCATTTTATTTTATGGGTTTTGGCTTGAAACGAAGTAGGGGGATGTAATTTGACATTTGTACTTGAATAAGATTTGGTCAACTTCTGCAGAAGATTTAAGAAGTATTATTGAGATACCCATTCCTCCAAACGGTGACATTCTTAATATCCAAATTATCGTTTTCTTTGATTGGGATGTTTTGGATTTGTGGGCCGGTTAATTCTAAATTAGACGTCTTGACCAATCAACTAAGAGAATAGTCCGGGCGGGTGTGAGTAGAAGGGGTAGTAACTACTCTTAACTCCTTTACTGACAATGGCAAAGCTGTTGGGTTGTAGTTTTGTTTCAGCCTGTTGTTGGGCTTGACCACCTCCACACCTTGTGGGTTGAATTTTAGTGTACAATTCCTTAGGTATATGGGTACCTGTTGTCTGGGGTGGTGGGAATGTTTACTGTTAGTGAGGGTATTCTTCCTGAAGCGTTAGGGGTTTGTTTGTAGTCACTGGTTTTTAGAAGGAAGGAAGTAAATGTTTTATTTAACGATGCACCACTCAACACATTTTATTTACGGTTATATGGCATCAGACATATGGTTAAGGACCACACAGATATTGAGAAAGGAAATCCGCTGTCACCACTTCATGGGCTACTCTTTTCAATTAGCAGCAAGGTATCTTTTATACGCACCATCCCACAGACAGTAGTACATACCATGGCCTTTGATATGCCAGTTGTGGTACACTGGCTGGAACGAGAAATAGAAATGTTGGGAGAGTTTTTGTTTATTTATTTTTTTCTGGGGGGGGGGGGGGGGGGGGGGGGGGGGGGGGGGGGGGCAGAGATATCATCTGTTCTTCACTTGACAGCAGGTCAGCCAAATTACTTTCGCCTAAGAGAACTCACTTAGCCCTGCAAATTGGGGTTTGGGTAGGGTGGACATTTTTTAGTTGTTTTAATATTCTTGGACTGGGGGACAGCATAGGTGCTGGTATCTAAAACTATACATATTAAAAGTAGAAATAGAAGAATGGTACTCACCTAAATCTTCATCTGTGGGGGAGTGAAGCAGGGTGATGGGTACTCTCTTCTTCCTGGTCCTTTTCCAGATGTATACAAGTGGTGGCGTGGGTGATCTTGGAGACCCCAGTTCAGATGAAGTTGGTGTCAACTCTGGGTGGGTGCTTACCACACCGAGAATAACAGAACAGATTGACTTGTTTGGGGAGTTTTTATTTTCAGGGGTAGGGGTTATCTTCTGGGAATTCTTCACTTCACTGTAAATTGTCTGAAATTGACAGCGCGTCAGCCAATTTACCCGACAAAGTGTTTGGTAATTTGGTCAGTTTATCTTTTGATGGTTGATCATCCATCCCCTCCCCAGCAGACGAGGGGAAAGAGAATTATCGCAAATGTTTGTTTTTGACGGGACAAAAACAAATGAGGAGTCGGCAATGTTGTAACTCTTTACAGATTTTATTCCAGCCATTGCACCACGACTGGTACATCAAAGGCCTTGGTATGTGCTATCCTGTCTATGAGATCCCTTGCTGCTGATAAAAAAAAAGAGTAGCCCATGAAGTGGCGACAGTGGGTTTCCTCCCTCAATATCTGTGTGGTCCTTAACCATATGTCCAACGCCATATAACTGTAAATAAAATGTGCTGAGTGTGTCATTAAATAAAACATTTCCTTCCTTCCTTTACAAATTTATTCGCAAGTATACTGTGAATAGTACCGCTGTACAGTTCAGGCACTTGGTAATGGAGGAGTCCAATGGAGATTTTTTTTTAAGTAGTACTAGTGTTGGTTTTGTGGTACCCATTTCTGACTGCCAAGCCATGTCACTTGTAGTGAAAGGGTAGAAAGTTTTAAGATGTCTGAACATGAAATGTTTTCTGCCATTTTTGTTGACAAAGTACAAAGGTCGGGTTGTAGTTTTAATAGTTTTATTTAGTATGGGGGATTAATTGTATTTAGTCAGTAATTTATTAATGAAATGGTTATAGGAAAAGATATTAACTAATATACATGTAGAAGTTAAATCTATTTAGGTATTATTCTAGTCATGCCTATGACCATAATGGTGATTTAGTTGAGAACAAGTGCTGACCTAAAAGAAAACACCAAAATGCACATAAAATAAAACTAAACAAAATCAATACACTTACAAACTTTCACATAAGACTCAGTGGTACATGTAATAAAATATTCAATGCGGTGTACATTTAAAAATTATTCTTCTGCATGTTGTTTTATCAGACCTCCTTGCTCTTCAGCGGCCAACGGTGGAATGGCATCATATGGGATGGGAACTTTATACATGCCCATATCAAATGAAGGTTCAGGCACACCCATCTTGGGCTTAACATCTGACTTTGCCACGGACTAATGTTTTATGGGGCTAAGCCTGTATACAGTTGTTACTAGTGTGGCCTTCTATACAATATTTGCATGTCTATTAACAAAATTAAAAAATGATGGTTAATCAGTAAACTTTTCACATCTAGGCAGGGGATAAAAATTCCCATCGCCCGACGCCCGGGTCATGTGGAATTTTAATGTTGGGCAAGTAATTAGTTTAACTGCATGTGCCCAATGACGAGTGACTAATTTAAGACCTAAAACCCTAACCCTACATCAGGAGCGATCGGAACTCTTGCCAGTGCGTTAAGACACCAACATGGAAAGAAATGTTTTATTTAACGACGCACTCAACACATTTTATTTACGGTTATATGGCGTCAGACATATGGTTAAGGACCACACAGATTTTGAGAGGAAACCCGCTGTCGCCACTGCAAAGGCTACTCTTCTGATTAGCAGCAAGGGATCTTTTATTTGCGCTTCCCACAGGCAGGATAGCACAAACCATGGCCTTTGTTGAACCAGTTATGGATCACTGGTCGGTGCAAGTGGTTTACACCTACCCATTGAGCCTTGCGGAACACTTAGTCAGGGTTTGGAGTCGGTATCTGGATTAAAAACCCCATGCCTCGACTGGGATCCGAACCCAGTACCTACCAGCCTGTAGACCGATGGCCTGCCACGACGCCACCTAGGCCAGTACACCAACATGGAGACATGTACAAGTAATCGTTTCGATGATCTTCTAACTTGGAAATAGCATCCAATACACTTTACAGCTTATATAAAATTAAAGGATGTACATGCCTTGTATGTGCAATCAAAATGTTTAATCGTTGCAAACATGGTTACCAGGTTATACGAGGTGGTATACAGTTTAAAATTGTCATATTAAAATTAACATTAACATGGTTGCGGAATCTGCTCTTTGCAAATGAACAGGGACGTAAAGCAAGTACTACTAACGAGTTTATAATTTCCGAGTTCACTCGAACAAATAATAAATATTACGAACTGTATTCAACTGTTTAAATCAACAAGTAAAGTAGACGGTATAATATCTGCCCGGTTTCCCCCCCCCCTTTGTTTTTAGTTAGGGTTAGGGGTTGAGGTTAGGGTTAGGGGTTGAGGTTAGGGTTTGAGATTAGGGTTAGGGTTTGAGGTTAGGGTTAGGGGTTGGGGTTGGGGTTAGGGTTTAAGGTTAGGGTTAGGGTTTGAGGTTAGGGGTTGGGGTTAGGGTTAGGGGTTGAGGTTAGGGTTAGGGTTAGGGTTAGGGTTAGGGGTTGAGGTTAGGGTTAGGGGTTAGGGGAAGGAGGACCAGGCAGATATTTTTCTGATTTCTAGTCTATTTTAAAAGGCATTTCACCGTTTCAGCATCACACTCTTGTTTCACTGTTGTAACTTTATCCAAATGTCTTACATGTTTGTAGGTTAACTAAACTTGGTATCCATTTTTCATGGATTGAAACTTGGTTCTGTGCCTTTAAGCATTGTAAATGTATGAAGTTAAAGCATGTAAGACAAACTGGATTTGTAAATTTGTCCCTGAATGGCTAAAATAATGTCACAGACATGTGAAAATATTCATATATTAGAGCCGATTTTGTTGTCCATTGATAACAATTAAAATACTACATTTGATATTGAAGAACTATTTACAATGACGTCGCTTCGCGGCACTTGATCTAAAAAAAAAAAAAAAAAAGGCAGACATTTTTAACTCAACGATGATAAATGTTTAGTTTTTTTTCTGGTCAAGAGTTCCTTCCATTCACTGTCAACTTACCTGATACAATCCTCAACTTATAACATTACCTGGCATTATAAACTATGCAACGATATCTTGGTATTTTAGACTATTTTAAGTAATATTCGATTACCACAATCTGCACGTTCCCTGCGTTACAAACTTCTGTAAGAGCCAGCAGCCGACGTTCACAAACGATTTGATTGGTTCCCCGTGTGGTCATCTGGTTTAACGTGAAGCTCCAAAACAAACCTACCAGCTAGTATAGACATGTGTACGGGGGGTGGGGGTCGTTTTGGTTTAACGTGAAGCTCGAAAACAAACTTACTAGCTGGTATAGGCATGTGTGCAGGAAGGGGGGGGGGGGGGTCGTTTTGGTTTAACGTGAAGCTCGAAAACAAACTTACTAGCTAGTATAGGCATGTGTGCAGGAAAGGGGGGGGGGGTCGTTTTGGTTTAACGTGAAACTCGAAAACAAACCTACGAGTTTATGCACGTGAGTAGGAAAGTGTGCGGTGTTTCGTTACGTTTAACGTGAAGCTCGAAAACAAACCTACGAGTGTAGGCGCATGTGCAAGAAAAACATTCACATTGTGCTGGGGATGGGTAGACTGTGGCGAATGAAGTTTTAGGGACGGTTCGGGTCATGCTCTCCAAGAAAATATATAGAAAACAATTCTAAATTCGTTAAGAGCCGTCCTCTGCACCCACGCCTGTCCAGTGTTTTTCCTGCTTTGTAAAAACTAATTCTGTTGAAGGCAATTTGCTTGAGGTCAAATTATAAAATAACTGGACTATGCAGTCCCTGCAATTAAGAAAATGTCTACGGCAAAAAACCAAAAACAAACAAAAACCCAAACAAAACAAAACAAACAAAACCAAAAACAAAAGTTGCCCCTTTACTTTGTTTTTGTGCTGTGATGGTCCGGGAGATGAACCTGTTACGAAAGGCCCCAGGGCATACTCCCACCTTCCTGTTTCAATTTGAAGCTTACAAATAGTTTTTATTAATTTATCTGTCGTTTAGGATCCTGAAACTGACCACTGGGAAGAGATCATGGTACAATTTTGTTTTCAAATTTTGTGCTTGAAATTTTAAGTTCTTGAGCATTAATTAGGGAAAATATCCATTCAAACCGGATCACTGGTGTAGCCAGGATTTTAGATTGTATATATGTATGTATATATGTTTTATTTTTATAGAATTTAATACTTTTAAAACGTTTGACTGGGGGTGGGGGCATGGTCCCCGTGCTCCCCCTTCCCTGAGCCATGAACCGTATTGGGGAGAGACATTCTCTTCTGGGGTGGAATTATGCGGGTAGGTATTTCTTCTCTACATGTTACAGCCGCACAGTTGTGTTCCGCCCCTCCAATGTAGCATAACACCAAACCCCATTTGCAAAACCCATAGACCATCTTCCTACTCTGATACTACGATTTTTAACATTTACTTGCAAATCTTCTTGATGTAATCTGGTTGTACAATGATTTGAACGGAACCTCCCCCCCCCCCCTCCCACACACACACATACACTTCCAATTTTAAACTACTAATAACATCTTTATCTCCATTCCAAATTCAAATTATAAGTTTAATTCTTGAAGAATAGAAACCCCCCCCCCAAAAAAAAAAACCAAAAAAAAAAACCCACAATACTCTATATATTCTTTAAAACTGTTTAATCGCAATCCATATATTTAAAATGAGTAATTTGATTTCCAAAACAATGCAAACAAGTGAACAATTAAACCAATACATTGCCATTTTCATAATGTAGGTATTTTCACAAAAGTTACAGTTTGCTTTGTTGTTACCACTACCTAAAGAACATTGATTAACAGATCATCGGCTTCTGAATGCTAAATATTTGATAGTTTCATCAGAAGGAATTTTTTTTGTTAAATATGTATTCGTCCCACAGAGAGTAGCGGGACGTAGCCCAGTGTTAAATCGCTAGATTGGTGCGTGTCCGTCTAGGATCGATCACTGTCAGTGGGCCCATTGGGCTATTTCTTGCACCACAACTAGTTTATCAAAGACCGTGACATATGCTATCTTGTCTGTGAGATGGTGCATATAAAAAAAAAAAAAAAGTGTTTTATTTAACGACGCACTCAACACATTTTATTTACGGTTATATGGCGTCAGACATATGGTTAAGGACCACACAGATTTTGAGAGGAAACCCGCTGTCGCTACTACATGGGCTACTCTTCCGATTGGCAGCAAGGGATCTTTTATTTGCGCTTCCCACAGGCAGGATAGCACAAACCATGGCCTTTGTTGAACCAGTTATGGATCACTGGTAGGTGCAAGTGGTTTACACCTACCCATTGAGCCTTGCGGAGCACTCATTCAGGGTTTGGAGTCGGTATCTGGATTAAAAATCCCATGCCTCGACTGGGATCCGAACCCAGTACCTACCAGCCTGTAGACCGATGGCCTGCCACGACGCCACCGAGTCGCGCTTGTGATATGATTGCAAACTTCACTCAATGAGATATAAATCATATTTGACAAAAAACATGAAATTTTCTATTTATTATATAACTTTTGGCAATTTACCTTTATTTTTAAAATGCCGGCAGCAAAATAGTACTAAGTAGTAATAGTGGTAGTGGTAGTGGTAGTGGTAGTAGTAGTACTTACGTATAGTACTTACGTGTAGTAGTAGTAGTAATGGTGGTGATGGTGGTGGTAGTAGTAGTGGTAGCAGTAGTGGTGGTAGTAACGGTAGTAAAGATGATAATACTATGAACAGTGGTATAGGAGAAAACAGTAACGTTTTATGTCTTTGCATTGCAATATAAACACATTTTGCAAGACAGAAAACAATTTTCATTGATTTTAATGTTAATGAATGTACACATTTGTAATAGGAAGGCCGAGCACATTACTAGTGTCGTATGGCATTTGCAGGAGTCAGCCTTTATTTTGTGATCATTTTAATTAGGTTATTATAAGTAATAACCCATAAAACGAAGACTTGAGCGAGGTTATCATAGGTTTAACAAAAGAAAATTGGTTGATGTTGACTGTAGTACAACAACAACAACAACAATAACAAACAACAACAACAACACAACTTTATTTGAAGTCAGATCACATAAAATGATACATAAGCAAATAGCTACAACTGCATGTACAATACATATTATTACAGCCTTACCTACCTACCTAAATAAATAAATAAATACATAAATAAATCGATTAGCTTGGTAATTTAAAGCTGCCATCTCTGGTTTCAATCTTATAAAATCAAGTTCTAAGTTCAAATACAAGCATAACTGCACTTTTAATTCACTCGAGTTGTCGCCATTAACGCATATCGTCAAATGCTTACTACGCACTTCGAACAATAGACCTCTTTCACATTCCACTGCGCATGTGCCCGTTGCGAGGTAATTTGAGGACGCGAGATCTCGCAAAAATAGACCTGTGGACAAGTTGGGGGGCATAGACAATGGGAAGCCACGCAGTAGGAATGTGAATATCTCCATGATTAATTATTCTATCAGTAGGGACATATAGTACACATGCGCAATGGGACTGTAAAAGAGGTCTATTCTCGCCATTTTGTAATACAACAGTAGCTAAACCGTGCTATTTTTAGCCGTATTTGACGTCGGTAGGAGCTCGTCAAAAGTGTCCCACTTTCAAAATACTGGGTTTATTTTTAACTTGGAAAAACCAGCGTAGTGAATCCAATGCGGAGTGCGGCGTCTTATATGCACCAAATGTGATTGAATTAACTGTTCTAAATGCTTAAATAATAAACAAATATTCCAGGGACTGCCGCTTTAAATGTTTTTAAAATTATTTACAGATATTATTGAGTAATTACTGTAGATCACGCATGTGTTCACCTAACCGCTCGTGTGCACGCAATATCAATTATTCAAATTCACTGAGTTGCAAAATGTCTCCGATTATGAATATATTTACAAAATAATAGAACATATACACAACGACAGAAATATGCGATATACGATGGGATACTGATTGCTTTACGACACCTGTCAGTTAGTTAGAAAATACAGACAAAACTGATCATAAGCATAAGCGTATGAGACAACGCCCCCCCCCCCCCCCCCCCCCCCCAGTGCTGGATCAAAACCTCAAATTCGGGCAAAAATTATACAAATATTCGGGCAAATGAACTAACTTGACACATTTTAACCATGTATTTCCATCATTCTACACTGAAGATTAGTTGTAATCTATGTAAAAAGAAATGCTGTTTGGTAGTAATGCTAGTGTGAATAAATGTTGTTATGCATATTCAGGCATTTTCGTTTAAGTCGGGCAAAAGCTTCCCTACAAAAATGGCAGCCCGTACGCCTATGATCATAAGTGCCCGACAGAGGTAGTTATGGGTTTGAAATCTTTTGAAATTAGTTACTGTATTTCATGTACTTTGACCAACAATCCTTCTGCTATAGCCTATTTAAATATATACATATATCCATCATTCCCCACTATTTTAGGTTACGTAATTTTACCCATCGTACCCTCCGTCAGAAACGTGCATGGTCAAATATTTCTAAATTAGTTTTCTCCAGGAAACGTTTAAAAAACAATTGAAGGGTCTTAAGTTGATATGTCTGAATTTTAACGTTTACAACTCTGCAATCGTGGAATATATATTATATATCTGCCTAAGAAAGTATAATATAACATTACTTTTAATTGTGACCTTGACATACGCGACCGTTATAATACTGACTATCTGTCTGGACATCATAGGTTATTCCAGTGGAGTCTTAAATTATTTTTTTTACAAGTTCTGTAATGGAGAATGTAGGAGGAGGTGTAGATTTGTGAAAACTAATTCACGAGCCACGTAGAGACGAGTTAATTAAGAGTAAATAATGTTCATGCTTGTACGAGAGTGACCTTCAGCTCGTCCTTGAAGGCTGCTCGAGGTCGCCGGAAGCTGATGGCGGTGAATCCGGTTCGAGCGACGTACAGAAGGCCCAGGATGGTCGGCAGAAGAACGCCGATTATGGCGAGTGGGATCAGCGCTGTCTCGAGTCCTGAAGTTGTTTGGATCCGTTTCTGAAAACCCCCAGAACAAAAAACATCCTTTCACAGGTGTCGGAAGCGGGGTGGGGCTTGTTGGGGCAGGATCACTGGTCCCCAACCATATATAAAGCTGGAGGGGCCAAGGTATGCATTGCCCCCGTTCCCATTTGAAAGGCCCATACCACGATTTTTGGTATATACGGTGTAGGTTACTGGTTGGGACGGGAAAAACCAAATGGTTTTGCCGAAGAGGTTTGATCTTACGACCCTTGTACCTCAAACGAGGACCGCATTTACCCTAAAATAAAGTAGGGGAGATGCGTGAGATGCGGTGGGATTGGTTGAGATGGGATTGGATGGGATTAAACAAATGAAATTAAATGAAATTAAATTAAATGAAAATAAATCAAATTAAATCAAATCAAATCAAATCAAATCGAATTGAATCAAATAATTAGAATACTTTTCTATGGCCTTTCGCTCCACCCCAACCCACGTCCTCGTGATATGATTTTTGGTACTGCTTTGAAAATGGAAATAGGTAACAGCTAAGCTATGAAATATATAGAAAGTTATCAAAATCAATGATCTCACCTTGTAGTCTTCAGCAGTGGCGAAACATAGAGGATGCCTTGGATGACGCTCACACCAGTCTATGAAGGAGAAATCGAACATTAAATTAAATCAAACATAAAGCTTCTACAATGTTTACAGTAAAAGTGCGGTGCATTTTAATGAGGTAAAGAGAAGTAATTAAACGTACAACAATTTTAAAAACTTTGTTTCTTGCGGTATACTACGACACACCACCATTATATGCATTTCGTTGTAACCTGATTTTTGTGTTTATGTCCAAATAAGCACGCTGTCCTTCGTACACTCCTCAGCTATACTTGTCCAGGGCCACGTTCCACTAAGTTATCTTAGCGCTAAAGATCACCTTTTAAGCGCATAATGTAGTTATGCCCTTATACCGGCTTCGGCGTCGTCGTGGTTAAGCCATCGGACATACAGCTGATAGGTAGGCTACACAGGGATCGCAGCCCGGTACCGGCTCCCACCCAGAGCGGGTTTTAACGACTCAATGGGCAGGTGTAAGACGACTACACCCTCTTCTCTCTCGCTAACCACTAACAACTAATAACTAACCCACTATCCTGGACAGACAGCCCAGATAGCTGAGGTGTGTGTCCAGGACAGCATGCTTGAACCTGAAGTGGATATAAGCACGAAAAATAAGTTGAAATACATGTAAATGAAATATGCACTTATACTTGGCACACACCTACCGATTAAGGCTGACTAACAGTCGTATCGGTGTTAATCAGTAGGTGTCTGCAGGGCAAAGACGCGAGTGCGAGTGCGAATAATTTTTACATGCTCATATACCACTAGAGTTTCGAGCATGTCCGTCCCGGGGCCTGTCTCTGGATAGGCAGTGACTTTCTCTGGGAAAGAAAAAAAAGTTAAGGAGACAATTTTGAAATTTACATCCAAAAATTCAAAGACGCGACAGTCTCGTCTAATTTCCAGTTTAGGACCTTCGTAACACCAACTAGACAGTTGCGTCGGCTGGTTAGTGCAGACGCACATTTTTAGACTAGTGCCGACCCGAAAGTCGAGTCAGCGTTAATCGGTATGTGTGCTTTGAGCATTAAGATCGCTTCGTGGAACGGGGCGTCAGAACAGTGCATGGATGATTAGCGATTTTATTTCAGTTTAATTTATTTTCGTACATATATCCAGTTAAAGTTCAAACACGCTTTCCTGGACATACACTTCAGCAATCTGGGTTGTATGTCCATGACAGAGGGTTAGTGGTTTGTTGGTAGTGGTAGAATTCAGCATAGTGGTCATACACCTAGGCTACCCACTGAACCGTTAAAGCTCTCTCTGAGTGGGAGCCGGTAACGGGATGCGAACTCATTACCTATCGGCCTTAATCCAAAGCCACCACAGCATCGATACAGCCTAATACAGTTCGGTTTAGCAAACCACCACAGAACCGAGGTAGTCTCTTAACCTACCCCACTGAGCTGTTAAACCTTCTTACAGATGGAAGATGATATGACAATACGAACCTAATATCTGTCGGCCTTAATCCGAAGGCTTTAACGACTACAGCACCCAGACAGCCTAATATAGTTTGGTTTAGCAAACACGTCTTTGGCCAGCCTCAGTGGTGTAGTAGTTGAGGCTGGCAAATACTGGGTTCGCCTCCCAGTACCGGCTCCCACCGGTGATTGAGTTTAACGACACAATGGGTATGCGTAAGATCACTACACCGACTTCTCTTTCACTAACCACTAATAAGCTAACCACTAACCCACTGTCCTGAAAACCCCCGAACCCCAGTCCAGATAGCGGAAGTGTGTGCCCAGGACAGCGTGCTTGAACCTAAATTGGATTTAAGCACGGAAAAAACTATAAGTGAAAACATGCCTTCATAATAAATAATGTAAAATTATATTAATCATAAAAAAGAGGCGGTGTTTTAGCGTTTAAAGTCAACTTATATTGATTTTTATGCATTTCAGTTGCCAAGTAATTGTTCCCCTTCAATACTGTAGGCATATATTTCTCTCGATATAGCAGCATTTATGAAATAAATGTAATCATTATTAATAGTATTCAAAACTAAATACAAGATATGCACAGTACAACCTAATATCGCATAGTAATAAAGATTCTGTATCAGGACCTTTCGCCGCCAAACTGTTCTAACTCGATCACTAACCCCAAGCCTGTGCCTAACTAAAAGTTAACCCTAACCTAACCTAACCCAACCCTAAACCTAACCATAACCCCGACCCTAATCCTAACCCCGACCCTGGCCCTAATCTTACTCCTAATTATGACCCTAACCCTGTCTATTAGCTAGCTAAATGTCGGCAAAAGGTCTGATAACTGTATTATTCTTACCAGTCGCTCTGTATTTATCTGTCTCTCGATGTTGTGTACGATTGTCCTGGGTATTCAGATTGAGTTCCACGTCACCCAGGAATTCCTTTTGATCCATCGCAACTACTTTATATCTGTGGAAATATCTCGACTTTTGTCTGGTTTTGAGATCTTTGGAGCTATAACCTTCGGTGATACCATCGTCTAACCCAGCTTCACCAGACGGCTTTATAGTGCGAGCATCTCCACCGGATCCATGAGTTGTGTCCATCTTTTTACTCGGTATATTCAACTGTTGACTGCTTCCACCAGATAGGTCCTGCTTTTCAATGATTTCAATAGGTGTGTCCAGCTCATCGTTGATTTCGTCAGATGTGCTCAATTCTTCGTTGAGTCCATCGGACGTGTCTAAGTCTTCCTTACGTATATCGGATTTGTCCAAGTCTTCCTTGCGTATATCGGATTTGTCCAAGTCTTCCTTGCGTCTATCGGATTTGCTCAAGTCTTTGTTGAGTCCATCGGACGTTTCGATGTCTTGGTTGAACCCATCGGACGTGTCAAGGTCTTCACTAGGACCATCGGGAATAACCAATTGTCGTCTTGGTCCATGTGGTACACCAGCCTCTTCACTTGGTCCGTCAGATGTGTCCATCGGTTCACTTGGTGATTTCATCTCTTTACCGGGTATGTCCAACTTTCCAGTGGTTCCATCAGTCTCGAGAAAGTCATCACTGAGGTCATCGTATGTGCACAGTTTTTCAATGGGTATGTTCAACTCTTCGTCGAGTGTGTTCATATCTTCACTCGGTATACTCATCTCTTCACTGTTTGTATCTATACCCTCACTAGGTGTGTCCATCTCTTCCATGGGTATATCCATCTCCTCACTTGGTATGACCATTTCTTCATTAGATGTGTCCATTTCGTTACCGGGTACATCAGGCTTAAGAAACTGTCCATTGGGTTCATCAGACACACACTCCTCTTCAGTGCGTCCATCACATACATCCGCCATCATTTCTCTGGTCACTATCGGGTGTTTCCAGCTCTTCGCTGTGGTCGTCAAGTTTGTCTTTAGCAACTCCATCAGATTTGTCAAATTCTTCATCGAATCTACCAGAATTGTTAAATTCTTCATCGACTCCACCAGATTTGTCAAACTCTTCAGCCAATCCATCTGATTTATTCAACTGTTCACCGAATCCATCTGATATGTTCAGTTCTTCAGCAGATCCATTGGACGTGTTCATCTGTTCACTGGACGTGTTAGATTTAACCAACTCGCCGCTAAGTCGTTGTGAAGCATCATAGTCAAGGGACTCATTTTCATCTGTAGTTTTCAGTTCACCATCGTCGTCAGCTGTTACTGGACGACCTGTTGGAGCAGCCGAGGGTGTGGCCGGTAAGCGAGTTGTCGCTGTTGTAGAGAGAAGACGTAACCTTGATGTTTTCCAGGATGGCTTAGCTCTGGCTGTAAAAAGAATTAGTTTGTTTTGTTTAACGACACCACTAGAGAACATAGATGTATTAGTCATCGGCTAATGGATGTCAAACATTTGGTAATTTTGACATAGTCATACAGAAGAAACCCGCTACAGTTTTTCGATCAATAGCGAGGGATCATTTATATGCACCATCCCACAGCCGGGATAGCACATACCACGGCCTTTGATATACCATTAATGTTTTGATTTACCATTGTTTGACACCCAATAGCCATTGTATTTTTCGTGCTGGGGTGTCGTTAAACATTCATTCATTCATTCATTCATTCATTCATTCATTCATTCATTCTTCATTCATTCATTCATTCATTCATTCACTCATATATAAGTCGTGGTGCACTGACTGGAAAGAGAAATATCTCAATGGCTCCGCTGACATGGATCAATCACAGGCCGACAGCGCACCAGGGCCCAATTTCACAAAACACCGTAAGCCTAGTTTTGCACGTAAATGTAAATCTACGACTAAACCACAATTTTTATTACTATTATAGTACAGCAAATATAGCTATTTCATTTCTTTTGTCCTTTAAATGCTCCATCTTCTGTAATGATGTACATTTCTTCGTTGAATAGATGGCGAACACGTGTAAATGTATACCTGGTATAACTGCTAGTCGCAGACGTAAACTTACGATGTTTTGTGAAATAGCCCCCCCCCCCCCCCCAAGAGCGCTTTACCACAAGGCTACGACCCGTCCACTGGATGTGAAAGGTTATGGGGTGATCTCACCAGGAACGTCTGTTGAACCGTTTGGCTTTTGGGCTCTTCGTCTTGTCTCAGATGTTGGTTGATGTTCCGTTTTCGTAGTTGTCGATACACTTCCGGTGAGTTCATCCAAAGAGTTCACTGTATAATAAAAGCGTTATTAAAGATTTATTAAAGAAAATCATAGCAAAATTTAATCTGAGGCTTAATTCTCTAAGTCGCGCATCGTTACGATCCCGAAGTGCAATCCGAAATTTGTGGATATCTGGCATTTAAAAATGTTTTGTGAATTGTCTTTTTTCATAGTATTAATTTTTAAGATATGTATTAATCTCTGACATTCTGTATATAAATATTATTGGTCTTAGTCACTCATCTTACACTCAATTTAAAATATACTATACGAAAAAAGAAACGTGAAATGCAAAATAAAAAAGGTGGTAATGTAGATCTGGTTTATCCTGAATGTGTGCGTGTACGTATGCGTATGTGTGTTATTAATTGTTTGCATTTAACATACGAGGACATCGTGAGGACAGAGAGAGAAATAAAGGGAGGAGAAGGAGATATACAAATATAATGAGAGAGAGAGAGAGAGAGAGAGAGAGAGAGAGAGAGAGAGAGAGAGAGAGAGAGAGAGAGAGAGAGAGAGAGAGAGAGAGAGAGAGAGAGAGAGAGAGAGAGAGAGAGAGAGAGAGAGAGAGAGAGAGACATCGAAGTCATTAAAAAAAAAAAAAAAAAAAAAAAAAAACCCACATCGCCGCATCATCAACTGGTGTGATTGAGAACTATATGGTGTGATCCTTAGGGATAACGAGGAAACCCACTGTAGTCTGTATAATTTTTACTGGCACCGAAAACCAGCGATGGATTTTTTAATGCACTTTCCCATACACAGGAGGGGCGAGATGTAGCCCAGTGGTATCTATAAGCGCTCGCTTGTTGCGCAGTCGGTGTAAGATCGATCCCCGTCTGTGGGCTCATTGGGCTCCACAGCTTGTATTTCAAAGGCCGTGGTATGTATTATTCTGTCTATGGGTTGGTCGTACAAAAGATACCTTGCTACTAATGTAGCGGGTTTCATCTCTAAGACTATACGTCAAAATTACCAAATGTTTGACATCCAATAGCCGATGATCAATAAATAAATGTGCTCTAGTGGTGTCGTTAAACAAATAAACTTCAACTTATAGATATAGAGAAAACGCACTGCTGTCACAAAGGTAACTGCTACCGAAAACGAAAAGATATTTTTTTTATACCCTTTTTCATATACAGGACAGTACAATTGTTTACCTGTTGGTCCGATCGGCTGGATGTTGAAGTACAGCCAACCCTTCTCGCTGACCACCTGCTGGTGTCCGTCGTACACCGTTGCCTGTAGTTGACAGGTGCGGGTCAGTCTGTTGTAGAAGTAACCTCGACAGTCACGACGTCGGTAACATATTGACGCGCAGTGGATCGTGCTGGTGTGCAGTTTCCTCAGCACTCCCGTCTTCATAACGACGTCGTGGCCGTAGTCTGGGTTGGTGAAGATGGCGTCACGCTGGTTGGTGGACAGGACCAGAATTGAACTAGACAGCATCAGGAATATCTCCATCATTGCCGTATGTCTTTCTTGAAAAATTCTGCTGTGTTGTGTTTGTTTGCCCAGATGATTTCAGTTGGTAAACTTTCCCCTTGGATTTTGACTTGCAAATAATTTAACGTTCCCGTTCAGAGCAAGTAAGTGTCCCCTTATAATATATATGTTCTTGCTAAAGCAGGACTGCGTAGGTTTAAAATAAGTTGTTTCTCTGGATCTACCGGTTAAACGTTCTTAATATATTAATAAGATATATCGATTAAAAAGATAGAATTACGTATTTCAAATTCCACCGTCCTAAACGATGAACGTCAATATACGATACAGTAGGTACGTGTCTGTTGCTTGTGAAACTATAAAAGGCTGATCATTATATCTGATTGTTGATACTGCATTGATTCATTTGCATTGTCTTATGCATTATAGCCGATACTTTCCAGACGTGATTTTAAAAATGATTTTGTTATAGTCGAATACGGTTTTGAGTAGCAATTGTTTCAGCGTGGTATAGGCTGGAATCAAATCTACATCAAAGTGAACATTATTTATTTATGGTTGTCATGACGATGACATTTTATCACTAAGAAAGATACTGTTTTATTTAAAACTAAAAATATTAAGTCTGGTGGTTGTAAAGGGGTAATCTATAAAGATGTAAATATGCCAACAATACCAGTAAAAATCTCATACAATATTACAAATAATATATGTTTTCAAAATATAGGCCTACCAAGACAAAAACGCTTAACAATTAGGTACTATTTCCTTGTACTTTAACCCCCCCCCCCCCCCCCCCCAAAGCTACATTCAGTGACGTGACAGTTACGCAAATTTTAGTTTGAATTGAAAATCTCCCGTTACTTATACTGACAAATGATGCCTCAGTTAAATCCAGTGTCTGATTTCATTGTGAACGTTACACGTTTTTTTTATATTTTTAATTTAAGCACATTTGCCAAATTTCTAAACTTTTTTGTCTTAACCAGTTAATGTATAAAAGACAGATTTACGAATAAATAGGAATTATTACCACTATAAAACTTCGTTTAAATAAAGCATTCGTTTACATAGGCGTACGGGCTCCCATTTTTGTAAGGGGTGGGGGTGTGCAGGCTGGTTTTGCCATATTTAAACAAAAATGCCCGAATCTGGATAAGAAAATGTTGTGACTGTCAAATAGCTATACAGGGTTGCAAACGAATCACTACGCATTTTTACATGGTTTACAACTAATTTTACGGGTAGAATGATAGAAATACGCTTATATTCGTTTAACTAGATTATACAACATTCATATCAACACTACCTCGAAGGAACACAACCAAAATGGTTGAAATTAACATTTGCGTCAAAGGGAACCGATCAATTGACACGCAACTCTATAAAGAATAATGTTAAAACTCAAATAAAGTATATTATTAAATATATTACCAAACTGTATAGTTTTAATATCATTTTAAGACAGACTAAAGCTAGAACTGCGCTCGCAATTGCTTATAGGGCGTATACTACCAAATCAAATCCCATAGACGACAATAGTAACATATGTGGTTAAAACTAAAACTCCTACCTACAGCGTATCAATCGACATAAACGCCACGGATATAAATACTACCACCTCTCACCCTTAAAGTGAATCAGAAAAAATTGGGGGTCAAGCTGCTCATTTCTGAGATAACGGGTAGCGTCTATGACTACCCTAGTTCCGCACAAAATTCGAGTACTTTTTTTGCAGGTACCCCATACATGTTTCAAGCACAAGGCTACTTGACACAGTGGTACTAGATGAAATAAAATTTAATAAATTTTTTGCCCAGATGAAACCTTTGTGTTTTTTTTTACAACCAACACACTCACATTTATCACCAATCACGTAACTTGAGGTGTTAATTTCTCTATCAAAAGTTCGGTGCACCTCAATCTGACCCAGCCGGAAGTTATTTAGTTTAGTACTACCTATAGCACTCGCCACCTAGTATGATATAAAGTATTATTCATGTGCTTTAGAATTGTTGTTTTAAAGTTTTTTTTTTTCCATTTTCACCAATGGTCAAGAGAGGAAAGGCAAGGCACTACCCCAACTCTGAAGATAAGATATTGCCCCCACCCTGCTGAAGGCGAATTAATATATTACTGGTCCTTCTAGTTGATGGCATCTTCTGACGACTAGATGGTTTATACCCGTTTATACTCGAGTACTATTTACCTACAGTTACAGAGTATTGTTAAACTAATTGTATTAAGATATCGCCAAGTATCTGCTTATAATAACTATGTATGTTGTGTCTATGAATATATATATATATATATATATATATATATATATATGTGTGTGTGTGTGTGTGTGTGTGTGTGTGTGTGTGTGTGTATGTGTGTGTGTATGAGGTGTGTGTGTGTGTATATTTGTGTTTGAGATATATATATATATATATATATATATATATATATATATATATATATAGAGAGAGAGAGAGAGAGAGAGAGAGAGAGATAGAGAGAGAGAGAGTGTGCGAGAGAGGATGGTGTATGAGATATGTGTGTGTCGTGTGTGTGTGTGTGTGTGAGAGAGAGAGAGAGAGAGAGAGAGAGAGAGAGAGAGAGAGAGAGAGAGAGGACAGCGTGAGGACGGAGAGAGAAATAGAGGGAGGAGAAGGAGATATACAAATATAATGAGAGAGAGAGAGAGAGAGAGAGAGAGAGAGAGAGAGAGAGAGAGAGAGAGAGAGAGCGAGGACAGCGTGAGGACAGAGAGAGAAATAGAGGGAGGAGAAGGAGATATACAAATATAATGAGAGAGAGAGAGAGAGAGAGAGAGAGAGAGAGAGAGAGAGAGAGAGAGAGAGAGAGAGAGAGAGAGAGAGAGAGAGAGAGTGAGAGAGAGAGTGCGAGAGAGGGGGGTGTATGACGTGTGTGTGTGAGAGAGAGAGAGAGAGAGAGAGAGAGAGAGAGAGAGAGAGAGAGAGATGTGTGCATGAGGTGTGTGTGTGTGTGTGTGTGTGTGTGTGTGTGTCTAATTCAATTTGAGGTAGTGTCAATGTACCAACTTCCATACTAGTTATGTCTGAAGCGAGCATCTTAATCCCCAATTTTTTCTCATTTACTTTAAGGATGAAGGGTGGTAGTATTTATATCCGTGGTGTATATGTTTAATTAATTCGCTGAGTGTAGAAGTTTTAGCCACATATGTTACTATTGTCGTCTATGGGAGTTGAGTTGGTGGTATATACCCATATAAGGTTAGGTGCAAAAACAACCCAGTCTAGGCCACAGGTGACTTCATACATAACAATAACACCTTTCATTAAAAAAACAAAAGGAAAATGCAGCATGAACAATAAAAGTCAGAAGTAAACATTTGGTGAAACAAGTATTTTATTCGAATAAAGTTTTACATTAAATAATACATGTATATGCAAAGCACAATTATTAGAATGACAAGACACAACTGAGAATACAGTGCACAGTTAAAGCTCTAACACATTTGATAGTAGTTCAAATTAAGACAATAAATGAAACCCCCATCCCCATCCCCATCCCGATGCCAGTATATTTTGTTAAGTGTTTAGGTGATATAGGATCTGGTAATTGTATCAACAGACTGACAGTGTTTAGCACCCACGACTTCACGAATATATATGTAGTGCGGTACCCGTAATGTTTTAATGCTATATTACTTCGTTTCAGAGCTACCATTCTGTGATTTTTGTTTATTTACTTATTTATTTATTTATTTATTTAATATATTTATTTATTTATTTATTTATTTATTTATAAATAAATAATAAATCCTACCCAACATATCTATTCTGTTTGATGTAATTATTTAAAGAGCAGACATTTTTATTTTAGCAACAATTTTTTTAAAATGTCATGTTAATGACTTAAACAGACTTAAACTCCCCACATTTTGTAACTATGTATTAAAAATAAAACATATTCTGAATTACAGTTATTCAGCTAAGGAAGGTATTAACCAGAAGAAAGTTTTAACAAAACGTTTTACGTCCAAAATGGGAAGGGTGGAGATAACAAGATTAACAGATTGCTTTATATACAGTGTAAAGTTACATGCTTGGTGGTTATCCCAAAATGGATTACAATCCCTTATATGGTTGATACAAGCCGGTGGTATATAATATGCAAAATATGAAACATTGTTTTTCTCAAATTAAAATCTCATGGAGTTTTACTAGGTCAATAAAATACCACAATAATGCATCAAGAATTGGAATAAACTAAGTAAGCTTTATGAATTTGTTCTACCAAACATACCAGTGCTACTGTATGGAACATATACAGATGCTAATGTTTTAATTGTGTGCATGTGCGTCATCTTTAATATGCAAAATAAATAAATAATACGGAGCTTCACCAAATAATGCTTTTTATAAGAAAAGACATATATCCCATTTCCTGTCATATGGTCCATCAAAATAACTTACTTTTTGGGTTACGAATGTATATATTATAAAGTGTACATATTTTTAGAAAACAAACAAATGATCTTTTGATCCGAGGTTGAAGCTGTTGGGAGCAATGAAGCCGCCATGTTTGGGGATGTTGTAACCGCTGTAGAACCTGTCCTGTTGAGCCTGGTACTGTGAAGGCCTTTTCAAGCCATCGGCGCTTTTCTTGCCGGTTTTGTTGTCGCCTGCAGAATAGGTCTTCTTGTCATCGCTGGGTTTGTCTTCGCCATAACCTTTGGACTTATCGCCGCTATATCCGGTGGATTTTGCGTCATCGCCGTAGCCAGTTGGCTTACCGCTGCCATAGCCGATGGGTTTTGGGATGGCGAAACCTGGGTGTTTGCTGCCGAGTGGTTTGTAGTTGAAGTTGCCATTGCTGTTGCCGTTGCCATTGCCCAAGATGTTGTAGTTGGAGAGCTTGGCGTGTTGGTTGCTGAGACCGTACACGGGAAGGCCTTTCTTGGTGTCGTATCCGGATCCCTGTTTGTTGTCGGCGTGGACGGGGGTGTTGTGCACGTTCTGACCGTAGCCCAGGGTGGGCTTGGTGTAGACGAGGCCGTTGCTGGCGGCGGAGTGGGCAGTATCCTTGGCGTCGCACTGTGTGGCCTTGCCCTGCAGGTACGAGTGGAAGTTGACGAGACGGTGCGCCTGCGCAGTAACGTTTCCTCCGTTGAGACCCAGAGTTTCGTACAGCTCGAAGACATCCTTTGGTTTAACGTTGGCAATGTATAATACCTGTAGTAAATAGAAGTAGTTGTAGTTGTCGTAGTACTAACAAGTGAAGTAGTAGTAGTGGTCGTAGTACTAACAGGTGAAGTAGTAGTAATAGTAGTAGTGGTAGTGGTGGTGGTAGTAGTAGTAGTAGTGGTGGTGGTAGTAATTGTAGCAGTAGTAGTAGTTGTAGTGGTAGTAATTGTAGTTGTAGTAGTAGTAGTGGTGGTGGTGGTGACAGGGCCGGATTTAGACCTTGGGAGGCCCGGAGCAGGGACCTGGGGCACTTCAGGTTCGGGGGCCCATCAACATAAAAATTAAATTACATGACAAATAAAAAAAATCAACTAATTTTATAATTAATACATTTGTTTTTATAAAGGAAGTCCTTAGTCTGGGCGGAGGGGGCTCTGGCAGGGGGGCCCGGGGCAGTTGCCCCCTTTGCCCCTTTATAAATCTGGCACTGGGTGGTGGTAATGGTAGTGGTAGTATTAGTAGTAGTAATAGTATTAGTAGTGATTGTGGTAGTAGCAGTAATAATAGTAGTATAAATAGTATGGGTAGTAGTAGTAGTATCAGTAGTGGTAGTATGGGTAATGGTAGTGGTAGTATTAGTAGTAGTAATAGTAGTAGTGGTGATTGTGGTAGTAGCAGTAATAATAGTAGTATAAATAGTATGGGTAGTAGTAGTAGTATCAGTAGTGGTAGTATGGGTAATGGTAGTGGTAGTATTAGTAGTAGTAATAGTAGTAGTGGTGATCGTGGTAGTAGCAGTAATACTAGTAGTATAAATAGTATGGGTAGTAGTAGTAGTATCAGTAGTGGTAGTATGGGTAATGGTAGTGGTAGTATTAGTAGTAGTAATAGTAGTAGTGGTGATTGTGGTAGTAGCAGTAATACTAGTAGTATAAATAGTATGGGTAGTAGTAGTAGTATCAGTAGTGGTAGTATGGGTAATGGTAGTGGTAGTATTAGTAGTAGTAATAGTAGTAGTGGTGATCGTGGTAGTAGCAGTAATACTAGTAGTATAAATAGTATGGGTAGTAGTAGTAGTATCAGTAGTGGTAGTATGGGTAGTGGTAGTGGTTGTAGTAGTAGTAGTAATAGTAGTAGTGTTGATTGTGGTAGTAGCAGTAATAATAGTAGTATAAATAGTATGGGTAGTAGTAGTAGTATCAGTAGTGGTAGTATGGGTAGTGGTAGTGGTTGTAGTAGTAGTAGTAATAGTAGTAGTGGTGATTGTGGTAGTAGCAGTAATAATAGTAGTATAAATAGTATGGGTAGTAGTAGTAGTATCAGTAGTGGGTAGTATGGGTAGTGGTAGTGGTTGTAGTAGTAGTAGTAATAGTAGTAGTGGTGATTGTGGTAGTAGCAGTAATAATAGTAGTATAAATAGTATGGGTAGTAGTAGTAGTAGTATTAGTAGTGGTAGTATGGGTAGTGGTAGTGGTTGTAGTAGTAATAGTAATAGTAGTAGTGGTGATTGTGGTAGTAGCAGTAATAATAGTAGTATAAATAGTATGGGTAGTAGTAGTAGTAGTATCAGTAGTGGTAGTATGGGTAGTGGTAGTGGTTGTAGTAGTAATAGTAATAGTAGTAGTGGTGATTGTGGTAGTAGCAGTAATAATAGTAGTATAAATAGTATGGGTAGTAGTAGTAGTATCAGTAGTGGTAGTATGGGTAGTGGTAGTGGTTGTAGTAGTAGTAGTAATATTAGTAGTAGTAGTAATATTATTAGTAGTAATAATTGAAGTAGTAGTAGTAGTATGGGTTGTAGTAGTAGTAATTGAAGTAATAGTACTTGAAGTAGAAGTAGTAGTATATAGATACATGCTAAACTTTAATTTATGTTAATTTTTTATTGTTTGTAAAAATGTCACGGAAATTAATGTGAGTTTAAAACGTAATAGTATGGTTTTGTTATGTGAGTTTTGGCCTTATTCAGTTGCATGCCAATTAATCCGTTTCCTTTTGACGCAAACGGATTATATACCTGTGTTCTGCTGACGTCGACCTTGTATAAGAGAAACCCTGTGCAGTTATTCGCTACATACCTTGATAGGTCTGGACCCGACGATGTAGTAGCCGATAATGCAGTGATCGCAGTCGGTGGAGCTGTGGACGGCTACAAAACCTTCAACAATCTTCTCCAAGGCTGAAATGTAAGATTGTTTTCAAGAGCTTTAAATTGTTTAATCAGTGTGTGATAAATGTATTATATCAATACAGATGACAATTTCCACTAAATTTAGGAGAGTCCCGCGAAAGATAGGGTCGCATGGGTTATATATTTTCTGTGGGTACTTTCTTTGCGAACATCATTTTCGATGCACCGTAAGCCTAAAGGCGACACCACACGATACGACTGCTTCGTGCGAGATGGATTTTGATGGAAAAATAAACGATTATTACAAGACATCATTACGATTTCATCGGTTGCTAAGCAATCGGCTGTTCTCATCGTGTGGCTTCGCTTTTAAAGGTTAAAGCTGCTGACACCAATTATTTGGCAGTGCAAGACCCAAAAACAAAACCAGAGTTGGGTCTGAAGAATATGATATCAGTCGAAAACGAAACCCACTTAATGTAATGGAAGGAAGGAAATGGTTTATTTAACGACGCACTCAACACATTTTATTTACGGTTATATGGTGTCGGACATATGGTTAAGGACCACACAGATATTGAGGGAGGAAACCCACTGTCGCCACTTCATGGGCTACTTTTTTCGATTAGCAGCAAGGGATCTTTTATATGCACCATCCCATAGACAGGATAGCACATACCACGGCCTTTGATGTACCAGTCGTCGTGCACTGGCTGGAGCGTAATGTAATGGAGGCAGGATCTCGCTTAGACGATACAGAGTGCTCGCTTGAGATGGACCCATTCTCTGATTGTTCTTCCCACCAGTGACCCACGACTTGTATATATCAAAGGCTGTGATATGTGCTGTCCTGTCTGAGAAAATGCATATTACATAGCCCTTGCTGCTAATGAAAACAAAAATGTAGCGGGTTTTATCTGAGCACTGTGTCAAAATTACCAAATGTTTGACCACCAATAGCTCATGATTAATTAATTAATATGCACTAGTGGTGTCTTTAAACAAAACAAACTGTAACACATTTGTCACCTTCAGACGCTCCACTGCTGTCGGAGTTGTCATCGTACGTGACCTCGATCAGAGTAAGGTATTTGTCATCCGGGTACTTCTTGTCGTCAGTGTTGTTCAAGGTTATGTTGAAGTCGTCAGCAAGAGCCTCTAGAGGGCGTGCGATCTGAACCTCCACGTGGGCGTCAGGGATGTCGACGACGTGGTCCCGGCAAGTGTGCTTGTCTGCTACCTCTGAAGATACAAGTTGCCGTGTAATACATACATATAATACATAGAGGATATTTCATGTTTTTGTTAAATATGATTTATATCTCATCTCGTGAAGTTTACAATCATATCTCACGAGTCACTTAAAAATGTGTCATCGTCACTGAGCGACTGATAACACTTTTATTTCACTGATATTTTAAGATATTTCACTAAATGTTGTATAATAAATACGCATACCACAGTTCGTGTTAGGTACAAGTAATATTTTATATAATAATGGGCCTTTGACGACATCTGGTCATCTTTTTTGACAACAAAATTAAACTAATCTAAACTAAAAAAAAGGAAAGTTTGTAGAAATTATTAATTTTGACATAAATTTTTATAAGATCTAAAAGGTGTTTTTTTCAATTTTGTTTGTTTTTGTTGTACTTTGTTTTACATGAACCAAAGTATTATCTAGGTTTAGGTTCGGGTTATAAAAATAGAAATTTACACTAGTTTAAATGTAACAATGTTCCGGTAGTTGTTAATTGCTTTACAAACTCAGTTGATGGTGTATACCTTAATAATGAACTGATATTAAGTAATACGACGGATGGCATCAGAACCTAAGATAATAGGTACATAAATAATAATATTAGAAATAAATCTAGATCAATATCTTAAGGCAAATTAGGAAATTACCAGAATCTTAGTATCCAATGCGTTTATCAAGTTTAATTCGTGGTTATGAAAAACACGGATTCATAATGTAAAACCTGTAAACCAACTAGATCATTCTACGTCACTGTGTGTATTTGAGCCTTCAGATAATATAGACACTTGATACAATTTATTATTTCATGTCCAGTAAAAGCCCAATAAACGTATGAATATATACTGAACCCCACTAAAAACACACCACCCAATTTTCAGTTGTTAATGTATCGCATATATCGCTATAAAACACACAATAAACCCAATCATTGTGTTAAATTTTTGAGTACTTATTATTTACCAAAATACATCCAGTTATACAAAATCAGTTTTCTTCTCATATCGTTTTTAGTGCGTTTGTATTGGAGTTCAGTATACAGATGTTTGTGAAATACTTACGGAAGATGGCTCTAGCTTCACCAACGAGCTGAAGAAAAACAAACCCAAACAATTAAGCAATAAGTAAATTGATATAAAACGAGTAACAAAACCGTTTAAAGTAATTAACATTAAACAGTATAAAATGTATTTTACCTTCCGCATGCTGTTACATTAACGTGTTATTTATATAGGTTTTCTTTGAATAATGATTGATATGCTTTGATTTTCAAAGGTTAGTATAAACAACATCCAGCTGCAACATTTTAGAGAACTATTGTGGCAAGACAGAACGAACTTATACGACAGAATAACTTGCAGTATCGTTTAATAATTATTACACAATATATTAAATGTACTAATTTATTTTATTATAGGCATAGCCATGAAATATATAGATCTACACAAAACCATAAGAGTGATATTCAATGAAAAAACAGCAACATATTTTCACTGTAAAAGTAATATTTTCAGTGAAATGAAGCTACAGTGAAAAATTAAAATATTTACATCATTATTATCGGATGGTTTCTTAAATGGAACAAGTTGATGCTTGTAAATTATTAAGGTCTAATGATTAAAATTAACGTGACTTTGTAATTTTTACTTTAATGATTAGCAATGCATCTGATCATATTTGAAAAAAAAAGGAATAGCAATTTAAATAATTGTACCTATCACAATAGAATATGAAGTGATATGACGGCGATATATCTACAACTGACTGTGTGCAAATCCAAATAGTTGGAAAACAAACTTCTGCCGTTGAATTTAACTTCGATTTTTAAAAAAAAATTGATAATTTAGACGATCGCCTTTTTTCAGGTGCGTTTTAACAACGATATTATTAAACATTTTAAAATATTAATTCAACTGTCATTAAATACATTTTAATTTTGATTGAAATTTCCTTTTAGAGTTTATAGTAAATTAAAGTTTATGCAAACATGCCCCACGTTCCAGCGAAATATATCTTAGCGTCACATGTTTTCGATCTTGAGTTTCGGTAGACTGGTTTATTAGTTTTAAAATAAAACCAAAATGACCACATAGGAGTTGGTCAAATAATTTGTGAACGTTGGCATCGCTCACTATCGCTGAACACGCGGCTAATTTGTGTCTTTTTCTTTTTTTCTCTCTTTTTTTTTTAAACAATACTGATTGCCGTTAAAAAAAATTATCGGTCTAGTGATTGGCCAACAGACATTAGCCTATGCTAAGGCCTCTCCCAACATTTTACAATATAAGTATTTTATCAGCAATACAATAAAATATAATAATTATAACGTGTTCCAAATGCACTAACAAAGAGGGAAAATAGAAGGAAGAAAAGATAAAGAGGATAAAAAGGTAATTTTTTTACAGTTATTTATTATTTAGAATCAGATATGAAAATCGAAATAGAAAAAAGTAAAAGGGCGAATGGTTAATTAATCTCAAAACGCTTGCTATTTATGATGAAGTTGGGACAGATTTGAATATAGAACTATTTTGTTTTACACTAAGGTTTGGATCACCAAATAGTAAAATGTTACAATTAAGATTATGATAATCTGACAAATGGGTATTACGAACTATGTTGTGCACTGGAAAAAAGCATAAGAAATGTTTAGCGTCAATCGGATGCCTGCAAGTAGGGCCTACCCGATTATTTTGTTTTGATGTTTGGTCGATATAGTTTTGCCTCTACTTACCTTGTAAGCCTGGCCGAGTTGAAGTTCGCTAAGCGCCTCGTAAGCCTGGTTTAGGTCTCCTTTACCATATTTGACGCTGACGTCGTACAGCACATAGCTTTCCCGCTCGCCCTTCTTCTCGTGTTCGCCGTACACGGCGGCAGACACGTGGCCAACGGCAACACACACTACGGCGAGATACAACGGCAGCAGCATCTTCGATTCAGAAAAACAGTGGCAGAAACAAAATCTTAAAACTTGCAGAACGTTACAAAGGTCTGAAGCTCGATGTGTCTCAATAGTTGGCCTGGCCGGTTAATATAGCCCAGGGCAGCACCAGGGGGTGGCGGGTGAGGTAAGAATGGTCACCAATCACTTGTCATGTCGGTCTTGTTCCTTATTAGTTTATTGTGGTCCAAACTGATGTTTAATACTGACATTAATCCAGAAGTGTCGGCCCCGCTGACAGCTACATCGTTTTATTGGAGAAAATGGCGTTCCAGCAAATCGCTGTGATATAATAATTATGTTTTTATTTAGCTGGCGGGATTATGACGATTAACAAAGTTATCGTCATTTGATTTTAAACATATTTTATTGATTTATGCTAACAACAATAATGGAATCATTTTGTTTTACGCATTTTTAGATTCTCTCCTGTGCAATATATTCGGCGGCTGTATTAAATCAATTTACAGTTTGATTTCGAGAGAAGTAGAACAAAGTTAAAGTTTGTTTTGTTTAACGACACCACTAGAGCATATCGATTAATTAATCATCGACTATTGAATGTCAACCATTTGGTAAACCAAAGGAAACCCACTACATGTTTACTAATGCTACAAGTGATTTTTATATGCACCATCCCACAGACAGGATAGCACATACCACGTGGCTGGAACGTGAAATACCCCACCAAAACAAAAGTAGAAAACGTAGAGCCGTACCAGGGTTATAGAAAACAATGTTAAAGGTGTTGTCCCAAGTTTGTTGCTGTTGGTAAGATGTTTTTAATGATGTTTTAATGATAAAATTGCATAGTAAATACATGTTTCATGCATAAAATATCAATGACTGTTTATTAAATGTGTTTCTGGTTGTCCAACTGTTTGTAATGGTCAAACTTTGCACATGTAATAAATATATATATATTGCACTTTGGTCCTACGCTATTACTCAGAGTTTCACGCCCTTCGACGTCAGTGTCAGCTATCTGAAGATCGTCGAAGGGCGTGAAACTCTGAGTAATAGCGTAGGACCAAAGTGCAATATATATATATGTATTACATGCTCTTCTCTCTTTTAAAGTATTGAGCACCTTTCAAGCCTTTAACGATAACCACCAGTATTATATATATATATATATATATATATATATATATATATATATATATATATATATATATATATATATATATATATATATATATATATATATATATACACACATATACATATACATATACATATACATATATATATATATATATATATATATATATATATATATATATATATATATATATATATATATATATATATATATATATATATATATATATATATATATATATGTATACATATATACATACACATATATACACATACACATACACATACACATACACATACACATATACATACACATATACATACATACATACATACAACTTTAGTCGGCAAAATATTTTGCTAGTCAGAAACTTCTATGGCAGCAAACTATTATGAGACCAAATCCATTTGGGGCTACTTAAAACCTTTAGGAGGACCAGAAACACATTTGATATACAGACACTCATGTTCTAAACAAGAAATTATATTCAGTATTTAAAGTTTAGTCGTTAAGATATATTTTTATTCGGAAATATCTTGCAATGGCGCAAACTGCGGAAGATCTCTTTAAAATAATGTAGTGAATTAAACTAACAAAAAGAAGATATTAAGTATGTAAATACACTCAGACAAATGGATTAATTATTTTTGAAAAAGGCGAAAGAAAGAATAGGCACCACCAATTAAAATGAAACGATTAATTTTGTTTTCAATTTTATTTAACGACACACTCAGCACATTTTAATGAAGGTTATGCATATTGCGTCGGACACAAGGTTAAAGACCATACATATGAAAGAGGAAACCCGATGCCACCACGCAATGGGCTACTCTTATCGATTAGCAACACTTGATCTTTTATATGCACCATCTCACATACACGTACATACCACGGTCTTTGATATACCAGTCGTGGTGCTTGGCTGGAACGAGAAATAGCCCAATGGACCCGCCGAAGGGGATCAATCCCAAACTGACCGCGCATCAAGCGAGCGTTTTATCACTGGTCTAGGTCTCGCCCCTGAGTTGTAATAAAATGTTCTTCTGAGGTGCGGTGGACCGAAGGATCGATCACCACGGGTGGATCCGTGGTGTCCTCTCCCCCGTCTCGATCAGTGCCCCACTACTAGTATATCAAAGGCCATAAATACGTCTATGGAAATGTGTATTAAAAAAAACCCATTGGTGCTATACAGTGGTAACAGCATATGTGACAACAGCGGGTTTCCTCTTTCACTATCTAGAAACGGTGAAATACTAAAATGGCGATAGTTTTAAACGTTTACCGCCCCTATGGGCGTACGGGCTCTCATTATCGTGGTGGGTGATGCGGTGGGGGTGGGGTGGGGTGGGTGTTTGAGGGGGGAGGAGGCTGATTTTTGCTCGAATTAAACGAATGCTGGAATCTGGATAAGAACATTTAATATTTGCTATTTGCATTACTATCAAACTGCCTGTTCACATCCATTACAACTAATATTGTGAGCAGAATGAATGAAATATATTATGGTGAAATGTTTTCAAGTCAGCTCATTTTGCCCGAAATTGAAGTTTTGCTCCAGCACTGGGGGTGGGGGTGGGGTGTATGGTGGTGTGTGTTGATCCTCTTGACTCCCCGTCTCGTACACTTATTTTTTCATTTCAACTTATTTCCGTGCTGATAACCAATTAAGGTTCAAGCACGCTGTCCGTCCTGGGCACACACCTCAGCTACCTGGGCTGTCTGTCCAGGACAGTGGGTTAGTTGTTAGTGGTTAGTGAGAGAGAAGAGGATGTAGTGACCTTACACCTACCCATTGAGTCATTAAAATTCGCTCTGGGTGGGAGCCGGTACCGGACTGCGAACTCTGTACCTACCAGCCTTATGTCCGATGGCGTAACCACGACACCACCGAAGCCGGTTTACACTTATGACCGCCCTTCTAACTTTCATAAACGCCGACTGGGGGCGGTGCCACTGTATTCTGTAGTCGTCGAGAACCGGCATCGTCCTAAATGCAGGTTAATCCCTGTTAACCACGGTTAATCTGGTGTTACTGGTCCAGGGATCAAGTCCCCATTACCGCGACAGTGATGGGTATATTCAGTGTACGTCAGTGCGATCAACTGGTTGTTATGACACGCGCCTGACAGATTCATATCACCTTTTAATTCACCATTGTTGTAAATATATAATATTTAATTCCCGTTTATTATCAGTAACGTTTATGTGTTTACATATGACTTTAAAGAAAATTGTTTTACAGCGTACGTTAAGGGATAATTTGTGTTTTTTTACTTTAACGGTTAATCGTTTGTAATATTGTTGAATGGGTTTTCTTTTCTTCCTTTCTTTTCTTTTTTCTTTCTTTCTTTTCTTTCTTTCTTTCTTTCTTTCTTCTATAAGTTTCAGTAAAAACAACACAAACAATCGAGTGTTCAAGTTTATATAATACTGTTTAAAATAACGGGACTAATTTCTGAGTTCTTGATATCAGCCGAAGCCCAAGATTTAAAGGATGTTGCCGACAAAGAGAGACGTTTTATTTACTAAAATTGCATATTAAATCTTTCTTTTTTTTCTGTATAAAATATCCGTGGCTGTATATTAAATGTTTCTGGCCTTGTGCTTATAAAACGTTTAGACTGGAGACTAATAGAGTCTGTGTGTGTGTGACATCATTAGAGATTGAGTCTAAAGTTTCTAAACACGGGGCCCTTGTCGTTCTAGTGTTTGTATTACGTCAAACTTCAATATTTTCTAATATACTCCTGCTTTTATATAACTGAAGAAACAAACAGCTAAATAAAATGGACTGATATAGAAGTCCTTCAAATGTTTGCTCACAATTTTCGACAGATATTTAATATGATTTGAACGAATCGAAGTATGTCGTTGTGCTTATCCCCTTCCACCGCTTCAGTGTGACCCAGAACAAAACTTTACCAGTGGTAGTACTAAACCAGATAACATCCGGCTGGGTCAAAGTTCGAGGTGCACCCGACATTTGTAAAAAAAACAAAAAAAACAAACCCAGTTAAAACCACAAGTCCTGCCTTCGGTGATAAATGTGGCTCTGTTTGTTGTGAAAAAAGAAAAAAGTTTCATCTGAGCAAATTTTTTTAGGCAGTTTGATTTCATCTAGTACCACTGCGTCAAGTAGCCTTGTGCTTGAAACATGTATGGGGTACCTGTAACAAAAGTGCTAACATTTTGTGCGAAAGTAGGGGTGTTGTAAAACATCTGGTTATATCGAAAATAAGCCACGAAAGGTACCATTTCCTTCAGGTAATATTTGATGTAGGGGTTGTAGTACTGATAATTATGGGTCATAAATTGCTTGATATATTGCATATAGCTTTAAAAAACACATACAAAAAACAGCAACAAAAAAACCATAACAAAAAACCTGTTAACATGATGACCTATGGGATTTTATTTGGGATAGTACAATCTAAATCACCACCCTTTATTCATACACACGTTGCTCAGATACATACACAAACACAGAGGTATAAAACAACAACAACAACACATTTGTAAAAAAAGGTAATATCATTATTAACTTTGTTGGAATTCAGTAATCGGTTAAAATTTAAGTTTATTTGCCCATTTGCCACTTGAAATCGGCTGATAATTAGTAGTGGTCATGAAGCGACATCACACTAGCATGCGATTCATTTTGATCGAACAGTTATTATATTACAATAACAAAACATACAATGCTTATATTTTAGCACAGAAATCAATTACAATGAGGGTAAAAATAAGATGATGATGATTACTTAAGCAGGCTCTAGACCCCCAATATTTCTGGATAAATAATATTAGTAGTAAAACTTAAGAAAGAGATGAATTTTACTTGTAGAATGCAGAAAACTGGATTTCAGGACATCTAGTTTTGAAAATGATACAGAGAAGCATACTACAGAACCACCTAAAACATTGCTTTACCACCTAAAACATTGCTTTACCCCCTAAAACATTGCTTTACCCCCTAAAACATTGCTTTACCACCTAAAACATTGCTTTACCACCTAAAACATTGCTTTACCCCCTAAAACATTGCTTTACCACCTAAAACATTGCTTTACCCCATTGATCTCAGTCAGCCCCCTCCACAATATTTACTTGCTTCCGCCGTGCCTGTACCATTTGACACCAAAGTCTATCAATACGTTTTATGTCCTGTTTATTTTCCCTTTCTTCAAACAACTCGGTGGTCATCGCAATGAAAAACGAATAAAACAACCATTGGTCACATCGAGTTTGTGGCGAAAAGAAAGCTCGGTTTGGTTTGGGGTGAAACAGTATACGTAAATACTGGAAAATAGGCTACAGTCGCACTTTTGGTTTAACAAAAGGTCACGAGGTTGACTTGTTCGTATCATTAATGTAACTATAACAGTGATCCAGTAAAGGAAATACAATTGTGTATTATATTGTTACAGGTGAATTAAAACAATAAGTAAGATCGGTTAAGTGTTTTACATGAATAAGCTCTGATTCTTTAAACCAAAATCATATCTTAGTAGAGTAATCCGCCTCAACCTCTAACAAATAATTATTCTCTCGTTAAAGTTCGTTTAGCTTGACGGTTCTGAAAATAAATGTTTATGTGTGTATTTAGATTTAAATACAATTTTATTAGCATTGATACATACACACACACACACACACACACACATACATACATGCCCACTGTTTCATGCACGTAAGCGGGATCGACCGCGTAGATTTTAGGACCCATACATGTGGTTGAGTTAAAGAACTTCCTTTATATGGAAGCTTCGATAGCTCAGAGCGTATCGTGGTTAGTCTTGCAATTTGCGGGCGAATCGGTGCCACAGGTTCGAGTCCCAGCAACGGCATGGGACAATTTGTGAGGCCAGAAAGGATTTAATTATCCCCTGCGCCAGTGCGTTAATATCTATGTATGTAATAGTCAACCTCGACATACATACAATATATAGATATTCATACATCAATACATACATACATACATACATACATATTTATATATGCGAAATGGATAATCAAAAGAACAAAATCTAAGTAATGTCTGATTTCAGTTATGAGACACATACGGCTCTAGTGGTAAAACACTATATGGTAATGTTTAAAAACGAGTGTCTGTCGCTTTAAATGAGATGTATACGGTAGTAGATATCTACAAACTACAGATAGGGTCGTATCGCTGAACTATCTCATTTCCTTGGATCTAGCACGTGGACGACTTTCAACATGGCGGGTGCTTTCAGGCCAACTGTACGCAAACGACATATTGATAAACAAGACAAACACCCGGACGGACACATTAAAAGGTCAGAATTCATTTCTTTTCATTTCCTCTTGTTTATGTACTTATATCCAATTAAGGTTCAAGCACACTGTCCTGTGCACACATTTCAGCTATCTGGGCTGTCTGTCCAGGACAGTGGGTTAGTTGTTAGTGGTTAGCGAGAGAGAAGAGGGTATAGTGGACTCACACCTACCCACTGAGTCGTTAAAACTCGCTCTGGGTGGGAGCCGGTACCGGGCTGCGAACCGTGTACCTACCAGCCTTATGTCCGATGGCTTAACCACGACACCACCGAGGCCGATTCGGTCAGAATATTTTGCTTCTTCACAACGACAAGAACCAAGGACATTATTTATAGGCTCAACGTTATCAGATTGCGATGGCATGTTCGTGTTTGTGTTTTGATTGCAGCAACCCTGCTGTCTGATTTACAACACACAGCTAACCTTGATTCTTTTCTTTTTTTCCTTCCTTTTTTTCTTTCTTTCATTCAGTAGTATGTATTTCTGTTCATATTTAAATTGCATAAATATATTACTGTTATGACGTGTATGTATTATGGAAAAGGCCTAGTAAATTGTATATCTTGTGTCTAACCCATTTGTGTTTTAAAGGGATACTGTCACAGACCACTGACCTGTTTCATAGCCTAACAAAGTATTACTTAAAAATATATATATTTGATTTGTCTCTAAACGTACTTTATTCACACATCTACGTAACCACCATACTCCACTTATTAATGATATTTTGTAAAAATAATTGAATTATAGCAATGGTCCATAATTCAAAAGCTAACATTGCTGAGAGAGTTGACATGGATTTTACTCCATCATGATGTAGTTCAAGTGATGCAATAGTTAGATTTGGTCTGTAAATATTAATGTAATTTTTATTTATTATTCATTAAAATAGAAATAAGGTCCTTAAATCTGTGACAGTATGCCTTTAAAGGCAATAACACATGTTTCAATCAATCAGAAACGAATCTTAAATATATTATATGTTTTATGCTCTGTTCAACTTTCGACTGGCAATTATACAAAACTATGAGAATGAATAAATGTTTAACGACACCCCAGCACGAAAAATACATCGGCTATTGGGTGTCAAACTATGGTAAATGCAAAACTTAAGTGGACTATGAGAAAACCAGCATCAATATTTCCGTGATGTGTTTCACCGTCTTGGTTTAATTATTTTAAATATGTCAAAGGTGGCATAAATATTTCTTAATGTTTTATCAGTTCCATTTTGTCATGTACCAGTTACCAATAGTCTTGGTTCAATTATGGGTGCAACTTTAAAAAGGACATGTGCACCTGCATTATTTCAAATATATTAACATGAATTTTATTTAATGTTCCCGAGAAAAACGCCCCAGGACTTATATATCAAATACCGTGGTATATGATGTCCTGTATGTGGTAAAGTGCAAATAAAAGAACCCTTGTTGCTAATAATGGAAACACGTAGCGAGTTTCTTCTAAGACTACGGATAAAACTTTTCAGTTGTTTGACATCCAACAGCCAATGATTAATAAATGAATATGCTCTCAAAACAAACTTCAACTTTTTTTTTATATCATCTTAAGCCACTGTGATACTTTTTGTCTGCTGTTTACATTCGTGAAGCAGACCATTTACGGTAAGGTTATCAGATACTATTAGAAGTTTGTGAGTGCTGTTCAGAATAAATCAATACTAAGCTGGTAACAAAAGCATGTGAAATATATAAGGGTGTCGTGAGTCTTCCCACCCGCGCTCGTACTACTGAACTAAGTGTTTTTTCTTCAGAATAAAGTTAAAGAAAAAGGTTTGTTTTGTTAACAATACCATTGGAGCACATTGATATATTAAGCATCGACTATTGAATGTCAAACATTTGGTAATTCTGTCATAGCCTTAGAGAAAACAGGCTAAACAAAATTCCTTTACCAGCAATGGATCTTTTATATGCATTTTCCAGACAGGACAGTACATACCACGGCGGTAGGCGTTTGCCTGAAGCAGGGCTATCTAGAATGGATTCTTGTCGGTGGGCCCATTGAGCTATTTCTCATCCCAGCTAGTGCTCCACGACTGGTGTATCTTTGGGGTGGTTCATATATAAAATCCATTGCTGCTAATAAAAAAAGAGTAGCCCAAGGTGTGGTGGCAGCGAGTTTTGTTTCAGTGTCTGTGTGGTCCTTAACCGTATGTCCGATGCCATATAACCGTAACTAAAATATGTTGAGTTCCTCGTTAAATAAAACATATCTTTCTTTCTGTCCAGAACACAGAGCTTAAGTTTAATTGTTGGTTGTTAGTCACAAAGAAGTCGGCGAAATGGTCTTCATCGTGTTGCTAAAACTCGCTCTGGGTGGAAGTCGGTAACGAGGGGGGGGGGGGGGGAGCGAATGCAGTACTTACTATCTACAAGTCTAATGGCTAAACATATCTACTTATGTTAAGCACTCTAATACAGAAGATTCTGCTTCCCAATTCTACGTCCTTTGCAAACACATTTAACAACAGTCGAAAAACAAGACATGATTATGTATGTAATAGATACAAAGTATGCCATTTTCTTCCATTTTGTCAAACATAATGTTTATGTATCATTCAATCTGGGTTTTTTTTTAACAGACCTGATGGTAACCATGGCAGTGAAAGCAAGTTCCACTATGACTTGTGGCTACTTCTAGCTCTTGAGAACTGGATCTTTGACTTCGGCCGACCAATCGCCGCTGTAAGTATTAACTTCAATTCCTTCACACATGACTACAACCAACATAATTGACCATTAAACAGGCATCCATCCATCCATCCATCCATCCATCCATCCATCCATCCATCCATCCATTCGTTCATTCGTTCATTCGTTCCAAGTACCCACAGTTAAAATGTACTGAGGTGTTGTAAAACAGGCGACCGGCCTCGGTGGCGTCGTGGTTAGACCATCGGTCTACAGGCTGGTAGGTACTGGGTTCGGATCCCAGTCGAGGCATGAGATTTTTAATCCAGATACCGATTCCAAACCCTGAGTGAGTGCTCCGCAAGGCTCAGTGGGTAGGTGTAAACCACTTGCACCGACCAGTGATCCATAACTGGTTCAACAAAGGCCACGATTTGTGCTATCCTGCCTGTGGGAAGCGCTAATAAAAGATCCCTTGCTGCCTGTCGTAAAAGAGTAGCCTATGTGGCGACAGCGGGTTTCCTCTAAAAAACAGTGTCAGAATGACCATATGTTTGACGTCCAATAGCCGATGATGAGAAACAAATCAATGTGCTCTAGTGGCATCGTTAAATAAAACAAACTTTACTTTACTTTTTGTAAAACAGGCATTCTTTTAATTTACCTGCCTTGTAAAATCTCGTCTCCATTTCTCAGAAAAAAGTTTTATTAAACAACGCATTCAGTACATGTTAACTACGTAGGACATATGGTTAAGGACCACAGAGGTAATACGAGAGGAAACCAGCTGCCACGTGCACTATGCCATGGATACAACGGATAGTACATACTACGGCCTTTGTTACACCACTTATGGGTCACTGGCTGGAACAGATTCAAAGATACGTTATTACAAAATGCACCATCTGTTGTAAAACACAAAGCAAAAGTAGACATATAAAATACAGATTTTGTCTATTTTGCCGATTCCTACGTTGTTTATTTGCAGATATTTGTACCAGTTGAATGGTTTCCGATGAACAAGCCCAGCGTCGGTGACTACTTCCACATGGCCTACAACGTCATCACACCATTCTGTCTGTTGAAAGTAGGTTGTTACTGTGTTTCATTGGTTGGGTTTCCTTTCTTGTATTCTTCTTAAAGAATTTTTTTTTTAAATAGTTATGAAAGGTAAAATTATCGATTTATAAAATTATCGCCATAATAGGTACATGGTCCTGATTGATATAGTTCTAAAGCAAACGTTCATCCAGGATTTTGTAATAGATGGGGCCCAAAACCCGTTGTTGTTGTGGAAAACATTTAAATGTCATTGACAGGTAGATGGGATAAGTTTGCATATTTTTGCATTCTGTAACCAAACATATAATTGTAACCGATTGTGTAATCGAAAGTTGATCGGTTGGTGCCAACCTATTATAACCGATGTTCGATGATGAAATTCAAACCAATTCCCAACACTACCCGATTGCTTCTTTTTGTCTACATTTTAAAAATTAACTCCAGAGCAATATTACCATGCCTTGGATGAGGTGCCTTGAGATCACGGACTTACACACACACACACTGACGCACGCACGCACGCATGCACACACACGCACACACACAAACACATATACAGATACACACATACATACACGCACATACATACACACACACACTCACTCGTATACACATAGATATACACACACATACAAACACGTACACACACATACACACACAAACACATACATACACACACACATACACACACATACACGCACACACACATACACACATAGAAACACACAGACACACACCACAAACACACACACACACACATATACAAACAAACACACACACACACATACACACACACACAAACACACACGCACACACACAAACACACGCATATATATGTGTGTGTGTGTGTGTGTGTGTGTGTGTGTGTTTGTTAATATAATTGAAAATGAATATCAAATAACATTTTGTATGTCTAAAGCATGTATATGGGAATAACTTGCAATTTAGCATCATTGTTTCATTTGATTTTGTTTCGTATGTCTATCCTAGTATGAAAATGCATGCATTTTGTATGCAATCTTTCCTTTCTCTCCTTTTAAATCTCATCTTATTTCATCCCGATTTGGCAGCTTCTCTTATTATTCAACTTCTTTTGCTATCCACCTCTTCATCCCACTCCTTCTCTCCCCAACAACAACAGGTCATATTTATTTATAGCTACAACGTTCCTTCTGTGTTATGCTTTTGATATCAAAGGCGTATTGTTGTTATGAGCATAATCTCACTGACCAGGTTAACAGACCTCGGTGGCGTCGTGGTTAAGCCATCGAACATAAGGCTGGTAGGTAGGCCTACATTGTTCGCAGCCCGGTACCAGCTCCCACAAAGGGCGAGTTTTAACGACTCAATGGGTAGATGTAAGGCCACTACACCATCTTCTCTCTCACTAACAATTAACAACTAACCCACTGTCCTGGACAGACAGCCCAGATAGAGGTATGTGCCAAAGGACAGCGTGCTTGAACCTTAATTGGATATAAGCACGAAAATAAGTTGAAATGAAATGAAATGACCAGGTTACTTGTTTATGTTCCAGTTACAGGAAAGAAGTCGGACACGGATCTCTTCGACCTTCACCTACCTGACAATGATCACCTTCGTGATGGGGGCCAGCATCCACCTGGTGGGCGACTCTATCAACCACAGGCTCACGTTGCTAGGTTACCAGCTGCACCTCTCAGTCAGAGACAATCCCATGATGCAGAATCTGAAACCGCCAGGTCTGGTATGTTTAATGTGATCTATCCCTTTCTGTGTTCCTCCACCCAGTCGTTCGCTAATTTGTGTAGGTAACTGGTGAAATTTTAAACGGACATTCCTGAGTTTGCTGCAATTGTTAAGATGCTTTCGACTAACAGAGACTCTTTAACGATTGTAATTACATATCAAATATATTTTTCTGCATAAAATATTTGTGGCTATATATTAAACATGTTTCTGATCGTTCTAATATTTGTACTAGGTTAAATTTCATTTTATTTCCTAAAAGATATTTTTTCGTACGTACGAAATTATTTGAAGACAAAATCCAGTTTGGGCTTCTTACAAATATTAAGACGACTAGAAACACATTGAATATACAGACACTGATATTCTAAACAAGAAAATATATTTAACATGTACATTTAATCGTAGAACTATTTTATTAGTCGGAAACATCTTACAATGCAGCAAACTCAGGAATGTCCCTTTAATTAATAATAATAATAATAATAATAGATTTTTATTTCAGATCAGAGATCCATAGAACATATATAAACATCACATACACACAAGCGGGTGCTAGGTTACCAACTGCACCTCTGTGTCAGAGACAATTCCAAGATGCAGAACCCGAAACCGTCTTCACCCAGTCGTTCTCTACTTGTTGTACGTAATATTAACTGATCAATTAAACCATATAGCTACCTTGGTGATGCAATGGTTAAACCATCGGACCTAAGGCTAGTAGGTACTGGCCCCTGGGTTCGCATCCCGGTACAGGCTCCGACGCAGAACGGGTTTAACGATCCGTGGGTAAGGTGTAAGGCCACTACACCGACTTCTCTCTAACCACCTACAAGTACTCACTAACCCACTTTCTTGGACAGACAGCCTAGATAGCTGAGGTGTATGCACAGGACAGCGTGCTTGAACCTTAAATGGATATAAGCACGAAAATGAATGAATAATAAATTAAACCATAGTAGCCGCAAGGACGTTGGCGTAAGGACGTTGGCGTCGAATTATGCCTCACCCGGTATGTAAAGATGGGCGAGTGTTTGCGAACAATTTGACCGATACCATCGTTTTTAATCCCGTCACATTCATCTAATGTTAAGCACAACAACCAAATTTGTTTTTATTTCAGTTGTTAGTAACAACATAAAATCAGTGGCGGATCCAGAAAATCAAAACAAAATTGGGGGGGGGGGGGGGGGGGGGTGAGTAAAATGACATTTCCGAACTGATTCCTCGGATGCACCAAAACAATTTTTTTTTATAATAACTTTCGATTACAAATGAGGGAATTTTTGGGCCCCCTTTACCGCCACCATTGATATCGTATATTTAAACCACAGATTCTAGTAAATACGTTATTCTAAAAACATATCTGATTGGTATATATAGAAATCATTTTCACTACCTTTTTGATATATATGCTAACAAATTTGGCGAGGTTCAGCGAGGTTTCAGCGAGCCTCAGCGAGCCTATTTACTTTCCCATTGACATTATTTAAAACAACGAGTCAAATAACCACTGTTGTTATATATAAACGTCAGGTTACTACCTTTTGATATGGTTATTTGGCGAGGTTTAGATAATGCAACAGGCGATCAGCGAGCCTCAGCGAGCCTGTTACACCGTTATCGAACCGAATCAAATAACCACGATATTAGTGTAACCCCTTTCAAGTTATATTTTTGTTTCAGTCAAAAGCGGTATAGAAACTTAGTTTTATCGTGTAGAAACTACTTCCGGAAGTCGGACAATTGCAGGTGCCCAAAAACATCTTAGGAATGACATAGCCAACCTAAAAGTTGTGTATTTCCAAATTAAAAAAACCCCAACTTTGATTATATTTCATAGTCTGTTGTGTCACATTACAAGTTTTGTACCTTTTCTGTGAAAATAAACTCAAGTGTATGTGTGACCTGAAGATTACATTACTGACTGCTAGTGACTGTGACGTCAGACGCTGTTCCAATGAGCCCTGCGTGTGCTGTAACCACACCGTGGTGCAGGGGTGTAACATTCTCTTTGAGAATGGCCAATACAGCACAAAATGTAAGTTTTTAGTAAAATTCAGTATCCGTAAAATTCTGTGATATTTGTGTTTTTGCACAGTTCTTTACACTGTTTTTGTTTACGTCTTGAATTTTTATATTGATGTTGATCATCACTTTATTTATTTGCATTACCATAGATTGACACCCAATAGCCGATGTATTTTTCGTGCTGGGGTGTCGTTAAACATTCATTCATTCATTCCGTTCCAATGTACACATTCTTTGCAGGAAAATGTTTAATTAAAAAACGCTGGCTAGTTCCGAATGGGAGCGAATAATAGCGAATTGAAAAATAAGAGGTAATTTGATGTTACAGGAAGTGTAAATGTTACATTTATCTATGCAGTTCAACAATTATTGCTGTAAGTGGATGTTTGAAAAATGAGAAAACGATCTACCTAAAAATCGAGCAAAGATTTGTCATGCGCACAAATCATTTCCTAGTGACACGATAACACTTCGAATTATCAGGTAGGGGTTATCACGTCAATAGGAAGCATGATTGCATGATAAATTTTCCAAAACCAAGTAATTGATGGCGGACCCATTATACGTACATTTTATATTTTCCAAAACCAAGTAATTGATGGCGGACCCATTATACGTACATTTTATATTTTCCAAAACCAAGTAATTGATGGCGGACCCATTATACGTACATTTTATATTTTCCAAAACCAAGTAATTGATGGCGGACCCAGTATACGTACATTTTATATTTTACCAAAACCAAGTAATTGATGGCGGACCCATTATACGTACATTTTATATTTTCCAAAACCAAGTAATTGATGGCGGACCCAGTATACGTACATTTTATATTTTCCAAAACCAAGTAATTGATGGCGGACCCAGTACATTTTATATTTTCTTTCTAGGTCAGCTCATTTGAACTTCTTTACAGTTATGACGAAGAAATAGGTCATCTCATGTGGTACGTTATTATTGTTTAAATGCACTTTACCCTCCTTACGACAATGAAAGTGTGTTGTGTTTAACGACACCACTAAAGCACAACGATTAATTAAACTGTTGGAGACATGTAATAGATTTGGTCACTCTAACAAGTAGTCTTTGAGAAAAAACCCATACATTTTTTCCTTTAGTAGCAAGGGGTTTTATAGGCATATAATTCTATATGCATACCATGGCATTTGATGTACCAGTCGCAATCTTTAGACCCAAACGCCCCGGGGCAGCGCTCTACCGACTGAACTTGATTATACCCCAAGGAAAAAAAAGAACATTTTATTTCAGATTCTGTTTTCGTTTAACAACGCAGCCCACCCAAACTCACCCTATATCAGTTTTAATAAACTTGTATTTTCGTTACCAACAGTTACCATCAATAATCTAAACCTCGTTTCATTTCAGCTTGATTTTCGTAATGATATCCGATAAGAGATCGAACACGCTCTTCTGGATTAACATTTTAGCTGTTTAAGCTATATATCAGCGATACGGTTTAATAATTAGATATTTCATGACTATTGTTTTTACACAGTCGAGCATATGAACATTAATTTTGACTATGTAGGTATTTTACAGGAAAACCTCATATACTTTCTACGTTAGCAACCTATTAAACGGACAAAAGAGAAAAAAACGGAGAAAAAAAACCCCCGGAAAAACAAATGTTCGCAGCATAGCATTTTATTTTAATTTTATTTTAGGTACATTCCTTTCTTCCTGAGTTTGTTTCTATACTTCATGGGTTGTTTCACTGTGAAAAGACCACTCGCCAATGAAAGAAAAAAAGTCGATATCAAAACCCCGGTTACTGAAAATATTTCGTGCAGTGCATTACTGGTAAGAACATTTTTATTTTAGGTACTACTTCTACTTTACTTACTGAGTTACTGTTACTACTACTACTACTACTACCACCACCACCACCACCACCCAGAGCCGGTTTAAGGATCCGCGGGACCTGTAGCACAAATAACAAGACCACTCGCCTTCCCAAGATATATAGTCGAAATTCATGGTGGAAAAATGACCTGGGGCTAATATTTGTACAGATCACCGCGGGGCCCGTAGCACATGCTACATGTGCCACTAGGATAAACCGGCTCTGTCACCACCACCGCCACTACTACTACAACTATGTTACTGTTGCTGCTGGTGCTTCTGCATCTACTGAACATAAACATTATCACCTTTTGCCAACACCTAACACCATCAGTTTTAACAGCGATTATGAGTTCATTAGTACATACCATAACTATTATCCTGTTCAATTATTTAGACCCGAAGTTTTTTGCAAATGTTACGTTTATTTCCTATTCGATATTTGTTTTGTTTGCATTTACATGAAAACAAACCCAAACCCCGACAGGTGTTATATACAAATCATCATATAAAATGCACGAAGTTGACTTAATTCCACTTTTTAAAAATCTCTGTGTCGTTTGAATGCACGTTATTTCTCCTATAAATACCTAAGGTCATTTGCATATCAAAAGCATCATTCTATAGTGCGTTTCAAACTAATGTTCGGTTCTATCGTCCTATCCGCACAAATCGTAGTATGACCTATATTTAAGAAAATATCTGTAAACATGAAGCAGGCGCGGATTCAGGTGGGGAGTTCAAGTGACAAAACCTCAGTTTGAAAATAAAATATGTTTCAAATATTATAATTATATTGTGGAATACACAAGCGCGCGCGCTGAAGGGAGAACAGAGAGAGAGAGAGAGAGAGAGAGAGAGAGAGAGAGAGAGAGAGAGAGAGAGAGAGAGAGAGAGAGAGAGAGAGAGAGAGAGAGACGTCATTTATGTAACGACGCACTCAATATATTTTATAATCTATGGTTATATGGTTATAGGGAGAGAGAGAGAAGAATATGGTATGCATGCGATTGGTGGAGGTGTGACCCTCTGCACAACCCCAACCCCACTTAAGGCTTCTTTTGTATATGGAGCGGGACGTAGCTCAGAGGTAAAGCGTTCGCTCATGGTAGGTCGACTGATCGATCCCATATGGTGGACCCATTGGGTTGTGTCTAGTTCCAGCCTGTGCACCACAACTGATGTATAAAGGCTGTGGTATGTGCTATCCTGTCTATGGGATGGTGCATATAAAACGTTCCTTATTGCATATCAAAATTGCTTATCGGAAACAGTGGCCCATGTGGCGGTAGCGAGTTTCTTTCTCACTGTCATAATGCTCCTTAACAGTTTTGTCTGACGCCACATAAACGTATATCAAATGCGTTGAGTGTGTCGTTAAATAAACATTTCTCTCGTATGTATGTGTAGTCTATATGCATTTCTAGTCGATTAGTTTATAGGTTGTTAGGTTGTTTGATAGTGAATGATATGGAAATAAATTGTTTTTGGTGTTAAAGAGTTCATGCATACATTAAAGTAATACTCCTGATGGGTATGGAGAAATAACTTAACCAGTCGACGAACTCATTTCTTCATCACTATCTTCGTTAAGGGGGACTATCACAGGGGGTATTTTATTTCTTATAAAACTATTTTGTTTTCTAAAATCTTCTTCAATCTTTATTACATGTTTAACTGCGTCAGAGAAGTGTGTAGGTGTGACAGAGTTCAATGCATGTGCAAGTTCTCTCCGCACCGTGGTCATTTTACCATCATTATGACGAGCTATGTGCCCTTTGACTTGACTCCAGATCAGTTCTATCGGATTGAGTTCAGAATGTCTTGGCGGCAGTCTTAGACACAAGTGCCCATGGCGTTCAGCAATACCATCAGTAACAAATTGCTTTGCACATTTGTTACTTTTCACAAGTTCATAAAGAACTGGCTTTGTCATGTTACTCTCAAAAGGTATATTTTTGTTTCGTAGCCACGACTGAATTTCTTCCTTTTTAGCGTTTAGTGCAGGACATCGTGTAATCTCAGTTAATTTGTTGTGGTAGCTTGCGTTATCCATGACGATAACAGAAGGTTCTGGTAGAGAAGGCATAAGTTGTTCTTCAAACCGTTTGATGAAATTGTCATGATTCATCTCACCATGATAGTCTCCGTCTATTTTTTTAGCCTCAAAGATCAATTCACAGCCATCTATCAATCCATATTTATCACAGCCAGCATGACAAATAATAAGTCTTTTTCCCTTCCCAATCACCGAACAAAGTTTAGGAACTCGATCAGCAGCGTCTGATTTCGGCAGGTGATTGGCAGTACTTGTGCCCGGGTGGATATCTGTCCAGTGGTGGGATGTTGTGTGGTTGACATTCACCCAGGTCTCATCTTGATACACTGTTAAATACCCCTGTTCTCGTAAACTGGATATTTCATGGAGATAGGACAGTCTCCTGTGTGATATATTGGCGTCCTCAAAAATCACTTTTCCGGTTGTAGACATATGTTGGTATTTAAAATCGAGGTCATGGAGTGTTCTTCGTAAAGTTGATATGGATATGTTGATTCCACATTCCTCCCTTAAAGCCACGTTAATCTTATGTAATGTAGGTAATTCGCCCTCTCTATAAAATCTGTATACTCGTCGTCTAATAACATCTTTATCAAATAAATCGATGAGTTTTCGGTCGCGTTTTTTAACAGTGATTTCTGTGCTTGGATTCGTAGAGCTTAGATTTTTTACAGTTCTTTTTACTGTTGAAACCGAAACTTTAAGTGCAGCGGCAACTCGATCGACAATTCGATAAGAAGCATACCTAGGTCTACCGCGCTGATATTCATCTTCAAAATAATCGAACACGTTCTTAATACACAATTTTACATCAACTGAAGTGTTTTTCGATTTACCCATATTTTTCCTCAAATAACAATAACAAGAATGTCGACTACTACATTTTCAATGAATTTATATACCCTACCTAACTTGTATTTTACGTGGTTTACACATTGCTACAATAGCACGTGCAATCATAGATCGAAATAATGATGTTATTGACCAAGCAATGCTATCGTATTTTGAACATTCAGGGCTGTGTCTGCGGGATGAAAAAGTGGTTGACCCCATACGAGTCCGAACAATAGCCCTTTGGTTTTTCGCATTACAAATGTAACACACACCCCCCCCCAAACCCCAGCCCCTAGCACCACCCACGTATAGTTCCCAATTTAGAGGCAAATTAAATAACATTTCCGGCCCTGCATTAAATTTATTTATAAATTTGGAAAGCACATTCCTGCGGTGTGTGAGGTGATTTGTGTTTATTACTGTGCTACACCTCAGTAGTGTTTACATTAGCTAAATTTATTAAATATAATGCACCTACAAGAAAGGGTTACATGTTCTGTTTGTTTACATCTATGTTTAACGGAAAGATTAGACAATGCTGTTACACACTGCAAAACAATAATAACCTTGATTTAGTGAAACAAGCTATAATGGCCTTCACGTAGCCTCAGATCCCAATGTTTTGATATGCAAATGACCGTAGTTATTTATAGGAGAAATAACGTGCATTCAAACGACACAGAGATTTTTAAAAAGTGGAATTAAGTCAACTTCGTGCATTTTATATGATGATTTGTATATAAAACCTGTCGGGGTTTGGGTTTGTTTTCATGTAAATGCAAAGAATGAATGAATGAATGAATGAATGAATGAATGTTTAACGACACCCCAGCACGAAAAATACATCGGCTATTCGGTGTCAAACTATGGTAATGCAAATAAATAAAGTGATGATCAACATCAATATAAAAATTCAAGACTTAAACAAAAACAGTGTAAAGAACTGTGCAAAAACACAAATATCACAGAATTTTACGGATTCTGAATTTTACTCAAAACTTCAATTTTGTGCTGTATTGGCCATTCTCAAAGAGAATGTTACACCCCTGCACCACGGTGAGGTTACAGCACACGCAGGGGTAAATGCAAAGAAAACAAATATCGAATAGGAAATAAACGTAACATTTGCAAAAAACTCTGGGTCTAAATAATTGAACAGGATAATAGTAAGTATCCATTGAAATATAGTTTATCGCATTCTGTATATAATATAGAAAAAGGATTGGACGCAAGTTACTCATTAAACTTTATTATGTTCAGGTTTAAATCTGTTTAGCCAGTCTTGGAAATGGCAGTCCTAAACATGCAGTAGGAAGGATGAATCGTCTTGGGGTGGCAGTCTTCCTATAAGGAAGACTGCCATATTGTCCTAGAACTATGCAGTCCTCTTATTGAGATAATTAAAACTTATTTTCGTGGGAGTGGCAATCATCCCAAGACGGAATGGGAATGTCTTGGGAGTGGAAATCCTCTTATATAAAGAAAGAATGCTTCATCGCCTTGAGTGACAGTCTTCTTAAAGGCGAAGTAGGAAGAATGTATCGTATTGAGGAGTGGCAGTCCTTCTACAGTAACTCTGAGTAATTCCCAGAATTAAACCTGCTCGTATAACTAGCGCGCCGTCCATTACCCCTTATTTCAAACATATGCATAGGGTACATTGCAAGATTAACGGGAATGTTGAAATGCATAAGCTTTAAACTGTCTTGTTAGAAAAAATAAGTGAAGTGGGGCACATATTAAAGCGTGTGGTTATGTGTGTGTGGAGGTCTATCTGTCTGTCTATCTATCTATCTATCCATCTATCTATATATATATATTATATCTATCTATCTATTATATTCAAAACACTTTTAATGTCAAAACACTTTTAATGTAACTGATGAAGGCTGGTTTATTATATTGTGCAGCTTCAGTAGCATCTACTGTTGTGGTTTTTTTCTCCACACTGCTGTTATTACCTCTATTTAGAATACTGACATACATACGTACACACATACATACATACATAAATTACAGACAAATGTACTAATGCTGTGTTTTGCCTGATTGGATTCCAGGTACCTTGTAACAGAAGGTCAGATATTTCCCGTCTTTTTCCTAACCGTCTGCAGTATGTTCGTGTATATCATAATCCAGTCTCATTCTGGCCTGTGGATGGATATCAACGGTCTATTTCTTTTCTACACTTGCAGCGCCACCATGGTGTTAGTGGGAGTGTGGGTGGCGTGGTTGTGGAAGGACGAGGCATTGAGAGAGAAATACCCAGGAGTCCTGTATATACCCGAACCTTGGTCATATTATTCACTATATTTAGCATAGTCCAGATATCACATATTTGGATTAAAGTTTGTTTTCTTAAATGACACCACTAGAACATATTGCTTTATTAATCACCCATTATTGGATGTCGAGCATTTCATCATTCTCAACCATAGTCGTCTTCAGGAGAAACCCTCTACATGTTTTGCAACAAAAGATCTTATACGAGCACTTTCCCACTGGCAGGACAGGACATACGGTAGCACGGCTTTTGATATACCAGTCGTGGTGTACTGATTGGAACGGAAAACACGAGCATGAGTCCCCAAAGGGACTTCGATTTTTCTACCCATGTACCTCAGGAGAGCGCTCTACCGTCTGATCTAGACCCCGCCCCGTATTTCAATTAAATCACCATACTTTTTATATACATTTATTGTGTATCCACGGTTTATACCGAACAGTTATAGCGACAGTCTAAAAGTTATAAAGATTATTTTGTTTAACGACACCACTAAAGCACATTGATTTATTAATAATTGGCTATCGGATGTCAAACATTTGGCAATGTTGACGTATAGTCTCAGAGAGGAAACCCGATACATTTTTCCAGTAATAGCAAGGGATCTTTATATGCACAATTCCACAGACAGGATAGCACATATTTCGAGCTTTGATATACGAGTCCTGGTGCACTGGCTGAAATATGAAATAGCCGAGGGTCTTCAGACTGGGATTAATCCCAGACCGACGGCATCAAGCGAGTTCTTTACCACTGGGCTACATCTACCAGAACGTCTAAATCAAGGTGATAATCTGCTCCTAGAATATGTCTAATTCGACTCGTTTGCTTTAACTAGTTTTACTGTTGCATTGTGAATGTAAGTTAATGTTAATGAAAAACAACTTTTGAGTTGTGCTAATATAATAACAAATTACCTATTTATTTATAAATTATGAGTTTGATAACTAGATCTCGACGCGAAGTCACAAATCTTGTATGTTACACTGCAAAAAGGTTACTTATTTCGCTTGTTCTGAATAAAGATTATTTCTCCACACTTCTTATTAAGATGCAGGATAAAACGATAACAGGTTAATGACGTAGGCTATATCAGCTACATTCTGTTTAGGCAAGCCTGGCGGGAGTTCCACATTTTGACTCACAGAATAAAGTCAATAAACTACTTAATTAACTTCCAAGAGCCCGTAGCTCATACAAACAAGTGGACACGCAACTTAAATATTATGTATTAATCTCTTTACCAAAACAAAAAGTTCCATGAGTTCCATAATATTTAGGGCTCCTGTACGAATACGTGATGCATATTAATATTACGTGGAAATACTTATGTCCATTGCAAGAAACTATGACATGGGCGTACATGGGGGGGGGGGGATTCGATGAAAACGCTTTTTTTAATAATTTAATATATCTGACATTATTATATTTACTCAACATAGAAATATATGCCCAATATTTCTGCAATCTATTTTGGAACCCCCCCTTTTCAAAATCCTATTTATTGGAACCCCCCTTTTCAAAATCCTATGTACGCCCATGTATGAGTAATATTGTTGTTCAAGTAATAATCTGTTAGTTAGAAGCTTCACGCAATGTAATTTAATCGGGGTCCACTTGTTAGCTTGTTTATGATCAGCCATGAACATGCTGTTTTTCACATAAATCGTGGTATTAACGAGTTTTGCAACCACACCATTACTGTTAAGGATAAGTATAATGGGCCAAATTTACAAAGCCTGTTAAAAAATTAAAGTTTGTTTTGTTTAACGACACCAGTAGAGCACATTTATTTATTAAACGGGTAATGGATGTCAAACAATTGGTAATTCTGACATATACATGTAGTCTTAGTCGGGAAACCGGCTACATTGTTTCCATTATTAGCAAGGGATCTTTATATGCACCATCCTACAAACCGGATAGCATAATACCACACCCTTTGATATACCAGTCGTGGTGCATTGGCTAGAATGAAAAACAAAACAAACTCTTCTTTTTTTATCTGCATTTAATCAAGCTTTTAAAAAAGAGACAGGTAGAAATAGTGGTACAAACAGCGCCGTACCTTTCGGGGCTGGGTGGGAAGCGTAGATGGTAGTCCCTCTTGAGAATCGCAAATATTAAAAATTATTATTATTATTACACCAGAATCCTTATAGTACTTTCCATAGCATACATTTCGTTTGTAACACGTTTAATATCCCAGTTATGAGAGATTTAAAAAAATGGATTCCTTTACTCAAAAAATGAGTAACTGACATCGTCCCATAGGGCATGTGTGTGTGTGTGTGTGTGTGTGTGTGTGTGTGTGTGCGTGCGTGTCTGCGTGTGTGTCTGTGTGTGTGTGTCTCTCTCTCTCTCTCTCTCTCTCTCTCTCTCTCTCTCTCTCTCTCTCTCTCTCTCTCTCTCTCTCTCTCTCTCTGTGTGTGTGTGTGTGTGTGTATGTGCCATTATCATACAAGCTTATCAAGATGATTGAGCTGACAACTGCTCAGCATATCTCTACAGGAATGTCCTACACATCAAAAAGAAAGGAAACTCCGTGGCCTGTAAAGCCACCTTTCAGAACTAAACGGTATCGAACCAAGACGTTATCAACATTAAGCAAACCTGCGTTTATTTGGAGAAAAAGCCAACTGACTATATAAAAGTCTGAGAGTGTGAGTATGCAGAAGAGGTATTACATTGAAACTGACAATAAATGTGCAATGTGAGACCATCATATCATGCTGCCGCCTGTCTACGTCCTCTTGAATCATTTAGCTCTCTATACAGCTTCGTGAAAAGAAAAAAGCTTAAAGAATAAAGAGACTGGCTTTATTGTGAATTGTACTGTTATCAAACTAAAAAAGCAACAAAAAAACACAACAACAACAAACAAACAAATTACTTGTCCTAATAATACTCGACAAAGTACACACCGTAGGGATTTCCTTGCACACCAGGAAATGCTTTATTTTTATCATCACTAAAGTAAGAATTCCTTTCGTTATCAACGTGACATTTTTGAAACTATCTTAATACATAATTAACTAATCTGTATGAAATTTTAGGCTGTAAACATATACAGTTTAGTTGACTTTCATACCGAATTTCGAATGTTTTTCTTTTGCCATACACGAACAGCATGAATAAACGGCACTGATTCGCTGTTCACCGTAGCACTTCAGCTTTCTTTCACAACAAAAACCACATAATGCCATTCATAACATCTAAAATTGAATATATAACCTTTATTGTAGATGATCGATCATTGCGTCAAAATGTAAAATATCTAAGCTTTGTGTTTAATATTAACTGCACCAATCCGCTTCAAAAGGCGCACCGTGAATACACCAGTGTATGACGCGCACCCGCCTGTGTTTACGACGCGCACCTATTTGACAATTTTAAGTGTACGAATCGCACCGCGTAACCTTTAGGTTTCTCGTTAGATCGTGTTCTTTTTATGAATTAACTTTTCTGTTATAGCTATATTTTTATACAAATTAACATACAAGTACTATATACATGTGATTGTTGAACTCTCTCTCTCTCTCTCTCTCTCTCTCTCTCTCTCTCTCTCTCTCTCTCTCTCTCTCTCTCTCTCTCTCTCTCTCTCTCTCTCTCTCTCTCTCTCTCTCTCTCTCTCTCTCTCTCTGTTCACCTAGTAGTCCATGGGCCAGATACTGAACACCCCCCCCCCCCGGGATATTTGGAGACAAGTATTTTTAGATACCTCATTATATATGAATTTAATATTTGCTTGTCTGCAGCAAAAATGTTGGTGGATTAAAACAATATCGCCATTTGAATGGGTGTACCGTTGCACATTTTGTGTCCCCAAAACACTATATTGAAAAATTAAATATAGTGATAAAGTTGTCATCCATATAACTTTTTAACAGATATAAGGCCAAAATGAATGATATTCATCCTATACTAGATGTTAATAGTAACAAACCAAATAACAATGCAATATGTGGTACGAATGATGATATACTCATCGGCAAGAGTTAAACAATGCCTGAAATGCATTATTTTCTATATTTACACATATTTTGGGCTGCTTGAACCTTTTACTATTAAAAATTGCACTGTATTTAATATATTGAGGCAGCATTATTCAAATAGGGTTCAGTATATCTGCCTATACTATACTCAACAAAATTAATTAATGTCCAATTCTCAGTAAATGCATACATGTGGAGTAGAGTGGAGAAGGCTGATTTATACTCTACTGTAGTTCAATATTATCATCCTTGGTTTGGCAACAAACATTTCCAGATATTTCTCAAGTCATGATGTTTTTGTATGTTATTCGCACCTGCACTCCCATAGACAAGGTATATGAAATAATCTGCTTCTTACATATATGAGCATCAATTTTTGCTGAACTTCATGAGCTAACAACAGTTCAAGGAAGTCTTGGTGTTGCTTGAGAATATTCAAAACCTCCAGTTTTCCATTCTGCATAAAAGCACTGCTGGTATCATAGCCAGTAATGGCAAGCACAGCTGGAATTGCTAGTTGGTTGTGTTCCCTGCATCCTTAATGATGCTGTGCACATCTTGCCTCTTGTTGCCAAGTTGAGTGTATAAACATTTTCGTATCTGGGATGGTGAACTGGCAGCAATGTACAGACATTGAAGTATAATCTTTGTTTCTGCATTTTCTTGTGTACTTTACAACACCCCCAGACATGGTTTGCGTTTGAAACATGTACTTTGTCTCACAAATAGAACCCTCTTCCCAAGAAGCTGAGGGCAAAGTTTTCTTTTTTTTTCATTTAAAAGGTCTTCCAGTCTCTTAAGACCTTTGTAGGGATTTCTTGATCAAGTAACCACAGTTTGCAGAAAAAAGTATTGTCAGGCATATTTTTATTTTGAACTTACTTATTTTTGCACCTCTAGAGGGTAGTAGAGGCGACGCCACACACGAGTGTTTCGTACGAGAATATTCACGAGAATAGCCGATTGACCATACAAACATTAAGATTCCATCGGTTGCTATGTAATCGGTTATTTTCATGGCTATTCTCGTACATGACACTCGTATCGTGTGGCGTCTCCTTCAGAGAGAATCAGTTTGCAGAGAAATGCTGAATGTTTCTGGCACAGTCATGACAGTAGCAACTGAAATACATTTGCCCTGTGTTGTGACCAGCGATACAGGTATAGGTTTTTTCTACATTTCGTCACTGAAGCTTGTATTTGCCTAATTATAATGTTTACATCCCTGTGGTTCCATGATAATGGTGCTCTGAAAGAAATATTACAAATAGTTTATTAAAACTATGCATTAGACAGAATATGTTTTGTTTTGTTTTGTTTTATTTTTTTAATTGATGGGTGCACGTCGTACACTGAGTGGGTATTGAAATCGTACACTAGTCAAAACTGGCATGGTGTGCATGTGTCGTTCACTAGATTTTTTAACAACCCATTTTATAAATGCAATATTTCAGTTAATATTGATGGTAAGAGTACAAAAGTTTGCATGCTTAATATAAATAGACTATATTTTATATTCTATATGTGAAATTAAGTATATGTTTTCATAATTTTATGTAACATATTTGGTATTTATCTGAAGAAAGCAAAAACAAATCACAATCTCGGCGGATGTTTCGCCCAACATGTTTTTTAACATTGAGTCGCTGAATTATGCATACAATATCATCTTATATCTTTCTGTTATAGCGTAAAATTTCGAATACATTAATTTCTTATGTTTTAAGATATTTACAAAATTGTTACGGTTATAACGAAAAAAATGGAGCAAAAAAATCGTGTGCAATTAATTCCTGCCGTTCACCGTTCCTAATGTATGAAGTAATCGATTTTGTTATTCAGATGTGAGGAAGTATAAAAGATAATTGTTTTGGTTTATAAAACAAACCCCCAAATAACTCTTAAAATCACTCTTCGAAAATGGCTAATAATTTAGCGATTCAGATGGCAGGAAATCGCGTTTCAGGGTATCAAATTAAAAAACAAAACCCACCCTGCTTCGAAACGTTTCGAGTCAGGAAAATACAACTACTACTACTACGACGACGACAACCACCACCAGTACTACTACTACTCATACTACTACTGCTGCTGCTGCTGCTGCTGCTGCTACTACTACTACTACTACTACTACTACTACTAAAAAGCATACCTAGAACTCCTCAGACATATCAGGCACTTCTTGCCATTGAGCAAGGCACCCAGAGCCGGTTTAAGGATCCGCGGGGCTTGTAGCACAAATAACAGCGAGTCCCCATTCCAAGGATATATATTTTGCAACCCCCTCGTGGAGAGTTGGAAAATAAATGTACATATCACCGCGGTGCCCCCTGAAGCGTAAGGTCCGTAGCATGTTGTCACGGGGATACTATAATACCCGTAACTGAATGAAACACGATTATCCAAATATCTCTCCAAACTGTATATCTATTAGATCTCTCTGTATCGGGCAGTATATACCCGCGTGGCTCGTCTCTAGGTATGAACAGAGATAAGATCTTATATAAAGTATATATAATATAGCACGTTTAGTTCACTAGAAAACACAACAAAAACACAATACACTTTGGAATCTGTATTAATCTACGCTGACAAATGTACTGCCGCAGTAGTTAATTAACAACAACAAATAGTAACAACCCAGAACTGATCACTTAATTAGTTAATCACTAGGTGTCTAGTCTATACAATATTCTAATCACTTCACCGTGACACAACACCCACACGTGTGATAATTGAGAAACGCTTCCAGGGGAACTTAATTAATAAACGATTTACAACTCTATTCCTAACTGGTTAATTTTTAATTGACCCTTAACTATTCATTCAGTAACCTTGTAATACAGAATTAATACTGGTACCTATCACAATAAAGACAATAACCTACAGTTTACCTAGGTCCTCTAGGATGACTGGTTAAGCTTTATATATATATTAGACAGTGAGCCTACAGTTTACTGCGTCAGATTACCGGCAGCACCGTCTAAATAATATTGGTATAATACAGTATTAAAATATTTAAAGTCACATCAATCACATCAAGGTTATACAACAGAGCAGAAATAATATTTACCAAGTCCAAACGGACAACGTTCCCCCTGGAAGCCTTCGTATGTTTCTCCCCGATATCTCTAAAACCCTAGCTATTTATTATAAATTCCCAGTATCGCCTGGGGGTACATCGCGGCACCGAATACCTACAAGTGATATTTCCACAGCGACCAAGACGACAATTTTCCTTAGATGGCCAGACTTGCTGACGCCTAGTCGCCAAAATCACGGTTGTAAAAACCGCACTCGCGGAGGTATTACGTAACTACTGGCCACATGGCCTCCGCACCTGGGCTGGGTGTGTAATAGGCACAGCTCGACCACGGTCGCGCGGAGGTATTACGTAACAAAGTGCCCACCTGGGCTTAAGTGCATATTGGAACTGCACACGGCCCTCTAACACAATTAATATCGCCACAGGCGAAAACAAATTTAAGAGCATGTTCCGTCACACATGTGCTACTAGGATAAACCGGCTCTGAAGGCACCGCGTGCCTAACTTACCAGCTAGTTATAAATCATTTTATAATAATAGCGTCTCCCTCATAGAACTTTAATCAGTGTACGGAGTTCACATGAACGCATTTAGGTGTTTTCGTGTGGTTTCGAATTTAGAATTACAAAAAAAAAAAATCCCCCAAAAAACCCAGTATTATTGTGTTTCCTGGTAGTACTTATCGTTTTTATCTTATATTCCTAGAACTGTAGCATACCTGTTGGGCTCGGTTAACTGGTGTGTTCTACCCTGGTGTTTTTCATAACAATTAACCCAGGTAACATGAACATATAGCGTGACAACCCGCCCGTTGAACTATTTATATTGACTCACTGGCAGCGTTTAACACTCGTAACAAGTACGTTTAAAAACATGTTTTTATCCGTGTCTCGTTTCATGGAAAATCAAATGGTATTCCTTAACCAGACAGTGGTCTTTCCGTGTCTAGGTAAGTGGACTTATATAGATGTAATTATTATACATGTTTATAGTACCAGTACTGTCTTCAAATTCACGTGTCGTAGGATTTACTTCACATTTAAAAGTTAAAGTTTGTTTTGTTTAACGACACCACTAGAGCACATTGAGCTATTAATCATCAGTTACTGGATGTTAAACATTTGACAATTTTCACATATAGTTTTAAAGAGGAAACCCGCAACATTTTTCCATTAGTAAAAAGGGATCTTTTATATGCACCATCCCACAGGAAAGGATAACACATACCACTGCCTATGACATACCAGCCGTAGTGCACTGGCTGGAACGGGAAATAGCCCAATGGTTACTTCACAGATGCATGCATGTGTTGGCATCTCATTTTGAAAGGTGATACACACAATATCTAGCTATCAGTCTTCTACTGACTTTCACAAGTAAAACGTGGACACATTTAGCTTTGGGGCGAGGCGTAGCCCAGTGGTACAGCGCTCGCTTGATGCGCGGTCGGTTTGGGATTGATCCCATTGCGCTATTTCTCGCTCCAGCCAGTGTACCACGACTGTTATATCAAAGGTCGTGGTATGTACTACCCTGTCTGTAGGATGGTGCATATAAAAGATCCCTTGCTGCCAATCGAAAAAGAGTAGCCCATGAAGTGGCGACAGCGGGTCTATGCAATATTGAACAGAGGAAGGAAGGAAGGAGGTGTTTTATTTAACGACGCACTCAACACATTTTATTTACGGTTATATGGCGTCAGGCATATGGTTAAGGACCACACAGATATTGAGAGAGGAAACTCGCTGTCGCCACTTCATGGGCTACTCTTTTCGATTAGCAGCAAGGGATCTTTTATATGAACTATCCCACAGACAGGATAGTGCATAAAACGGACCTTTGTTACACCAGTTGTGGAGCACTGGCTGGAACAAGAAATAGCCCATATTGAACAGAGGATGATGATGCTTTAGACAACACTGGCAGTTCGTTTCGTGCGATACTAGTTGATTTAACAACACTTTGTCAAAATATAAGGTGACATATTGATCATCATAATCATCATTATTATCATTATTATCGCCATCATCATCATCATCATCACCATCATCATCATCATCATTATCATCATCATCATCATCGTAATCATGATCATTATCATCATCATAAGCAATAACAGTGTAAAAACGGGTCAGTCGATAGAAGGTTCGCCTGAAGTACTTGGATCTTACAACTGAAACCCCGCGATGAATCTGTTTGGTTTCTCCCGTTCCAACCACAGCCATACGACTAGTATATGAAAGGCTGTGGTATATGCTCACCAGGCTGTCTGTTTGAGAGTGCAAATATAAATGATGTCTTACTGGGAAAATGAAACTACGTGTCACAATTGTCGGTTTGACATGCAATAGACGGCGATTAATTATTTACTCATTGTGCTACTTGTGGTGTCGGTAAACAAAACAAACTTATTATGACAACGTGTTTAATATAATCACTAACTTTACTAAGAGAAAAAATAAGGGAACACTTGGTATTTTAGACCAAATGTAATTCAGTAATAGCGTAGGTATGTCTGTATATAATACCAAGATATAATGTAGGACTGGATGCCAGTAATGTGGAATGGAGAGTAACGGGGTTAACGTCCAGACACGATAGGATAGGAAAGCAGTAAAACTGTTCGCGAGTGCTCTCCCTCCTGAACACGCCTCTGATAGGCGGGAAACGCTTCGTGCTCTCACTCTATTGAGCGCAGCTCATCGTGTCTACACTTGTTAATGACAAACGTTTATCTCAATCACATTCCAGTGGACGTGTGTATATGTAATGTTACTTAAGTTAATGCAGTGTTATGAAATAGCAAATACTAGTATGTCCTTCAGTATTTGAAAACACTTGGTGGTTATGTGAGGATCTATAACGGCACTGTTTCAACCAGTTAGCAAAAAGGTTTTGTATTATTTAAGAAACATAATGTGTATGTTGGACAACCCTTCACACTTCAAACTGCCAGGCGAATGATAAATCTGAACGACAGAACCATAATACGCGATCAGGACCGTATCTATGTACAAGGGGGAGTCTAAAGGGGATTTGGCAACATAATGGTTGATTCCGTGAATCTCTATCTAGTGCCTCGTTACTTTAGTCAGAATTGGGGAAGATCTCGAGGTAGGCCTGAACATTTTTAGCGACACCTCAGCACATTTTAGAGTACAGCTGTTTGGTGTCTAACATACAAAATCCATTCAAATGACTGGATTTTCCCCGTTCCAACCAGTGCATCCATAACTGGTCAAAGGCCGTGGTATATGTGCTTTCCTGTCTGTGGGAAAGTGCATGTAAAAGATCCCGTGCTGCTAGTGAAAATATTTAGCTGGTGTCCTCTGATGACTACGAATGTATGACATCCAATAGCGGATGATTTAATTAATCAATGTGCTCTAGTTGAGTTGTCAAACAAAACAAACATACGTTTTTAACATACGAAACTACTGGGTGCGTGTGCAGAGGGGGCGTGTCGGGTGTCGGACGACCCTCTCCCCCCCCCCCCCCCCACTCTTTGCTCAAAGCGAATTTTATTAATTTATTTTAAAAGGATGCATATACCTGCATTCGTTATTTGTAGAATGAAGAAAATTACATTTCAGGACATTTAGGTTTCAAAAGGGGAACATGTCCCAGACCCCGTAGAAACTTTGGCACTTCGAAAACTTTATTTCAACGAGTCAATCGGCCCTCAATCAGTTCCCCCCCCCCCCGCCCCTCCAATCAGTACCCTCCCTCACACGTTAATATTCGCTTACTTCCTCAGTAGTTGAAGGAGGTGACTATTTGAAAAGATGCCCTTTCTAGAGACGGATCCAGGAAATATTTGGGGGTGGGGTTTACTAATGGCAAAATGGCACGTGGACCAACTCGTGAAAATGGCAAGCGAATGAAAAAAATTAAAAACAGAAAAAGAGACATTTGCATATATTTAGGGTGGACGGGTTCCATGGTTACCTCACCTTGGACCCGACTCTGCTTTCGTGTCAGACTTCACCCGCCACGGTCTAGACCACCATGTATTAGTTCATGTACACCTACCTGATTGCCCAATGAATGGATGAAAAGTAAATTTCTGCTGAATATTTATTTAATTTCATTCTTGACTGCCGACACTGGTGCATCCAAGAAACCGTTCAGTTATAGTCCGTCCCATCATTCTATAAATATGTTGTGTTTTTTTGTTGTAAATTTCAGTTTGGTTTGACGTAAAAAAGGAAAAGAAGTAAAAGTGTTTTGGAAATAACAACCAGAATACAATTTTTGTGTGCAATTTACAAATCAATAGGCTCAGAAATAAATAACTTGTAGTAAATTCCATAGCATGAAAAAAGGCGTTCCCTGTGGGACGGACTATAGATTTATGTCAGACTGACATTAATGTCATTAAATGTCCATTGTTTTCAAAACATATCGATTTATTTTAGTAGTTACGACATTGTAACCAACGTCACTTCCGTTACAACCCAGACGAAACTTTGGATCGAAGTGTTTAAAATATTAAAGAATACCACGAAACAACACAAAAATAAAACTAATAACTATCGTGTATTTTATACCCCAGCGATTTTCTTCAATACTGATAAAAACGAGGTAATGAACGCCAAACAATGGATGAATAGGAAGGAAGGAAGGAAGGAAGGAAGGAAGGAAGGAAATGGTTTATTTAACGACGCACTCAACACATTTTTTATTTTATGGTTATATGGCGTCAGACATATGGTTAAGGACCACACAGATATTGAGAGAGGAAACCCATTGTCGCCACTTCATGGGCTACTCTTTTCGATTAGCAGCAAGTGATCTTTTATATGCACCATCCTACAGACAGGGTAGTACATACCACGGCCTTTGATATACCAGTCGTGGTGCCATGGCTAGAACGAGAAATAGCCCATTGGGCCAACCAACGGAGATTGGTCCCAGACCAACCGCGCATCGAGCAGGCGCTTTACCACCTGGCTACGTCCCCGCCCCTGGATGAATAGAGTCAATACCTCTGAAAAATGTAGCGAGTTTCCTCTCTGTGACTGTCAAGTTTCCCATATGCTAGACATCCAATAGCCGATGATTAATAAATCAATGTGCTCTAGTGGTGTTATTAAACAAACAATACATCTGTTAATTTCTAACTATCATTTCTTGCAGATATACGTCTATCCATGACTAAGATTTATTTTGCGTGACAATATTACGGGGGTGTGGGTGGAAAGATTCAAGCTTATTTAAAAAAAAAAAATTATAATAATAATTAAATCGCTTTGGGAACAGGTTCTGAAGAGTGTGTGCCAAATTTACTATAGGTGAACATCGCATGCTTAGTTTAAATGCGTGTAAATCTTGTACGATAACAAGCTAAGACTTAGTCATTGTGTATAACACCTGTCGTAATCGTAAATTATTAAATATATACTCGACGTCAAAAGTTTCTGTAACGCGACAAAATCGTTAATTCAAAAGTAGACGATATTATGCGCTAACTGCAAACATCACAAATGTACTCATTATAGGCAAGATCGGAACTATGTTTCTTTAACATCACAAACATATATGAGTGTACACATTTTAACATGCTTATTTTGTAAATGTGTTGAAAGGTTTGAACGTTTTGAACCTGCCGCACTCTTTTGTAGCCCAGTGGTAAAGCGTTCGCTTGATGGGCAGTCTGGATCGATCCCCGTCGGTGGACCCATTGGGCTATTTCTCGTTCCAGCCAGTGCTCCACAACTTGTGTAACAAAAGACGTGGTATGTACTATCCTGTCTTTGGGATGGTGCATATAAAATTCCTTCTAATCGAAAAGAGTAGCCTATGGAGTTGCGACAGCGAGTTTCCTCTCTCAGTATCTGTGTGGTCCTTAACCATATCCCTGACATCATATAACCGTAAATAAAATGTGTTGAGTGCGTCGTTAAATAAAACATTTCCTTCCTTCCTTTCGTTTACTTGGATACAGGTAATGCACCAGCACAACGTTGCATGGAACCGATCACACGTTGCATACAGACTTGTGCAATGGTATTCCATATCCAGGGAAGTGTCTGTAGCAATTCTTGGAGCTTTGGCTTTGAAACTTAAGTTAAAGAGTGTTTTGTTTAACGTCACCACCAAAGCATAAGCATTGGCAATTGATGTCAAATATTTGGTGGGATCCCGATACATTACTGCACGTTCCCACAAACATGACAGCATATACCACGGCCGTTGATATACCACTGAGGTGGTTCGATCCTACGACGCAAGCACCTCATGGGAGCGTTCTACCGACTGAGCTAGATCTCGCCCTGCGCGATTCAGGAGGAAACAGGACTCCCCCGTGAAGAATACACGTCTTCAATCACGAATAAACAGACCACCATTGGATACATCGAAGTCGGCGGTGAGCAGCGGTCAGCATAGATCTTCACGCAACAATGCTGTGACGTCGAAACCGTTATAAAGGGAACCCAGGTCTTCGGTTTCTAGGCAGTGTAGTCCTGTCGAACCTCCAATTCTCAGGAACCCGGACTTTCATACCTGATTAATTTTGTGCTCATGTAATAAACTGAACAAAATGTGGTAAATATACGTCTCTTAAAAATGGAATAAATGGAAAATATTGGAATAAATAAACAATATTTAAATAAAGAAAGGTGTCAGTGACAAAAAAGTTTGTTTTATTTAACGACGCCACTAGAGCACATTGATTTTTTTTATCTTATCATCGGCTGTTGGACATCAAACATATGGTCATTCTGACACTGTTTTTTAGAGGAAACCCGCTGTCGCCACATAGGCTACTCTTTTACGACAGGCAGCAAGGGATCTTTTATTTGCGCTTCCCACAGGCAGGATAGCACAAACCATGGCCTTTGTTGAACCAGTTATGGATCACTGGTCGGTGCAAGTGGTTTACACCTACCCATTGAGCCGTGCGGAGCACTCACTCAGGGTTTGGAGTCGGTATCTGGATTAAAAATCCCATGCCTCGACTGGGATCCGAACCCAGTACCTATCAGCCTGTAGACCGATGGCCTAACTTAGTGACAAAAATACCCTAAGTTAATTAAATAAACCAAAAATGAAACTTTTAAAAATTATGTTTACATTATATTTCAATTTCCATGTGTACCAATGGCCCGGACTTGGAGAAATATTGCAGTCAGACCAGCATTCCCAAGGAATATAAGTCCTAGGACTTGCATTGCTAGATATGCTAGACCTAGGACTTATTTTCCTAGGAGATAAAGAATCCTGGGAGACAACTATTCCTACTGACTAGTATTACGTTTACACCGGCGACGAACGGGTTCTTGGTCATATCTGATGAAATCCAGAAATGGTCCAAGCAATCAAAGTTGCAGGATGGAATCTATAGCGGAGTTGTGTGCAGTTCGAATCTATCGATTCTGTCGAACGGTCGTAACTAGTGGTCGGCTACTTTCAGTTTACTCCCTTACCGCGTTATATTAGTTTGTTGATAACGTCGTCACAGATTCCATATTGTGTTTCTGTACACATGGAAACGAAGAGCAACTTTCCGTTTTGTGGAGCTCCGGATTCTAATAGCTTTATGGAAAAGCGTGGCAATGAATACGGTGATGCAATAGAAAAGAAAAAAAAAAACGTTTTTCTGACAATACAGAAGAAACACAACAGACAATTTGTCACCAAAGTCTAAATTTCACTAAGTGTCTCGTGGGAGCCCATGCTTTGTGTGCTAGCGTTCGTCAAAACACATGTGCATTACGGCGAACTGTTCATGCTACCTTTGATTGGATCTAAAACCGGTTGTCAGGTGAAGAAAATTTTACTTATATATCTACTTCAGAACCATTTGGAATCGAATACACATAACTGTTTTAAGAGAAGTTACCCGTAACACAAGAAGATAAATTCGTAAACTAGACCCTTAAGTGTTTACTCAAATGATGAATGTTTTATCAAATTAATATTATACAATGCTAAGTCACGTCAGTGATTTTTATCAGTTGTTACTAAAGTATATTGCTGCATGCTGCTACTCGTTCTGTTTTAACTTTATATGAAGAAAGAAGAGACCAATATTACGAATGATCAGGTATTTATACACCAGGTATTTATACAACATCGATATTCTTGAGTTAATTATGCAAACTTTAACATGTGTAATTGGTTTATTAGTAGTTCTTTATCACAAGAACTGATGAACAGCACACCACGACACTTGTAACACAGCGAATGCACATTTAATCCAACCTGTAACAGAAACGTATGGGAACTAATAGATTATTCATAGAACAAATCTAAATTAATATCCTAGATTGTGATTTAAACACGCAATCTCATCACATTATCGGGACCCATTTATTCGATTTGTTTATGGTCGGCCATGAATGTCATTTTATTGATCAGTGAGGCGCCATGTCAAACAAAGGTGCGGGACATGGCCCGATGGTAAAGTGCTCGCCCGATGCGCGGTCGGTCTGGGATCGATCCATGTCAGTGGGCCCATGACATTAGGCTATTTCTCCGTTCCAACCAGTGTTCCACGACTGGGCCATTGCATGTAAAACGCTGTCTGGGATAGTGCATACGCAATATCCCTTGCTGCTAATTAATGGAAAATAGTAGCTCATTGAGTGGCAGCAGCGGGTTTCCTCTCTAATTATCTCTGTGGTCAATACCCATATACCTGACGCCATATAACCGTGGTTAAAATGTGCGTCGTTAAATAAATGTGTTGACTGCGTCGTGAATAAAATGTTTCTTTATTTCTGTTATGTGTCGGGCGAAATACTTCCACATGTATCTCGGTATTCAGATACAAACTATCGTTTAGCGTCACCGCTAGGTGCTTATCGTTCATATGCACTGGTCTTTATATAATCAAACCTTTTTATCAAGACGGGTAGAAATGAGCGGGACCTGAACGCATTTAGGTGTCTTCGTGCGGTAACTCGGGTTACAAAACAAACAAACCAGCCGATTTACCTGGTAGTACTCACCGTCTTGTCGGCGTTTCCTGGAACCGCAGGATACCTACAGGGCTCCATTAACGAAGGTGTCCTACCCCTTCTTCTGCATGACAATTAAAATACGCAACAGTAACACGTAGCGTCACAACCCGCCCGTTGAACAAATTGTATAGACGCCATTCGCAGCCTTTAACAGCCATAACTAGTAGTTTTTAATACGTGTTTTTATTCGTGTTGCTTTTGATGGAAGAAGCATATATATTAACTATATGACTGAGTTTTCTGTTCAGCGTTTTAGTGCGGGAATAATAAATGATATTCATTAACCAGACATTGGTGATCTTTCCGTATATAGGTGAGTGGAGCTTCAGATATTTAATTTCATACATCTTTATGTTACCAGTGCTGTCTTCAAATTCCTGTTTGTAATTGGACTTACTACACAGATGCATGTCTGTATTGCCATCTCATTCTGAAAGGTAAGACGTGCACACTTTGTTGTAACGACTGTTTAAAATTCTACAAATAAAAACAAAACGCGTTAGTAGGGGTAGTGGCAAATTAATTGTTAGAACTTTGACATACTGAGCAACAAATCGTAGGTTTTATTCTTATAAAAATAACCTTTGTGTAATGTTGCATCCAAATGGTATAGGTGTATCAAAATTCGTGGCATGTGCTGGGGGGGTTTTCTGTTCAGAACGTACATATAACGAACCCATGGCTACCAAGCGGCATTTCATAAATTATTGCATTTTGGGTTTTTTTTTGGATTGGTCGATTAGCAAGACTTTTATTGATCAGCCTTTGTTGTATTCTGATATAAACTGTCAATTGAAAGTCTTCAATTTCGTTAAGCCGATCAACTGCGCTTTACACCTGAGCTTTAATTTAATTAGCTTAATATTATTTTTCGTTTTTCCAAAATTAATAATTCTCGGAGCGTTCATCATCTTACACCAATCCTTGCTTAGGTTCGTGGGTATCTACATAGGGGGGAGGACTTAGATCTTTGACCGACCACTAAATTTTTTATTCCAAATTCTGCCCACCTCAAATTTACCCCCCCCCCCCCCCCCCCCTTCCTGGCTCGGACTTAGTCACTGGCGAAAGTCAGAGATTAAGCCCGTGACAGGCGTGCGTGAAGCTTTCGTGGCATATACGCACGTTAAACACTTACCCGACCCGACATAAGGGGGAATTAATGCAAATGACACATTATTTTATTTCATATTTCACGACTACAAACGTTGCTACATACACCCTACCCACCTCACCCCACCCCACTTAACCCCACTCCACACCATTATTGTTTGTTGTAGAGACGTGTAAAAGCACGCTGGAATATAGTGAACTGCATTGCAAAGCTTGCGGAAGACAAACCCTCTTGGGAATAACAAATAACAAAATACTATACATGGCATTTTAAAAAGGTCTACTCAGAATTAAATATTTAAAAGCCCTCAAGGGTATAATGTTTCCTGGTAGCGGTGTCCTAGCAGAATGCTAATATGAGGAATATTTCTCACACATGTGTCACTAGCAACCGCAATGTATACGGTTGTATAGCAGTTAATCGAGGGTTCCGGGTCTTAGTTGAAGATCTCTTCATTAACGTTACTTGGTCCCGTTTCAACACTGCATGGTATTTCTGCCTAAAACTTAGTTTCACATGTAGTTATGTGGAATGCATTTATCATTATGAGTCTAAAGTCAGTCACCTACAAATCTGTCAAGCACGGCACAACCTAAATGTTATCAGGAGACGAATAAAGGCTTATATTCGTAATCAGTTAAATTGTTGTGTAGGCCCTTGTGTAATTTCATGTAAAATGTTTGTTAAAAGTGAACTACCACTTGATTCTGCATTATTATATGATAGTGATTAAAAACAATTAGGGTGGACATTTTTTTCTCAACTTCTAACGGTGGGTAAATTACACAAATCCAAGATGGCCGTCATGGAAGTCATCAAATATACTTTATGTCATATCTTTGCAACCAGTTAAGATAAAACATGAATGAGTGGTACGGAGATTAGGAAGGAGCTAAGTGATGCTGTCAGAGAAGTGATGACGGTATTCGAGTCCAGAGATATTATGAAGAAGCTTGCCGAATTCGAAGGAAATGCAAACACGATGCAACACTTTCTTCTAAACTGCATGAAACAGTTTGAAATGATCCTCCAATTCGTGCGAAGAACTAGGCAGCTAGATCTCTTACTGCAAACGGAAAGCATAGAGTCTCTTATAAAGTATTTCTTCGCTCATGATCATCAAAACTATGCTCGCTTGCTCCCTCTGTACATTTCAACGATGCAAAAAACTGAAAGACAACATCCAGACCTCTGGGCAGAATTCACGAAAGGAAACTTCTGTGTGACGAAAGGTATGCCTGGCTTCACTTCAATAGCTTCAGACCATGGGACTGAGGAAGAAAACCGGACACTGAAAATGATTGAGGAATAGTAGGAATAACCCAAAATGAGAAGGCGCTTGATAAGTTCTTCCTCATAGCACCACAGCTGTCCAAGTTACTGCACGAATTTGCAACAGAATATGGCATTGACAACAATGACAAAAGAACATACACACCATGAAATCACAGGCGGGAAGCTCTCTCAAATGATGAGGAATGCTTGCAAACTGAGAGACGCATTCCATGAACATGGAGACCCATTCATGGCAGCTGCAGATGAGGACGATATTTACAACCTTCTTACAAAGGAAGTTATGACTGAAAAAGTGTCGAAAGACATCTTGGAATGAGACCTGATTGGACAACGCATGTTTGTGGCATTCTTCACCGAACGCCTGGCAGAAGGATGGTGTTCATTAGTTCAGTGACTGTTCCATAACCCACAACATCTGGCAAGTTGACCGTCATCTGTTTGGCATAACGTTATATGTAATGTTCGTCAAAACTGAACGCGCGCAATTTTTTCTACCAGTAAATTAAATTGATTCATTGTAGTTTTTTATGGCCGCAATGGCCATTTAGTAGAAGGTATAATGTTTTTATTCCAAAGCAAACGTTAATAAATAACGTAACTGCGATATAGCACCTTTCAGTACAACAAAACGCGCGCATTTTTTTTTTCTACTGGTAAATTAAATTAGTTGGTGGTAATTTGTTATGGGCGTATATTTGAAAATATAATATTTATATTCGAGAGCAAAGTTAATAAATAAACTTGGCGGGAAGCCACAATTATGGAACTTTGGGATAACACCTTTAAGTACAAACATAGAAATGAATAGAAACATGTTTTTTTTTTTCTCTCACCGGTTTCTTGTATGACTTTTCTTTAATTTCTACTTCAATGTTGTAATATTGCAGTTAGTGGGATTCTCGTCGAGAACAGGGAATCATGGGATGCGGTGGCAGTAAGTCGACTTCTTCAAAGGACGACGATGCGCCGGATATAAACCCAGTAAGTTAAATATGGTTAGGCATGTTAGTATCTAGGACCCTGAATCCACCTAGAGCTAATATTTAATTTGCGTATGAATAACAAAATTAAATACAATTTTCTGAATATGTGTCTCTTGAAATATAGCTTTAGCACCAAAAGATCTAGTTTCTATCGTTTGTATGTACCGAGATGTGAGCAAATATGAAAGAAAAACCATATGGCAGCCATATTGAAATAATAAAAAACCCACCCTAAATCTGATGAACATAATGTAAATACAATTTTCTGAATATTTTACTCTCGACAAGATGTGTCGCTACCATACTAAACCGTGTGTATTATGAATTATAATTATATCATTCTTTGATATGCATTTTTATTTATACAACCCTCCGGTAAACTGTACTGTCACATAATGTTATGTATGTATTGTTATTTTTTTCTATTATCTTCAAATGCCGTTGCTGAACGGCCCGTCCAGAGTGAAAGAATGAAATATTTTATTTAACGACGCTCAACACATTTTATTTACGGATATATGGCGTCAGACATAGATATTAAGAGAGGAAACCCGCTGTCGCCACTTCATGGGCTACTCTCCTCGAGCAGCAAGGGATCTTTTACATGCACTATCCCACAGACAGGGAGGGTAGTACATACCACGGCATTTGATATACCAGTCGTGGTGCACTGGATGGAACGAGAAATAGCCCATTGGGCCCACCGACGGGGGTTGATCCCAGACCGGACCAAAGTGAATAAACTGTTCTGTTCTACGGTAGAACAGTTTATTAACTCTAGACAGTACCAATATCCGGTGACGGACCCACACAGTACAAACCAAAATTGTTTTATTCCGAAACAGAAAAAAAACAACTCCTCCTCCTCCTGCTACTGCTACTGCTACTACTACTACTACTACTACTACTACTACTACTACTACTACTACTACTACTGCTGCTGCTACTACCACCACCACCACCACCACCACCACCACCACCACCACCACCACCACCACCGTGGTATGTGTATCATGTTTATCTCGTCTGCAGATTGAAGTACCGGAGTCCGAACCGCATTATCCTCGACCCAAACCACCCACAAGCAAGAAGAAAGAAATCTTCAAGAAAGAAGATTATCAAGAAATAGATGACAAAGCCAAGTCGGTGAGATCACCAGCTACTCAAACTGTTTGTTTTGCGTGCACTCGATTCTCGGCAGGCTTACAAGCAGGTATTATAAGGTTCCTGTACGGGGATATGAACAGCAGAGAACTACAAGCAGGTAATATAGAGCTCCTGTACGGAGATATGAACAACACAGACCTACAAGCAGGTAATATAGGGCTCCTGTGCGGAGATATGAACAGCACAGAACTACAAGCAGGTAATATAGAGCTCCTGTACGGAGATATGAACAGCACAGAACTACAAGCAGGTAATATAGAGCTCCTGTACGGAGATATGAACAACACAGACCTACAAGCAGGTAATATAGAGCTCCTGTACGATGATATGAACAGCACAGACCTACAAGCAGGTAACATAGAGCTCCTGTACGGAGATATGAACAACACAGACCTACAAGCAGGTAATATAGGGCTCCCGTACGGAGATATGAACAGCAGAGAACTACAAGCAGGTAATATAGGGCTCCCGTACGGAGATATGAACAGCAGAGAACTACAAGCAGGTAATATAGGGCTCCCGTACGGAGATATGAACAGCAGAGAACTACAAGCAGGTAATATAGAGCTTCCGTACGGGGATATGAACAGCACAGAACTACAAGCAGGTATTATAGGGCTCCCGTACGGGGATATGAACAGCACATAACTACTAGCAGGTAATATAGGGCTCCTGTGCGGGGATATGAACAGCACAGAACTACAAGCAGGTAATATAGGGCTCCTGTACGGGGGTATGAACAGCACAGAACTACTAGCATGCATTATAGGGCTCCTGTACGGGGATATGAACAGCACAGAACTACAGTCAGTTAATATAGGGCTCCTGTACGGGGATATGAACAGCACAGAACTACTAGCAGGTAATATAGGGCTCCTGTGCGGGGATATGAACAACACAGAACTACAAGCAGGTAATATAGGGCTCCTGTACGGGGGTATGAACAGCACAGAACTACTAGCATGTATTATAGGGCTCCTGTACGGGGATATGAACAGCACAGAACTACAGTCAGTTAATATAGGGCTCATGTACGGGGATATGAACAGCACAGAACTACTAGCAGGTAATATAGGGCTCCCGTACGAGGACATGAACAGTACAGAACTACATGTACAACCGATGTAAGGCTTCAAACATATTGAGTTGATGTATCCTCCACCATAATTTACAGTACATTTAGAAAATACAGCAATCTGGTATCTAACATTTTAGACACCTTTGGAGAGAGAGAGAGAGAGAGAGAGAGAGAGAGAGAGAGAGAGAGAGAGAGAGAGAGAGAGAGAGAGAGAGAGAGAGAGAGAGAGAGAGAGAGAGAGAGAGAGATGATTAGATCAGTTCTCTCTATCCTTCCCCCTGCCCTTAAAAGGGTAGTTGCAGACGCTACCATTATGTCTGAAAATAACAGATTAACACGCAATTTGTTTTAGATTTACTCGAAAGAAAGAAATGTTTTATTTAACGACGCACTCAACACATTTTATTTACGGTTATATGGCGTCAGACATATGGTTAAGGACCACATAGATTTTGAGAGGAAACCCGCTGTCGCCACTACATGGGCTACTCTTTCCGATTAGCAGCAAGGGATCTTTTATTTGCGCTTCCCACAGGCAGGATAGCACAAACCATGGCCTTTGTTGAACCAGTTATGGATCACTGGTCGGTGCAAGTGGTTTACACCTACCCAATGAACCTTGCGGAGCACTCACTCAGGGTTTGGAGTCAGTATCTGGATTAAAAATCCCATGCCTCGACTGGGATCCGAACCCAGTACCTACCAGCCTGTAGACCGATGGTCTAACCACTACGCCACCGAGGCCGGTAGATTTACTCGAAAGGCGAAAGCTCATTTGGTAATATTCATATTCATATGTATAATTATATTGACTGAAACGCTGCGATTAGCAGTTTTAGCCACACATGCTATATTGACGCCTATGGGATTTGATTGGGGGTATACATTTATTCTAATGGATACTGCTGTGTCTGATCTAAAACATATTCGACGTAGGTGCGTGTTCTGGTGTGGGGTGTGGAGGGAGTGGTGGGTGTGTGTGTGGGGGGTGGGGGAATTGAGAGGGCTCTGCTCTAGCAATGTTTTTTACAGATTTTCTGGGGGACATGGCTCAACCCACCCCTCTAGAAACGTCGCTCACCACAGTCTACACAACCCACTGCATAAATTCGTGTATATGCGAGTGCTACATAATATCATGCCACCGATCTTTCTTTTTTCCCCCGGACACAATGATACATATCCGAACCATACTGTCCGTCCCACTCATATATATATATATATATATATATATATATATATATATATATATATATATATATATATATATATATACATACATTCCTTTCTTTTGAGCTGCGACCCAGATAAAACGAAAAGACTGTTACATTTTGAACTGGGATCTATTACCGGCGTATTCAAGTGTGAATACAAACACTTGTATCCGTTAAACGACACGTAGATCTTATTTATTAGCATTAAGTATGCGGTGTTTTATGATCTGATGTGTTTACCTGCGACAACTGTCCTATTAGTACGAGATTTGTGATTCAATAACGGACTTCACAACGGTCTCCAAGACACAAGTAAACGTGATGACTGGGCTGTAGTCACGGGGCGTAAGCTGGGGGCGGGGTTCGGGGGATTTAGATTGCCCTCCCCCCTCCCGCCGCTGAGGCTAAAACTAAGTTTTACAGTGCAATATTCGGATATATTCATATAGATGTCCAGGGAAAATTAAGATTCAAGGGTCCGCTAGGTACATATTCAACCCCCCACCACCCCCAAGTCCTCGATTAAGCTACGCGCCTGGTAATATAATATCAGTACTGAGTATTAATAATGGTTCATAGAACGTACTCGTGATACAAGCTATATACTAAAGTATGTTTTGTATGACACTAGATGTGACGTGGTATGTGATATTCTTGTCTGTGGAATGCTGCATGTAAATATCTAATGGAAAAATTAAGCGGATTTCCTCTCTAAGACTTATGTCAAATTTAACAAATGTTTGACTTCCAATAACCGATGATTAATAAATCAATGTGCCCTAGTAGTGTCGTTAAACAAAACAAGCTTTTAACATTTGGTCAATAGCCTACTTAAAAACAGGCTAGTAGGAACCTGGGGTTCGATTCTAAGCCACCCACTCGAGGACGAAAATGTACGTTATTTTGACCTACTCTATATAAATAAAGGTAAAATATGGCTTGTGCCCCCCCCCCCCCCCCCCCCCCCCCACACACACACACACACGAGGTTGTGCCCCTAACTCCAGATATCGTTCCTATGGCCGCCACTAGAGATTGTGCCCCTTCCGCTTAGAGATTGTGCCACCCACTCCAGATATATTTCTTATGGGCTTGAAAAGTGCTATCTCGGAGGGGTTTTTATTGCATTAAAATTGGAATAGCTTAAAAGTGGAAAAGGCCGTAACCTAACTACCCCTAAATATTATTTTTTTTAAATTGAAACAAAACAAAACAAACAAAAAACCCATCCAAAGTCAAGATGAAGAAGTAGAAAAAGAAAAGAAAAGTGCTTTCCACACGAAAGAAGGAAATGTTTTATTTATATGACATCAGACATACGGTTGAGGACCACACAGATACATGTATATATAGAGAGGAAACCCGCTGTCGCCACTTCATGGGCTACTCTTTTCGATTAGCTGCCAGGGATCTTTTATATGCGCCATCCCACAGACAGAATAGGACATACCACGGCCTTTGTTACACCAGTCGTGGTGCACTGGTTGGAACGAGAAATAGCCCAATGGGTCCACCGACGGGGATCGATCCCAGACCGACTGCCCATCAAGCGAACGCTTTACCACTGGGCTACGTCCTGCCCATATACAAAAGATTGCGGCAGGTTGAAAACGTTCAAACCTTTCAACACATTTACAAAATATGCATGTTAAAATGTGTACACTCATATATGTTTGTGATGTTAAAGAAACATAGTTCCGATCTTGCCTATAATGTGTACATTTGTGATGTTTGCAGTTAGCGCATAATATTGTCTTTTTCTTTTAACATTCATTATTGCTGCTCTCAGCTATGTGTAGAATTCAAATACAAACGTTATAATTATACGTTACCTGTCATTAACACATAGCACCCCACCCACCCACCCCCGAAAAAAAAGAAGAAAAAAAAAGAGAAGAAAGTAAAAACGTATTAAATTAAAATACACCGGCATTAAAACACAAAACATGACAATGAATAATATATGTATATGATTTTTCACTGTATGATGCACAAATATAGTATCTATATGGTGTATGAATATTATGAATATAAGAAGAAAGAAAGAAATACACTAAATGTATTTTAAATACGTTATATGGCTTCGGACATGTAGTCAAAGACCATATATATTCTTAGAGAAGAATCCCGCTGCCACTAATCTATGAGCTACTCGTTTTGGTCAGCTACAAGGAATATTTTATATTCAACATTCGGCAGACAGGATAGTGCGTAACACGGCCTTTGTTACACCAGTTGTGGAGCACTGGATGGAACGAGAAATAGAATTTAAAAAAACAACAAAAAAACCCGCAAACATTATGAAAGTTTGTAAAACAAAATTAACACCCTTGACCCCCATCTCGATCCGAACCATCAATTGTTTTTCACTGAAGGCGAACTGATGAGGTTGTGACCTTTACCAAACCTAGAGGAATTCCTATAAACGTGGCATGTCATTCATTGCTGGCTGTGAACTCTTGATATGTCGAGTTATATTGATATTTACATAACTATTTAAATTTACCCATATGCGAAATAAAACACGTGCGACGTAATGCCGAAGTGTTGACTGAAGTGTGACGTTGCGACAATAACGGTACAAGTGTATACCTAGAAACAGGTACACCCAAAACACCTGACTTGAACTGTTCAAAAGATTTCGTCGATGAAAGGTCACACATATGATGTTTGTATTTGAGTTCAGAACCTAATTAAGAGCAGATATAATAAATGTCAAAAAAGAAAGAAAAAAAAGAAAAAAAGAAAGAAAGAAAGAAAGGCACTGAGCACTAATACAACCATGCACTCTCTCACAAACATAGGCAGGCAACAGGGTAACCAGTGTTCACAAGTGACCTAAACGCTTTTAAGCAGTGGCCTTTTAAGCCAGCATTACTGGTTGTTTAATACAGGGTAATGTATTACAAGAAGAATTTGGAACAAAGTGGTCGCTTCACTTAATATAATGCCCATCGACTGCGTAACCCAGAGATATACATAAATTAACCTCCATTGTGGGCATTTGAACCATTATCAGCGCTATACCAACTAGACACACACACACACACACACACACACACACACACACACACAACACAAACACACGCACACGCACACGCACACGCACACGCACACACATGTATATATAAGTGATTTTATACAGAAAAACATTACAAGCTATTACTTAAAATATGATGCATTTGTTATAAGTTATAAATGGTACAGTTTTGCCTGTACAAGCTATAACCTGTAGAAAACTATGTCCCAAATTTGACAGCTTTTTCAATGTTCAAAAGCATTGTCAAGCATGTTACTCAATATATCAATTCTTGAAAACAGTTTTGTACAAGTTGTATCAAAATCAGGACTCTCAATTTGTAACTCGTATTGGAAAAACTGTACAAGATGTAACACAACGTACAACCGTTTCCATGTACAAGTTATAACTTGTACAAAATCATAACTTAGGAATTATTTTATTAAATAAGCGAGAACGAAAGATATAGTCATTAAAAAAACATAACCAAATGCGCTTCATCTCCCGCGAATGTTATAATTTATTTACTGTCCACAAGCTGTGTTGTACAAGAAGCGTAACTATTATTGTAGTCATTTCCCAATCGATGTTAATATTATTCAAATATGTCAGTTACAATGACGCTGAATACTGTCAATTTCACATATTGTGAATGCTGCTGCTTCTAAAAGCGAGCCGTGAGGTTAAAAGTGTGCCATAACAGTGACATGTTCAGGAGGCTGACCACTATGGACAATTTGACTGGAACAATCATCTTCTATCGCACCGCATTTGCCTAATTGTAGATGCAAAAACCAGTCTAGCGAGCGACCGCGATCGTTGGCCCTCCTGAATATGCTTCAGTATTCGATGTATTGGCATGACCTATGTCATAAAGATAGCGTGGGGATATATAATATTTTAACATTATTATTTTATATATTATATACAGTATTTTAAAAAGTTTACTGTGGGCTCTGTACGTATGTAAAACGACGACTATGATTATATTATTTGCAGACATCAATGGACAATGCTGCAACGTACAGTTCACTTATCACTTCACTCACATCTGACCTCAAGACGGATATACAGAAAGTGCGGACAATCTTCGTCTGGCTGGGTAGTCAGCGCATTTTCGACATGACCTACCCAGGAGTGACCGATGCAAACATTCCAAGAGGCTATATGAAGCTAATCAAAAAGAGAAAAGGGACGTATACAGCTTTTTTCGCACTTCTATGCAGGTACGTACTACAGAGGATAATCTAAAAGTATCGAGAGTAATTGAATCACCCTAAAACAAAACCCCACCCCAAAACCCTTTTATAATTTAATAATATTGTTACAATGTCAGGAGTGAATCTTCGCTTAGCAGGAATAATGTTTTACATACAATTTTCAACTGAAAGGACACAATACATTTCCTACTTATTTTCGTGCTTATATCCAGTTAAAGGTTAAGCACAGTGATGTGGGCACGCACCTTAGCTGTCTGAGTTGTCTGTCAAGGACTTGGATCAGTGGTTGATGGAAGTCCGTTAAATGACCTTACATTGAGCTCTGGGATGTCAACCCTGTATGAACCAGCCTTAAGGCCATTAGTTTAATATTTAAAAACGCAAAGTTTCAATTGGTAGGATTTGAACCTACTGCAAGAAACGATCTGTCCCGGATCAAACCCCTGGCTATCCAGGAGCATGACCCGGGACAGACATGCTTGAAACCTTAGTGGTATATAAGCATGTTAAAACAATTCAGATCAGCAAGACATACAACAGTCCAGAGGCAGATCCATGGGGATGGTGCCCAAGGAACCTGCCGCTCGATATATACAGATTCAAGTGCGACGTTTTGTTTCTTTTCGTTTTTGAATTTTTATTACGTTGCTCAATTGTACGAGTTGGTCCATGTACACCTTTTCTCATAGTCCTCCAACTCTAAAACGGTTACTAGATCCAGCCCTGCAGTCCAGGAGGTTAACCTCTCTTACCACTGCGCCACAGAGGCCGATGTGACCAGGACATAGTTCTTCTGGTCAATTGGATAATCGACCATATAAACAAACTAGCACCTCAGAGATTAACACCTAGATACCAGTCGGCTAAATTGCACTCCAATTGGACTGGCGTGTTTCTTCTTTTATAGGGCAGCGCGCATCCCGTGTGTTATCGTCAGAGGAAAATGCAAGGATGCTGACTACGAAGTTGGGGACACGAACCTTGATGACCACAACTCCAGCTGGAATGCCGTGTTTGTAGATAACAACTGGAGAATCGTCCATCCTTACTGGGCATTCGTTGGTGTCACCGATCACGAAACAGGGCGATGGACGCTCATAGAGGACAAGGGCAAGGGTGTACGACAGAAACAGGAGAAGTCAGGTGGCGTCAGTGTTTATGGATTTGACGAATTTTTCTTTCTGCCCGACCCCGAGGAATTTGTCTATATATGCATGGCTTCTAAGAAGGAGTACCAGCTATTACACAATCCATGGAGTGAGACCGAATTTGTCACAGTGCCACATTTCTCACACTCTTATTTTTCGTCTGGTGTTAAGCTAACAAGTGAACACCGCGGATTGTTGAAAGCGAAGGACGGCAGGACGGAGATAAGTTTTAAGTTCTCGCAAAACACAGATCCTCAACTTATTTACAAGCTGTTTTTCGACGAAGCCCGTTCCGAAGAGCGCCTACCAAAAGACGTTCAACTGGACATGTACGTTTTACAAAATAACCAGGATCAAGTAAAGACTTTCATCATTCGTTTCCCAGTGAAAGGGATTTATAAGGTAGGCATCAACAACGGAATGTGTAACTTCAGAGTAGACTGCGAAGCCAAGGGCAAAAATGCAAACCCTTTCCCTATCAAGCCAGCAATTGGATTTGGCTTTGGTCAAAAGGCTAAGTCAATAGGTCTGACAAATCCATCTAATAAAAGCGGCGTCGTGATCCTAGACTACGGCAATGTGAAAAAGTTCATCTTCAAATCGAAGGAAAATCTCGAATATGAGGTTTTCTTGAAACATTACCTGAAGACTGTGCAGAACCTTCACAAATACGTAAATCAAGAAGTGAACGGCGACGAAGTGACCGTCACAGTCACCATGCCAGACGCCAGCGTGTCTAACAATCCTGAATATGCTTTGGAGATCAATGCCAGGGAGAAGGGATCCAAAAATAAGTTTGACAACGTGTGCAACTACTTGATCGCTGCCGACGAGAAGGAATGGGGGAAGAGTACTGATTCACCATCGACAAGGCCTAATGAGGTAAGACTCTTTATCATATCCACGCAGATAAAAGCAAAAAAAAAAAACCCCCAAAAACCAAGTCTTAATCTGCCGTCTCCCAAATCCCCCAAAACGAAACGGACATCAAACATGATTCAAAGATGTACATCTAAATATAAAGTGTACTTCTTCAGTCAGGGTATAAATTTGAGATTAGGTTATACAGTTCTGTGCTACTGTGATAACGTAGACATTAATAAGATGTCCTAAGACAAATCCTATTGTAGATGTTCTTCTGACACGAGTCTAAAGAACATCTATCCTTGGCAGGAGCTTTAGTGAGCTTCATAGATTGATTTTAAGTTACAGGAAAAACATTACAAACTGACGAGACCTAGAAATATTCCTCTGTGTGAGCCAAGGTGATAAATTGGAGTACATATTATGCATTTGAGACAAAGTTAAATTGTAATGACATTGGAGGCCTGGATATCAATAAAGTTTACTACTGTTACCGAAAATCCAATTCATGGTTCATGAGTGCATAATTTCACAATCTGGATTTTGATAGTGACAGTCCTCCTATCGACAAGTGCGGCTATATACTGTCATGGAAGTGGCAGTCCTTCTATCGACAAGTAAGGCTATATACCGTCCTGGAATGTGGCAGTCCTCTTATCGGCAAATAAGGCTATATACCGTCCTGGGATATGGCAGTCCTCTTATCGACAAATAAGGCTATATACACCGTCCTGGGAAATGGCAGTCCTCCTATCGACAAGTAAGGCTATATACACCGTCCTGGAATATGGCAGTCCTTTATATCAACAAGTAATGCTATATACCATCCTGTGAAGTGACAGTCCTCCTATCGACAAGTAAGGTTATATACCATCCTGTGAAGTGACAGTCCTCATATCGACAAGTAAGGTTATATACCGTCCTGGAAAGTGACAGTCCTCCTATCGACAAGTAAGGCTATATACACCGTCATGGAATATGACAGTCCTCCTATCGACAAGTAAGGCTATATACACCGTCCTGGAATATGACAGTCCTCCTATCGACAAGTAAGGCTATATACACCGTCATGGAATATGACAGTCCTCCTATCGACAAGTAAGGCTATATACACCGTCATGGAATATGGCAGTCCTTTATATCAACAAGTAATGCTATATACCATCCTGTGAAGTGACAGTCCTATCGACAAGTAAGGTTATATACCGTCCTGGGAAGTGGCAGTACCCATGACGGGTATCACCGATGGGGGGTAGGCTATGCTTACCTTTCGCAAACCCCTGATAACTGTTCTACGGTGATTTATGAATGCATGTTATCACAACTATATTTATTCCAATGAGTCCTGTCTTGTGCTAGTTTTGATTTAGTCAACCAGTCTGTGAATGACAGTCGTCTTTGTCCGCAAAAGAAATGATCTCCTTGGGAGTGGCTTTCCTTTCATAGTCGAGGCACAAGATAGATATTTATTTTGCTCTAAATTCCTCTACGCATTTTGCAGATAAACGTTCTTGACTGTGGATAATGGTTTTGTCGTTCAGATTATGCAATCATAAAATACGTCGTTTAACATTTTATGCCATAAGTTTTAGACAACAGAGTAAGGGACAAAAGCAAATACGGTTATCTAATCATAAAATATGTCGTTTTATATGTTAGGAGGGTGTGTGTGGATCCGGCTCAGAAGTAGTGTTCGTTTAAGTTGTGATGTGTCATAGGATTGATTGTCGTCGATGGACTATCGTCCCCCCCCCCCCCACCCATCCCCTCACGACTGGTATATCAAGGGCAGTGGTATGTACACTCCTGCCTGTGTTAAAATGAAAATCGGATACTGGTAGGAAAAAAGAAAGAAGTGTTTTATTTAACGACGCACTCAACACATTTTATTTACGGTTATATGGCGTCAGACATATGGTTAAGGACCACACATATTTTGAGAGGAAACCCGCTGTCGCCACTACATGGGCTACTCTTCCGATTGGCAGCAAGGGATCTTTTATTTGCGCTTCCCACAGGCAGGATAGCACAAACCATGGCCTTTGTTGAACCAGATATGGATCATTGGTCGGTGCAAGTGGTTTACACCTACCCATTGAGCCTTGCGGAGCACTCACTCAGGGTTTGGAGTCGGTATCTGGATTAAAAATCCCATGCCTCGACTGGGATCCGAACTCAGTACCTACCAGCCTGTAGACCGATGGCCTGCCACGACGCCACCGAGACCGGTAGGATACTGGTAGGAATAGTCTATGTAGTTGCAACGGATCTCTCTCTCTCTCTCTCTCTCTCTCTCTCTCTCTCTCTCTCTCTCTCTCTCTCTCTCTCTCTCTCTCTCTCTCTCTCTCTCTCTCTCTCTCTCTCTCTCTCTCTCTCTCATATATATATCGACCAAATCTTGAAATAATCATTTGCTAAACACCAAAATAGCCGTAGTTCGAAATGAGCTGAAGGGTCGTTATAAAAAACAGTCCATATCTTTCGTTTCAGAGTAAGGAACAGCGGCAGATACGTCGACGTCTGCAGAACGCCACCAACGGCAACGACATCGATGAGCTGGACCAGGCGATCGTCCAGTTCCAGGAGGCTGGTCTGGAGGACCGGAACGACCTGACTCGAGCCAGGGAAAGACTCGTCCAGCTTAGGACCAAAAGTGGGTAGATTTTATAGTACCCTTTTTTAAACAATACATTTATTACCAGTGGAACTGGTAATGGATTGATCTACAGGATATATGCATATATTAAGACATATTCGTGCAACAATAAAGTCGTGAAGACTATTGTAATATAGATATCTTAATATGTATAGCTTCATCTTCGTAAGCCAAAGTACGATTCCGTATAGTGTACTGCATTTCGTTAATGCAGTATAGTATACGGAATGGAACCTTGGCTTTCGAAGATGTTAGAGAGAGAGAGAGAGAGAGAGAGAGAGAGAGAGAGAGAGAGAGAGAGAGAGAGAGAGAGAGAGAGAGAGAAATAGTGTGTGTGTGTGTGTGTGTGTGTGTGTGTGTGTGTGTGTGTGTGTGTGTGAGAGAGTGTGAGAGTGTATTTTGTTGTTTCAAATATAAATACATTTTCATGTGTAGAATAATTTTGATTTCCTGACAGGATAATATTTGAATATGATCCACGTATGGGTTTTTTTAATTATGATTTATGCGTATTACCTTTAAAGCCTAATTCTCTGAACTCTTGCAACTTTACGAGTGCAATGCAAAATTAATGCAATTGTAGAATTTAAAAAACTCCACTGAAATTCAACGTTTTGTCAGAATAAATTAAGAATATATATATGGTTAAAAACAAATCAATACCTTTTTTGCAATGCCCTTTAATTAATTTGCCTTGATGGTATACCATTTCTACAGTAGTCTGTGTCATCCAAGGTTTATCTTAAAAACATCTTTGTGGTTACTTTTGTATCATTTCTTTTTCATTTGTGTTTCTCAGGATCAGAAGGTAAGTAGTACATATTTGAATATGACCCCTATGCTAACACATGAACCTGTACTCTTTTGGACATGACTCGCATAGGCAGGATAGTACATATCACGGCATTTAATACACCAGCCATGGGGCATTAGTTGGAATAGGGATAAACTCGAGTCCTTCGAGAGGATTTCTGACGTATGATGCAGTACTCATCTGTGTATGAAACACATGCTTACATATGATGCAGTACTTATTTGCGTATCAAGCACATGTTAACGTATAATGCATGTATCCATTTGTGTATGAAGAACATGCGAAAAAATGACGCAGTACTCATTTGGATATTGAACACATGCTAACGAATGACGCATTACTCATTTGAGTATGAGACACATGCTAACGTATGACGAAGTACTCATTTGGATATTGAACACATGCTAACGTATGACGCATTACTCATTTGAGTATGGGACATATGCTAACGTATGACGCAGTACTCATTTGGATATCAAGCACATGCTAATGTATGTAAGCCAGTTTTAAAGAAAAGTTTAAAATTTATTTTATTTCACGACACCACTAGAGCACATTGATTTATTTATCATCGGCTATTAGATTTCAAACATTTGGTTATTTATTACAACTTTAATTAGTCTCACACAAGATCCATTACTCTCATTAATCACAATCCTCTTGTTATTGTTATTGTTGTTGTTATTGTTGTTTTTGTTATTGTTTTGTGTTTGAATTTTGTGGGGGGGGGGGGGGGTTGTTTTATGTATCGTGTTTTTATTAACGAGAATGGGTTATATCACTATGTTATTGTCCGTTTTGTGTATGACATTCATGACATATATCAATAACAAAAATGGCTATGCTGCATTCCATCTTTACCATTTGTCACTAGCTTAGTGAAGAAGACAACACTTTTTTAATTCTAATTTTTTTTATCGTCACTGTACTACACTTAACATCTGTCTATAATGGCATGGTGCAATTAAATTTTACTTTTTCATACTCAGTGATGCCTGGAAATATGTTTCATCGCATTCTATATCCAAACTATATAACGCTTATTCTTATTTTCTGTCCATTGCTAACCCTAACATTGGAATTGAACAAATAATAGTCAGCCAGTTTTTCCACTGCAACAAAATTGCATTGCAAACAGTTCAAAACCAGTCACAGTATACAATGCCGCTGAACCGTTACAATGATTTGTTCTTTAACAACAGTTTAGCTTTGTTTATAGAAATCAATGTTTTCACAACTGTTCTATTTTTATAGGTGGATCCAAGGGAAGTTGGGGGGGGGGGGGGGGGGGGGGCAAAGTAACCGTCCCTAAATATATTCAGGTGCCTCTTTTTCTGGTGGGTTTTCACGAGTTGGTCCATGTGCCCTTTTCCTCTTAGTCCCCCCAATTATTTCGTGGATCTGGCCTAGATTTTAATTTAATCTTTTTCAATTCGGAAATAATGAAACGTCTGACCTAATATAAATAACGTTTAATTATCAATGTGTGACATATTTTATTTGTAATAATATCTATAATAAGAACAAAAATAACTTCAGAGTTACGGAGTTACGATTGACTTATTATCCATTGTTAACTATTTTTTAAAACTAAATTGCATTTACCTTTCACGTTTTTGTGTACTAGGGAACCATGTATACTGATGTGCAAAAGAAAATTTGCACATAAAATTTGAATAATTTTATAAATATTGGTCCTAATAAAAAAGAACCAATTTAGAAACCACCTTACAAACACTTTGCATGTACCACGAAGTGCACTGTGATGTTTAGATGTTGAACTTCATGATACTTTCATATCCCACAATACCGTTTGTTGGTTTTCTATAATACAATCTCAAGCCTTGTAAAGTTTCATTTTGACATCAGTATATAAACAAGGAACAAAAAAAGGGTTAATGTGCATGCATTGCTGAAGTTAAATATTTAAAGGTTTTGAAGGCAAAATCAAATATTTTAAGAGAAATTTATTGTTTATTCATAAACAGACGATTTGTACAATTATAGTGTGTCCATACGAGTCTCAAACTTGAACGATTTTAACATTTTACAGTTAATTTGAGAGCATTTTATTTGGTGAAAAGAAACTTTTTCACGCAAGTATATATTGAATAACAGATTAGTGTTTTAAAGTGGCAGACGGTAGTTTTAACCCGTGGAAATGGTCACTAACTTTGGTTAATCTATAAACCTGTAACACAATACGATAACGTTACAATAGAGAGAAACAAATATCTATGACGTTAAAATGGTGATATACCTTTAAAACACAGACTAGAGCTCGTCTCCATAACCATTACTTCTCAGAAATACCGTTTTTAAAAATATAAAAAATGCAATTCACTGTATTAGAAATACTAGGATGACCAGAAACACTTTGAATATACAGAAAGGAATCTGATTACAATTATCATATCAAAAACGGCTCTAATATTGAAAATATGTTGTAGTGTTTAAAAACTAGGGTCTTTCACATTAAAATGCACACACTGTATGTTATGGAGTTTTCGATCCATACTTTAAGTGCACTTAGTTTTAGCATGTGGATTTAAACAATGTCCTTCATGCTTAATCTCCTGATAACGAAAATCTCAATTCTTGGCATGGCCGTACCTAGCCTAAATAAGTCGATTGAATGAGGTAGATCCAGACGTTTTGGGGTTGTTGTTTTTGTTTGGGGGGGGGGGGGGGGGGGGGGTTGGGGGGGGGGGGGGGGGTTGGGGGGGCCTTAGAAAAAAGGGAGTATGGACGGACTCTTGAAAAAGGCAACCAAATGAAAAATCAAAGAATAGGCGCATGAATATAATTTGGGGTTCCGATGGTTCCACCCCTGGATGCAGTTCTGCGGAGGCAGTACAAAATTAATCATGGTTCTGTAATATAAGGGTTTCTTCATAAAGAACATAAAGGACATTTTTAATGGACACTTTTTGGTACTTATATGTGGGTGCATGACCCCTTGCCCTCTTCTATTTACTGATTTCTTGATACGGACGTGCCATATCAGAAGGGGTAATTCAAGTTAAAGTAACTCATGAGCCCCCAACCCATGTAACTAACAATAAATATGATCTGGCTGAAGACACATATAGTAACTACAAAAAACGTTTGTTTTATTTAACGACATCACTTTGATTTATTAATCATCGGCTATTGGATGTCAAACATATGGTCATTTTAACACAGTCATAAAGAGGAAACCCACTAAAACAAATTTAGTAGTAGCAAGGGATCTTTTATATTTACTATACCACAGACAGAATAGCACATACCACAGCCTTTGATATACCAGTCGTGGTGCACTGGCTGGAACGAGAAATAGCCCAAATGGGCCCACCGACGAGGACCGATCCTAGATCGACCGCGCATCAGGCCACCTATAGTAACTAGAAAGAACTTGAATTTGACAATTGTGTTAAAACAGTGTCATTGTCATATTTTACAAAGGTGGTGTTAAGTCAATTTGTGTATCTTTTCAAACTGTACGGCTAGATATTCCAGTTGTGTACTGACTAACATAGATTTCTGAAGCAGACGACAGGGAAGGGGGGGGGGGGGGGGTACCTCACAACAAAAATTATCCACTGCCCCCAAATGAATGGAGAATTAATATATAACTATTCCCTCCCCTTCTTCGTTGCTAGCTTCTTCCGACAAATCTGTCAAAACACAGAACTTACAAAACGAATATCTTTAGAATAATCTACTCTTTTGCAGAACTCAAAGGCCAGGAAATGGCAGATTCGAGAAAGCGAATGGTTGACGCTGCTGCTGGTGACGATGTAGATGCCTTGGAAAAAGCAGTTCGTGAATTCATCAAATCTGGAATGAGCGACCAGGGAGATCTGACGGCAGCAAAAGAGAGATTAGTGGAGTTACATAAAAAACGTAAATATATTAATCATGCAATTACTGTATATACACAGATATTTCTATATTTCGGCCACTGACTAAAAATATAGCTATTACCCTAGTTATGAACAGAAAAATATGATATGATGATGCGATGTTAAGGTAGAAAAATTATAAATAACTTTAATAACAATATATTCAATATTATAATCTATATTATATGAATAAGAACTATTTTGTTTAAATATACTTTATTAACTAAATAATATATTAGAATAGTTTTGTAAAAACCGTTAGGTTTTTTACTTTAAAAATATTATATTAGTAGAGTTCTGTAAAAACATAACTTTTAAATCTTTTAAAATATACTTTACTAACAAAATTTTAATATTATATTAATGACATTACATAAGAAAATGAAGTAACTTTAAAATATAATATTATGTTACCAACAAAGGCATGACATATGTATAGATAGATATTGGCACAAAACGTGTTTCACCATACTGTAAAATGAATTCTATTCGTAATGGTCTAATAACGTTCATCGGAGGCATAAAATATGTATAGATAGATATTGGCACAAAACGTGTTTCACCATATTGTAAAATGAATTCTATTGGTGGTGGTCTAATAACGTTCATTGGAGGCATAAAATATGTATAGATAGATATTGGCACAAAACGTGTTTCACCATACTGTAAAATGAATTCTATTCGTGATGGTCTAATAGTAATGATAGTGTACTTCGTAGACTAGTACAGTCAACGAATATAAGAAAACAACGAAAATGTAATACATGCACTCTTATAATACAAATGTATGATACATCCTTTGTGATCCACGAATTTAAGTACCCGACAAAATGTGAATTTTAGCAAAACTTTGAAAATGTGGAACCCACGAAAATAAAGTATTTCACAACGCCCACAAATTGACTTTCTTCAGGTTTGGAAGAAGCTGCTGAGAAACGTGACCTGCAATTTTTGGACGAGTCCATTTCCAGCGCTGAAAAGTCTGTGGTGGGCATCCAGCTGGTGAACACAGAGGAGATGAAAGAAGCGCGGAGAGTCCAGAAACAGCTGAAGCGTCTGAAAAGATTCCTCCACAAAATCCTCGCCCTCAAACCCCCGACAGTGTCCGAGATACACAGTTACAAGCGTCCCAGACCCCTCATCCATGACGTCATGAAAGCGACGTACCTCTTGCTGGGGGAAAGAGAGAGAGAACTTAAAGTAAGTCTGATCAAGGAAAATAGCTATAATGTGGTCTTACATTGTAGTTATTTCAACACGAGAGAGAGAGAGAGAGAGAGAGAGAGAGAGAGAGAGAGAGAGAGAGAGAGAGAGAGAGAGACAGACAGACTTACATGAAATGGCTCAGGATATGTTCTTTGTTTAAAAGTTTCTCTAAACTGTGATGTTTTCTATTATGTCGACTTTCTCAGGGTAAACTATGTTCTCTATTTGACAGAACTGGGAATATGTGCAGTCTCTGATGAGACGTCTTGGCCAGGAGAGTCTGATTCGGCGCATCAAGGAGTTTGACGTGGTCAACATGTCTGTTCCAAGCGCTAAACGAGCAGACGGCTTGTTGAACAAGTACGAACTGTTTGACGTCAGAGAGAGCAGCGCAGGGGCGGGAACGTTTTATGTCTGGGTAAGTTACGTTTCAAATTTGTAGGCGCAGATCCAGAGCTATTTAATAGAGGAGATCCGAAACCCGTTGTTGTTTTTGAACATAGAATTTAAAAGTATTTGACATGTGGACGAGATATTGTGTATTCAGTAATACTAGTATATATTGTTTGACCAAAAATAGGAAGCGAAGCAGGCTCCTGGGCTCCCTGCTTGAATCCGCGCCTGATTTGTATCTTTTTGGGCTGAAATCAGTGTATTTCGGGAAAACAAGTACATTCAAATTAAAAAAATAAAATTTGTTCTGTTTGAGGACACTACTAGAACACATTGATTTGTTGATCATCGGCTATTGAAGGAAATGTTTTATTGAACGACGCACTCAACACATTTTATTTACGGTCGGCTAATAAAAATGTAGACATATACATGTAGTCGTAAAGAGAAAAACAGCTACATTTTCCCATTAGTAGCAAGGTTTCTTTTATATGTACCATCCCAAAGACAGTGTAGCACATACCACAGCCTTTGATATACCAGTCGTACGTGAAATACTGGCTGGAACAAGAAATAGCTCACTGACGGGAATCGATCCTAAACCGACCGCGCATCAGTGGAAGGATTTCGGGCTCGAACCCCAGTTGCTCAAACGCTGCTCAAATTCCTACACACGCGTTTGCTATCACTATATCTTCTTTGCCACTGAAATATTCGATCTAAAGACATTATATTGATATCATAAACAAGTATGTTAAAGGGAGATAACTGGAACACACTTGGGTGCAGATTTAAATGTTTCGAACCGGCCTCAGTGGTATCGTGACTAAGCCATCGGACACAAGGCTGGTAGGTACAGGGTTCGCAGCCCGATACCAGCTCCCATCCAGAGCGAGTTTTAACGACTTAATGGGTAGGTGTAATACCACTACACCCTCTTCTCTCTCATTAACCACAAACAACTAACAACTAACCCACTGTCATGGACAGACAACCCAGATAGCTGATATGTGTATCCAGGACAGCGTGCTTGAACCTTAATTGGATATCAGCACGAAAATAAGTTAAAGAGGAAGAAATGTTCGAACATTATCTGTTAAGAAATGAGTAAACTCTATTTTATTGTACAACACTACATTTGACTAACACTAACCTGCCACCTATGTTGTTTATCCCATTGTCTGTTAAGAAATGAGTAAACTCTATTGTATTGTACAACACTACATTTGACTAACACTAACCCGCCACCTATGTTGTTTATCCCAGTGTCTGTTAAGAAATGAGTAAACTCTATTTTATTGTACAACACTACATTTGACTAACACTAACCTGCCACCTATGGTGTTTATCCCATTGTCTGTTAAGAAATGAGTAAACTCTATTGTATTGTACAACACTACATTTGAATAACACTAACCTGCCACCTATGTTGTTTATCCCATTGTCTGTTAAGAAATGAGTAAACTCTATTTTATTGAACAACACTACATTTGACTAACACTAACCTGCCACCTATGTTGTTTATCCCATTGTCTGTTAAGAAATGAGTAAACTCTATTGTATTGTACAACACTACATTTGACTAACACTAACCTGCCACCTGTGTTGTTTATCCCATTGTCTGTTAAGAAATGAGTAAACTCTATTGTATTGTACAACACTACATTTGACTAACACTAAACTGTCACATATGTTGTTTATTCCATTATCTGTTAAGAAATGAGTAAACTCTATTGTATTGTACAACACTACATTTGAATAACACTAACCTGTCACATATGTTGTTTATTCCATTGTCCTACTGGGCCCGATCTCACAAAACATCGTAAGCCTATATTTGCACGTAAACGTAAATCTACGACTAAACCACAATTCGTATTACTATTATAGTTCAACAGATACAGTTTGAAGAACACGTATTTCATTTTCTTTTGTCCTTTAAATACTCCAGCTTCCGTAATGATATAAATTTCGGCGTGAAATAGACGCCAAACACGCGTAAACGCACGACCGGTAGAACCGTTGATAGCAGACGTAAACTTACGTTTACTGAAATAGGCCCCAGATGCTATTTTATGTTATAATGCATGTTGCTAACGTTCACAGTAAATATTCATAATATAGTGAACAGCAAAAGAAACGCGAATATATTCTTTAACGGGACTGTCAAAATGATCCTAAAATGTTCACTAGATATTAGCAATTTTAATAGACACAAAAACTAAAGTCGATTTAAACTGAACAATTTAAAATAAATCAAAGAAAACTAGATTAATGTTTGTTTCTTTTGTTGTTAATATATATTGGTATTTAATAATACATGCATATATTATTGTTTTTTCAGAGTAACAATATCATCAAGGAACAGAGAGAAAACAACTAACTTTGTCAACTTGTAAAATATAAAATTAATATATTTATGTATTCAGTGTTGAAACAAAAAAATGAAAACACTTTATAACAACCGTGTACAACGCATGCGTACTTACTACGCCAGTTGCACATGCTACAGCAATCTATCTGTGCTGATGAACTTTACACAAAAAATATGTTTAAATTCCACGATTAGTTTCGGTTTAGATACAAAGTTACACGTATATTCTCTATGGTATACCCGGTAAGTAGACGTTAAATTGTTAATTAGAAGGAGTAAGTTTGGACGTGGTTGATCTCGCTACTCAAGTAACGTATTTCATACATCTTCTGTGGATTTGCCATCAACTATCAACTTCGTGGCGTGGAATCGTTGTTTATCTTTTCCGGGAGACAGCTTGGTTAAGTGTTTAACCGACACTCGCCGTGTCTCGTTGTTTTTGACCTGGAATGTTTGATCTCACAATATAAAGAACACTTTATGGCACCCCGTGTGTTGCACAACCAGTTTTATGTCTGGTTTCTAGACAACATGCAGACTGACGCAGATCGACACAAACTGACGCAGGTCGACGCAGACCAGCAGATTGACACAGATTGACGCAAGTGACGCAGATCAACACAACCTTACTCAAGTTGACGCAGATGAAATGAAACGTTTATCTGGCAGATTCATCGCATATCCGATGCCGACGACTGCAACTGGATTTTCATAAATGTGTTCTTTGGTCTTCATCAGTCTCCATCAGTCTGCGTCACTCGTTGACCTGCACTATATTGCATGGCAACCAGGATTTATCCACTTGCTAAATATTTTAATTTTTTAAAATCGTATCTTATCTTATCTTATCTTATCTCATTTTATCTCATCTTAACTAAACAAATTTTTATTTAATTATTATTTTTTAAAGTTTATTTATCCGTTATTTATTTATTTATTTGTTTATTTATTTATTATTCTAAATTAATAAAATAGAGCATCAGGAAATTTAACGTTTCGAGGCTGGATTGGAAGGAAGAACGTCTGACCATATATATACCTCAAAAGAAAATCATTATCACAAACTTACACCTGTGTTTATATTATAGATACACTGTATATATAAAAACTGATATTATATATACAATATACATGTAGATACAAACGAGCTACGGGTCATCATCAAGTCTATACGTCCCGACTGAAATAATGCTCTTTTGCGAATTTTAGCGACAACAAATATTTTTCACTGTAAGCGATACTAATAACTCTTTATTACTTTGTGGTTATTACCTCGATCTGGCATATTGTACGTTTCTTAAAATTATATGTGTTATACTTAGAAAGAGTGCTTGTTCAAACCACATGATACTAAGTGAGCATCAGGCACGGATTTGGAGGGGTAGGTGGGTTAGGGTCTATGTTTGCTGTCGATCGATCAGCGTTGGTGGACTGGCGTCCTGTTCCACCTCGTACCCCACAAAGAGTACATCAATGGCCGAAATAATTACATTCTCTATAGGTCTATCAATACGTATGCCAAATGATGATGATGTTTTATATATCATCGGAAATAATCATTATTTTGAATCCACTGAGATGATGTGCATCATCGTAAGTGGTTATTGGATATTAAAACAACATATTCGATGTGCAATTTCATTGATTACAAGCCGTTAAAACCACCCAACAATGTAACATATTGGAAATTTTATGGCTCTCTCTCTCTCTCTCTCTCTCTCTCTCTCTCTCTCTCTCTCTCTATTTATATACACATACATACACCATACATACACCATACATACATACATACATACATATACATATATATATATATATATATATATATATATATATATATATATATATATATATATATGTGTGTGTGTGTGTATGTATGTATGTATGTATAGTGTATGTATGTATGGTATATATATATGAAGGGTCCACGAGTAGAACCTGTGATGTCACAATTTTAGTAGGGTAATCGGTTTGAATTTTAACGTTTAAAACTCTTTCATACGCTTTCTGACATACGCGACCGTTATCTGTCTGGACATCATAGGATATTCCCGTGGACCTTTCATATACATGTATATATTAAATTCCTCTGTGTATATATAATGATTATGATAATGAATATTGTATGAAATTGTTTTTATATTTCTACAAGCAATCTGTGATATATATATATATGTATATAGTCATTGTATTTAATTCATTACTTGCTGGTTTTATACGTCTTAACTTTGTACATAAATTTCACGATAAGTAGAATATTTGACTTCCTTGCAGACATGCTCACACGAGGAAGTGTTGGGATTGGAGTGGGCGTCACTCGAAATTGTTGTTTGATGGTTGGTCAGTGACAATAAATTTGTGTAATGCCCATGAGGTGAAATTATTGAATTTTATTTTATAGAGTGGGGGTGATTAAACACATCGCGTTCAGCCCCACGTGATGATGTCTGGACAGCACAGCGAATGTTTATCGCTGATTCGTGTCATTTTCATTGCTGACATCGGCGATGTAGTGGCTTGCCATATTAAGGCTGATATGTAACGGGTTCGCATCCCGGTATCGCCTCAAACTCAAACTGAGTTTTAACGGCGCAATGGACAAGTGTAAGGCCGCTCCATCGACTTGTTATTCCATAACCAGTAACCATTAAACATATCTCAATTGACAGCTCAGATAGCAGATAACAATACTACTACTAAATAATAATATAAGTAATATCCGAAAACTGAAAACATATTTTATTGCATAAACAACAAAAGAATTGGGCACAAGTTTGCCAACTTACTAGGCCCTCTCCTATAGACATACAATATAATGGCGACAATTACTTAATTATAATATAATAGTAATGTATACATATAAAATTTGTATAGATGTATAATAGCCATAACCGATATAATATTTCTTTGCATTATTGAAGTTAATTTGATGAACTAATTTCTTAGTATTATTATGCTGTCATACCGATTATTTTTATAGACACAGTATGGTCCTGTACAATATTTATTTGCATCATATGTGCTATTGTATTGTATTGTATTTGTATTGTAGTCAATTCCACATATTACTCCTCTACATATGCAAATCTACACAACTTTTAAATTCATCATTGTCATCATCATGGTAATAAGTACTATGTTTATTACACAGTGATCATCATCATTATAATAATATTGATTATTATTGTTATTATTATTATTATTATTATTATTATTTTATTTACAAGTACTAGTTGAAATATTATGTAAGTAGCTTTATTTGTATTTTTACACGCATCACTGACTTCTCTTCTGTGCATGTTGCTTTGGAAATAAAGTTATACTTTAAGAAACTATGAATAGCGCTAATTATTTGTTATGTAACTTGCTGATGATACGTGAATGACGTAATAGCAACGTAATGTTTAGATATATAAATATGTTGTTGAATATATGAATAAAGATACAGCTATTACTTGCTTGTTTTGCTTAGAGTGCTAGTGTACCATTTAGAGCAACGCTACTATTAGGTAATAATTAAATATATCTAACAATAAAAGAAACATATTTTATTTCGTGATAACATTATATATGTCGAGGTTGACTGTTACATACATAAATATTAACGCACTGGCACAGGGGATAATTAAATCCTTTCTGGCCTCATTAAAAGTGTATGATGCCGTTGCTGGGACTCGAACATATGGCACCGAATCGCCCGCAAATTGCAGACTAACACGATGCGTCCTGAGCTATCCAGATACCTTATTATTATAATACGACATCAACATTTTAAAAAAAGAAGAAAGAAATATTTTATTTAACGACGCACTCAACACATTTTATTTACGGTTATATGGCGTCAGACATATGGCTAAGGACCACACATAATTTTAGAGGAAACCCGCTGCACCACTACATGGGCTACTCTTTCCGATTAGCAGCAAGGGATCTTTTATTTGCGCTTCCCACAGGCAGGATAGCACAAACCATGGCCTTGTTTACACCTACCCATTGAGCCTTGCGGAGCACTCACTCAGGGTTTGGAGTCTGTATCTGGATTAAAAATCCCATGCCTCGACTGGGATCCGAACCCAGTACCTACCAGCCTGTAGACCGATGGCCTAACCACTACGTCACCGAGGCCGGTTCAACATTTAAATTAACGCAACTACTGCCCAGCGACAATTCAAAACAGCTAATTAAATTATGTAAATACTTGACCACTGCTACCACTTATAGAACAAACAACATTAATACACGGCGTGTGTTCTTTTATTGTATATTATTACTATTGACTTTTATCGATTCTAATCCGTTGCTAATTATCGTTCCCCGCAATATGCACGTCATATTATTTTATTTATAAATATGTATGTACATACATTGTATGTATGTATTGATGTATGAATATTTATATATTGTATGTATGTCAAGGTTGACTATTACATACATAGATATTAACACACTGGCGCAGGGGATAATTAAATCCTTTCTGGCCTCACAAATTGTCCCATGCCGTTGCTGGGACTCGAACCTGTGGCACCGATTCGCCCGCAAATTGCAAGACTAACCACGATACGCTCTGAGCTATCGAAGCTTCCATAAAAAGGAAGTTCTTTAACTCAACCATATGCATGGGGACTACAATCTACGCGGTCGATCCCGCTTACGTGCATGAAACAGTGGGCAGACCTGGCACTGGCTAGTATGTATTGATGTATGAATATCTATATATTGTATGTATGTCGAGGTTGACTATTACATACATAGATATTAACACACTGGCGCAGGGGATAATTAAATCCTTTCTGGCCTCACAAATTGTCCCATGCCGTTGCTGGGACTCGAACCTGTGGCACCGATTCGCCCGCAAATTGCAAGACTAACCACGATACGCTCTGAGCTATCGAAGCTTCCATAAAAAGGAAGTTCTTTAACTCAACCATATGCATGGGGACTACAATCTACGCGGTCGATCCCGCTTACGTGCATGAAACAGTGGGCAGACCTGGCACTGGCTAATATGTATTGATGTATGAATATCTATATATTGTATGTATGTCGAGGTTGACTATTACATACATAGATATTAACGCACTGGTGCAGGGGATAATTAAATCCTTTCTGGCCTCACAAATTGTCCCATGCCGTTGCTGGGACTCGAACCTGTGGCACCGATTCGCCCGCAAATTGCAAGACTAACCATGATACGCTCTGAGCTATCGAAGCTTCCATAAAAAGGAAGTTCTTTAACTCAACCATATGCATGGGGACTACAATCTACGCGGTATATATGTATGTATGTATGTATGTATGTTTGTATGTATGTATGTATGTATGTATGTATGTATGTATGTAATTCTTGACATGGAGAATAATGGTTAAAAATAAATAAATATCTTTTTTGCAATGTTCCTGTAATTCAGTTGCCTTGGTGGTATACCAATTCTACAGTAGTCTTATTGGATATCTTTTAAATAGTTTACATTTTTGTAGAATTGAAAGACGACGATATGGAATATTTGACAAAACAAATGGTTAAAGCTACTGCTGATGATGATATAGACGTTTTATAAAAAGCAGTTCGCGATTTCATAAAAGCTGGACTGAGCGACCAGGGAGATTTGACGGCAGCAGAAGCGAGAGTAGTGGAGTTGCATAAAAAACAAGGAATATATACATATATATTTCATATAAAAACCACTAGTGACGAATCCTTTATATATAAGTGTATATGTATCCTATAAATATACATTACCAAGAAAACAATATTGCATTACTAGTGTGTAAAGTTACATAAAAAGTAAATAACTTTTAAAAAAAGTAACAATATATGATATTAGTGGAGTTGCATAAGAAACGTAAGTACATATATATCCTTTAAATATATACAAAACTAATATAGTTACATAAAAACGTAAATACAAAGTACATATATATCATAAACATAATATACATTACTAACAAATCAATAATATATTAGTTACATAAAAACGTAAATGAGTTTGTAAGCCACTTTAAAAGGTTTTTTGCAAAATAAAATATTATTAAAATTACAATTTACATGTTCGTGTTTAGGATATGAATATCTCTATAACTGACCATTGTAATGTTTTTTAGTATGTCACTACCGAATGTTGTCAAACATAATTTCGCACGTACGAATTTATAATTTTTCGGACGGCCACACGTAATTTCAAATAGTTCAGCCAAAGGTAATTCTAAATGTATTTATCTGCATAATGCTTTATATTTATAACATGTTACATTAAGATTGTGTTTTACAGGAAAACAGGGATATAACATAATATAACAGATGTTTAACGACACCTCAGCACGAAAAAGACATCGGCTATTGGGTCAAGGAAAACAGGAAAACCAACATGTGTGTTTATTTTGTTGAGGGCACAAATGGAAGTCATGCTTGGGCTGAAAACTCAGGATAATACCTATAAATAGACATTAGTAAAAACATAATATTATAATAGGGGAGTTACACAAGAAACGTGAGTACTTATAATAAAATTATATCCTTTAAATATATAGTAATTTACTAACAAAATGATAATAATATACTAATTATTAGAGCTACATAAAAAAAGTAAGTAACTTTTAAATATACGTTACTAACAAAATGTTACTATTTATTTATTCTTCGGTGGGTTTTTTGTTTGTTTGTTTTGTTTGTTGTTGTTCTTTCTTTCTTGGGGGGGGGGGGGGGGGGGGGGGGGGGGGGAGGTATTTCTTTCGTTTGTTTTTGTTGGGTTTTTTTTTGTTTTTTTGTTATTATTATTATTATTATTATTTTGCTACTGCTGCTGCGTTCAGATCCATTAATCACAATGTGCAAGTCTTTGTATGTTCATGTTAAATATAAGTATACGTCGGGGAGCACAGTTCCGGGAAGGAACCTTGTTAATGTCTGTCTATTTATTTTTTTATTATAATAATAGTCATTATAAAAAAAAACAATATAATCACTCGTTGACATTAAAATCGTATTCGAAAAAACAATGAAACAGAAACATTTTATCCAAATACATGTTGATGTAACACAGCAGTGTTAAAGGGCGATAACTCGAACATACGTATTGATCTAAACGCTTGTGAAGTGATATTTCTTTCAAAAATTATCTGTCAGTCAATTAGTAAAATGTATTGTATCGAATAACACTACGTTTTAGTAATACTATAGCATATTACCTTTGTAATCGAATAACGCTACGTTTTAGTAATACTATAACATATTACCTTTGTAATCGAATAACGCTACGTTTTAGTAATACTATAGCATATTACCTTTGTAATCGAATAACGCTACGTTTTAGTAATACTATAGCATATTACCTTTGTAATCGAATAACGCTACGTTTTAGTAATACTATAACATATTACCTTTGTAATCGAATAACGCTACGTTTTAGTAATACTATAGCATATTACCTTTGTAATCGAATAACGCTACGTTTTAGTAATACTATAGCATATTACCTTTGTAATCGAATAACGCTACGTTTTAGTAATACTATAGCATATTACCTTTGTAATCGAATAACGCTACGTTTTAGTAATACTATAACATATTACCTTTGTAATCGAATAACGCTACGTTTTAGTAATACTATAACATATTACCTTTGTAATCGAATAACACTACGTTTTAGTAATACTATAACATATTACCTTTGTAACTCATATTGCATTTGTTGTTTATTCCAGTATGCTATTAGATTTATATTTACTGAACAACAAAAGAATCACGAATATTTCAAGATATGTATTTTATGATACAGTTATATATATATTTAAGGATGGTCTGTTGTTACTTTTACGTTCATCGGGGTATGAACCAAAAAAATATCATCCGCAAACTAATGTGAGAACGGCTTCGCTACCCCGAACAGTAATGCTAGAATATAACGCTTCTCATTCCGTTGGTAAAGAAAACACGGCTCACACTGCAACGCAGAACATGTAAACCTATTAGTTCCTTCTGCTTCCCGGAACATTCATAATTCGGCAAACCGGTACTACACAAAATAGTATTTTCTATGTCCCGGGCCGACACGAAAAGAAATAACAGACAATACTTATTAAATTTGAAACATACTTACTAATAATAACATTAAAAGTTCATATTTTATTTTGAATTATAATTTTGGAGTAAAAAAATAATGCTCAGTAAGACAAATTACCAATATAAAATGATGCCATCAGGTATGACGTTCCCTGACGTAATTTTTACATTTAATTGGATGACGTTATATTGTAATGAATGTAACGGAAATTTTAGATACATTTTGACAACGCACGCACACACACACACACACACACACACACACACACACACACACACACACACACACAGATATAGACATACATACATACATACATACATACATACATACATATATATATATATATATATATATATATATATATATATATATATATATATTGTCAAAATTAATCTAAAATGTTTACAAGATATTAATGATTTTAACATCACAGTGGGATACAAACTGACTAATTTTAAATAAATTAAATTAACTTAATATTTACGTTTTTGCTGTTCAGTATATAGAGACTATTTCATAGTTTGTTTTCGAATACGACTTTTATTTTAACGAATAATATCTGAAAATCATATCTTCACGAATTGCGAAGCAATGAATGAAAATATGGTTTGCCACAACACACGTCACATTTACATTACAGTTGCGCACATCACATTAATTTTACATTTCGCTTATCCGATCAGGGCTTCGGCGATCGAAAACACGTGAAACACTGAAACCACGAAATATGTTCCGGTTACCTTTTGCAAACTATGTATTTGACTATGAACTTTTCAAAAGCAATTTCAATCAAAAGCAGCCTTTATTTAATTAGTTAAATAAAATTTAAAAAAACATTCAGTAATACTGCTGTGCTAACATACATGAACAAGAGATCGTCCAAAAAGCAATCAAAACATTGTCACCATTGTATGTCTTCGTACACAATCAGTTTTAGATAGTTTACCATCATTGTATTCCATATCCATTTTTATATACGTAATTGTTTAAATTAGTTTTTCTTTTTTCAAATTCGATCAGGTGCGTTGGTAATCACCAAACTAAAAACCAATGAAGCTACACTGACCTCAATAATTGCCACAACACACGTCACATTTACATTACAGTTGCGCACGTCACCTTTACATTTCGCTTATCCGATCAGGGCTTCGGCGATCGAAAACACGTGAAACCACGGGAGATAATTGAAGAATGAACTTGTTCACCAGAAAGTCAATATGATTTCTATATATATATAGTGAAAATATTACTTTTCACCGAATATCACTTCATGGTCTCTGTAGATCTATGTATTCCATGCCTGTGTATATAATAAAAACTGATATTAAATCATATTTGCATTATAATTTTACAGAGTAACAACATACTCCAGGAACAGAGAGAAAAAAACCCTTCGGTTGTGAAATTAAAAAACAAATTAGACAAAATGGTCACAAGCCTTAAGGCAACACATCACCATTCGTCGTGTCGTTTACTTGCTGTAGCAGCTTAATATATATAGTCCGGTTTAGGAAATAGTTCCTCATAAAAAAATTATGATATGCCTTTTGAAAAATGTCTTTGATGATTACAAATAGGTTGACCTCTGTAGTATTTAATTAACCAAATTAATGTTACTTACTATATGTAGTACTAACATATAACTGTGCAAGTGGTGTAGTACCACTTGTATAACAGCAACACGGGACAGTACTCTGACATGAGGGTGGCTGACTGAAAAATTTCGTGATCGACGTATGTTGATTTTTTACACAGTACTTGTCAGATGCGAACGCTCCCTAAAATTAATAGTCACATGACCCTCTCAGTAGTGTTGTATTTTTCACAGAATATATTCTAACAGAAACTGTATTAAAGTGCATGGAGTAATTAATGGTGGTGTGGAACCTTGACATTTTTCAGTTAGTTATTGAACAATAGCGCTGTTGCTCTCATGACAAGAGTCTATTTTGTATGATAGAAAAATTATTCATTCATTGCCGACTGAGATGATTAGAATGATTATATAACGTTGATGGCAGGTAACAAACATCTTCCGGTCAGTGCCAGTGAATTTTCCGTGGATTCAAGGGTGGGACGTAGCCCAGTGGTAAATCGCTTGCTTGATGCGCGGTCGGTTTGTGATCGATTCCCGTCGATAGGCCCCATTGGCTATTTCTTGTTCCAGCCAGTGCACCACGAAAGGTATATCAAAGGCTGTGGTATGTGCTGTGGGATGGTGCATATAAAAGATCCCTAGTTACTAATGGAAAACCGTAGCGTGTTTACTCTCTAATATACCAAATGTTTGACATCCAGTATCCCATGATAAATAAATCAATGTCGTTAAACAAAATAAACTGTAACTGAAACTTTTTTTCCGAGGAAGGAAATGTTTTATTTAATGACGCACTCAACACATTTTATTTACGGTTATATGGCGTCGGACATATGGTTAAAGACCACACAGATATTGAGAGAGGAAACCCGGTGTCGCCACTTCATGGGCTATTCTTTTCGATTAGCAGCAAGGGATCTTGTATATGCTCCATCCCACAGACAAGATAGTACATACCACGGCCTTTGTTACACCAGTTGTGGAGCACTGGCTGGAACGAGAAATAGCCCAATGGGCCCACCGACGGGAATCGATTCTAGATCGATCGCGCATCAGCCGAGAGCTGTACCACCCGCCCCCTTTCTCGAGGATTCACGACCAATATGTTTATGTTTTAATTGTGAACGTAATTTCAGGTAACATCCATCTGATGAAGTAGACCATCTTAAAAAGACGTATTTTAGTAAAATCTCTTTAATTACATACTTTACATATTATTACAATATAAGTTATTTAGAAGAGACATTATTATCAGAATTGGTTTTAACGGCTCCATAATAATAATAATAATAATAATAATACAGTCATTTCCATTATGTTCTACAAAAATAGTTTTGCTGCAATACCGGCCATTCTGTTTGAACACCTGATATGATTACTGTTTTGACTAGTAATGTGGTGAAGTATATGATATTTGCATTGTCTGTGTAGTAATGCCTTGATATTATTATGCTGTTTTATCGGCTATTGATATAGACAATGCCCATAACCGATCAATAGAATATGTATTGTTTACATTATCTAAGCTATTTCATGGAAATAATGTCAATGACCTAATTTTCAATGAACTGTATCACATTACATTTAATAATGGTTTTAATTTGTCATTTTATTATCCTATCATCATCGTAGTCGTCGTCTTCACTATCATCACCGTCATTATCATCATCATCATCATCATCATCATCATCATTGTAACATTATGTACACAAAACTATGTTAAGTATTATGTATGTAGTTTTTTCACACGCATCTAATACTTTCTATACATATTGCTTTAGAAATAAAATAATATTATTATATAACATTTAGTGAAATATCTTAAAATATCAGTGACGATAACACATTTTATAGTGAAAATTTCACTATTTTACTCTAAAATGTGTTATCGTCACTGTAGAAAGTGTTATCTTCACTGTAAGAAAGCCGGAACTATTTTGCTGCTGGCATTTTAAAAATAAAGGTAAATTGCCAAAAGTTATATAATAAATAGAAAATTTTATGGGCTTTTTTTGGTCAAATATGATTTATTTCTCATCTCGTGAAGTTTGCAATCATATCACACTCGTCGCGCAAGCGCGACTCGTGAAATATGACTGCAAACTTCACTCGATGAGATATAAATCATATTTGACAAAAAAACATGAAATATCCTCTATATATTTTAAGAAAGTATGAGTTAGTCATTTTTTATTATGTACCTTTTACCAACTCTTTGGTTTTTCGAACGGAAATCATCTTAATCTGCACAACATATATTAAAATATTTTAGACAACCCACAAAACCCACAACGGAAACTAAAATCTATCCGTGAGAAGAATTCAGAAGGAGCTTATATACGGTCAAGAACATTATCATATCAAATAGCTACTTGCCAGGTGCATAATGTTACAGTTTAGAAACTAGAAATTGTGTTTCAAAGATAATTTGTAAACTTAAAGACGCATACAGGTACCAATACTTCAACAGACCACTTAATGTTTTGCATTTACCATAGTTTGACACCCAATCGCCGAGGTGGGGTGTCATTAAACATCTATTCTATTCTATTTTTTTTTTATTCAATTCTATTCTAGTTTAGTCTAGTCAACAGACCTACTATTAAACGAGCAGAGACGTTTTACCAAGCATTATATCACTTTAGAAGTGTTTCGACCGATATAATAATAATGACTTGATTAACACAGATATTCCGAAACTAAAGAAACTGCAAATAAATTAGAAGATAAAACTCTGTATTTTCAAGGGTTCGCATTTGAGGGTTTTTGTATTGTTGGGTTTTGTTTAGGGTTTTTTTATTATAGATTTAGGTAATTTTAAACATATATATAAATGAAGCTTACGATAAGGAACAATTATCTGTATTACTGAGACTAATGGTAATAACTTGTATTCCTTAAGGAAGTAGGAACACACATCACTTTACAAAAAATGGAGACCTATATCACTGTTAAATACCATTTATAAACTAGCATCCGCTTGTATAGCAACTCAAATAAAAACAAGTTATAAATAGCATAAATGAAGATTAAAAAGGCTTTGTACAAGGACGCTTTATTGGGGAAAATATAAGGACATTTAAATGATATTTTCCATCAATTAGAAGGTGGGTATCGACTTTCACCAACAATACAACGGACATCTCTCGAAACCTTTCAATATTAAAATAGGTTGTCGGCGAGAAAAGACCCTTTCGCCTTATTTATTTATATACGGTGCAGAAATTATTGGAATTTTAATCCGAAAAAAATCACATATTAGAGGAATTGTTATGGGGGTGGGAATATAAAATTGAACAATTTACCGATGATACTCAGTTATATTTAGATGGATCTCCTTGATTTCTTAGAAATGCAATTCATATTTTGGATATATATATATATATATATATATATATATATATATATATATATATATATATATATATATATATATATATATATATATATTCTTAGAAGTGCAATTCAAAATATGAATAGCATTTTTAAGAAATCAAGGAGATCCATCTAAATATAACTGAGTGTCATCGGTAAATTGTATATATATATAAAAGACATATCATATGTATGACACTTAATAAAAACTAGATAAAATGTGTACGTTGAATTTGGATGAAAAGCTGGTAAAATCTTGCGAAGTGGTAGATGCGGAACTATTTGTGGTACGATAACTGTGGTTAAACATTAGCTATATCAAAACTCATATTTGTACTAGTCTACCAAATCTATCTAATGAATATATTTCAACATTAAATTAATATTTTTTTAATTTTATACGGAAAGATGGTTCAGATAGAATTAAACGTTCAGATGTTACAAAAATAGCCTTAGGGTGGGATAAGAGTGGTTGACATATTAACATTTATTAAAGTTCAGATGTTACAAAAATAGCCTTAGGGTGGGATAAGAGTGGTTGACATATTAACATTTATTAAAGTTCTATAGGTTTTATGGTTAAGACGTTACTTTCTGTCCAACTGCAAATTGTTTTAAAATAAATATATAGGTAATCTATTTATATATATTGAAAGCCAATATTGGTGATTATAAAAATAAAAAATAGAAATTGGGAATGATCTATGGAAAGATTGCGTTGAAAACAACAATTGAAGCTTGTAACGGAATGTAAACCGCTATGGTACAATACATATTTAGAAAACGATCATTGTTTATTCACATTTGGTGTAATAACGGTAAACCTTGTGGCGGTGCAAGAATGATAGAATTTGCAGTGGGGGTTGAAATCTCCTTGGGAGTAGCTGTCCTTCTAAAGACGAGGCACTACACAGAAATTCGTTCAATCAATAATTAACATTACTTCTATTTATTCTATCTCTCAGTATACTTAATAATGACATATGCATTAAATAACCTTAATTGATTTATTATTATTATTATTTACTAAATCACTCTCCACCATAATCCTGTACATATCCTGTATATATTTATTATTTTGTTGTACACTGTATTATGCTGATAAGTTGTACAGTTTTAAAGCAATAAAGAACTTGAACTTGAACCACTATTTTTCAAAATGCCAATTAAACTTTGCATTGCGCACAGATACTGTCTAAATCGCCGATAACGGTTTTGTCGTTCAAATTCTCTGTATACCAGATGCTATGAGGAAGCATGAAGTTGGCTTAGTAAAGCATTGGCGACTTTAAAACAGAAGCGACTTAAACTTGGTGTTCCCTAATTCTTTTGCCTCGCATACCTCAAAACATACCACATCTTCTTTTCATTACATTTTGTTTGCGTGACACCTTCAGCGCGTGTGTCTATACTGTAATATATAGTTGGTGTTCCCTATTTTGTTTTACTATAATACATCAAAAACCATATCAGATATTCTCTTCATTACAGTTTTGCGGTGACCACTTCAACGCGTAAAGACTGTAATGAAATATAATTGGGTGTTCACTAATTCTTGTGACTGCCATACGTCAAAGACCACATCGCGTCTTACTTTCCCTAACAGTTTTGCTTCATTTTTGTACCGGAGCAGCCATAATTGGCGCGCAGCGGGAGTTCCCTACGTTTTTCGATCGATCGGGCAAGTCGACTGAAGCAGACGAGAGAGAGAGAGAGCTGAAAATTGTCGGCTGCTGTATAAGCGTTGCATAAAAAGCACATTGTCACTGGCGGTATTTCTACTCCTGCGAGTGATGATGCCAGGGCCCTGATTGATTAAGACGCGTGATGAAGATACAGTGACAACGACATGCTTCGTTACTATGGTAATCGCGACCATTCCGGCGACATGGCCACCGCTGCCACCACCACCACCACCATCAGCAGTAGCAGCAACACCAGCGCCAGAACGACGACAGGAGTGGCGGAGAAGGACTCGCAGAGCGAGGAGAGAGAATGTCCGCGCGCCCTCGTCTCGTGGATCTATTGACGCTGACGACGCCGCGTCATCTCGCGCCGGTCTGAAGGACACCTCCGAGGAATGGCTGCGCCATCTCCGTCCGTGCTCAGTCTGAACCTGGAACACGCGGAGCTCGTGTTCTACTCCGGGGAGAAGATCCGCGGAGCGCTCGTCGTCCAGCTCGCCACGCCCGTGTCCGTCGCAGGTAACGTGTTGTGTTCGTGTCTCACCCTTTCGCTCAACAGTTAAAACACGACAGTATTGATTTTCTTCTTCTCTCTCGTCTCTTGCGTGTTATAGCTAGCGGCAGCACAAAGATAAACATCTATTCTGCACCGTACTGGAATTTATTGTCATGATTAAGGCGTAGTAGAGATTATTTTGCTACTTTATAATTTCCCCTGTGTTATAGCTAGCGGAAGAACAAAGATAAACAGCTACTCTGCACAGTACTGGAATTTAATGTCATTCAAGGCGTGATAGAAATTATTGTTTTGCTACATTATATCCAGCCCTTAACCCCATGCTATATTTAGCGGTGGAACAAAGAATAAACAGCTATTCTGCACAGTACTGGAATTTATTGTCATTCAAGGCGTGGTAGAGATTATTGTTTTGCTACATTATATCCAGCCCCCAACCCCATGTTATAGTTAGCGGCAGAACAAAGAATATACAGCTATTCTGCACAGTACTAGAATTTATTGTCATGATTCAAGGCGTAGTAGAGATTATTTTGCTACTTTATAATTTCCCCTGTGTTATAGCTAGCGGAAGAACAAAGATAAACAGCTACTCTGCACAGTACTGGAATTTAATGTCATTCAAGGCGTGGTAGAAATTATTGTTTAGCTACATTATATCCAGCCCTTAACCCCATGTTATATTTAGCGGTGGAACAAAGAATAAACAGCTATTCTGCACAGTACTGGAATTTATTGTCATTCAAGGCGTGGTAGAGATTATTGTTTTGCTACATTATATCCAGCCCCAAACCCCATGTTATAGTTAGCGGCAGCACAAAGAATATACAGCTATTCTGCACAGTACTGGAATTTAATGTCATGATCCAAGGCGTGGTAGAAATTATCTTGCTACTGTATAGTTTCCTCTATGTTATAGCTAGCGGTGGAACAAAGATAAACAGCTATTCTGCACAGTACTGGAATTTAATGTCATGATCCAAGGCGTGGTAGAGATTATCTTGCTACTGTATAGTTTCCTCTATGTTATAGCTAGCGGTGGAACAAAGATAAACAGCTATTCTGCACAGTACTGGAATTTAATGTCATGATCCAAGGCGTGGTAGAGATTATCTTGCTACTGTATAGTTTCCTCTATGTATAGCTAGCGGTAGAACGAGATAAACAGCTATTCTACAAAGTACTGGAATTTATTGTCATTCAAAGATGGTAGAGATTGTTTTGTACATTAAAACGCTTTGGTTTATTTCCAGTTTCAAATAATGTAATTTTCTAGTTTATGTATGGCGGGGGTCATGTTATTGTTGTCGTTAATACGTAGGGGGGGGGGGGGGGGGGGGAATGTAGCTTAGTCGGTAGAACACTGACTTGAGATGCTTGGGTTGTAGGGTCGAATCTCCGTGAAAATCAGACCCCCCCCCCCCCCCCCCCCCCCCCCCCGTCTTAACCAGTGCTCAACGACTGAAATATAAAAAGTTGTGATACGTTCTGACATATCTGTTGAAAGAGCATATACAAGACTACCAGTGGAAAGTTGTAGCGAGTTTTCTCTGAAGACCATGTGTAAAAATGATCAAAGGTTTGATATCCAACAGCCGATGTGTAATAAATCGCTGTGCTCTACTCTGGTGTGTCGTTAAACATAACACTTTTTAACGTTTCAAAACGTTTGCCAGTGGAGATCATATCATTGTCAATATGTAGGCTTTAACAGACTGCTAGTTCTGAGTTCTAGCACTTTTACTGACTAAAATTAAATACTAGATATACCTTTCTTGTTTAGAATGTTAGAGTCTGTATATTCAATGCGTTTTCTGTCATGCTAAAATACTATACCCATTCCCAATGACTATAGGGTGCATATAGCCAAATACAATCACATCGATGACAACAATAACATTCATATATGACTAAAGCTGGTATGTGCGACGTTTTAATCAACATATCGTTTTAATCAACATATATATATACCATAAATATACATACCACAACCTTACAGTAAACCAGAGAAGGGCGTTGTTTTAGTTGTTGGTTTTGGATTAACAGGAATCGTATGTGACTACTTTAGTTCGACACAATACTTATTCTAATGATATGGCACCTCACATGTTTCAAGTACACTAGTACACTAATGGCAGACAGGGCAGTATTTAATGCTTTACATAAAGTTAGGTGTTCAATTTGGTGTACTGCTACCTACATTGCGTTTGTGTACACCATTTCAGTTTTAGATATCACGACCTGGGACCGACACCGGATATTGCCACTGACATAGCGACAAATCTTGTTAGCACAACTAGAGAAATATCATTAGTAAACCTTTGCCTTCTGTTAATGTCTTACTCTGGAGATCACTTGTTATTATTCATATAAAAATTAATGTAGCTTTAACATTATATAATATATTAAAATCTAATAATACATCATGACCTTTGCTTAGTTTCATGGCGACAACATTTCAAGGATGCATTCAACATTCCAGTAGTTAACAAACCTTTCATTACCAGCGTTCTGTATTCATTCTGAATCCCATTACAACTATTAAACAGCTGGTCTTGTCGTTTTGATAGGAGTATCAGTATATTACTTCTCTGGTTATTTTATTGACAATGTAGAATGTATGTAGAGATTAAATGTTTAAAGTTTGTTTTGTTTAACGAGTAACGACGCCACTAGAGTACTTCAACTAATCGCCGGCAATAGGATGTCAAACACTTTGGGGGTATTTTTTATACGTAGTCTTCAAAAAAAAAAGAAGAAAGAGAACCTGCTCCTCTTTTTTTATTATCAGCAAGGAATATTTCATGTACACCTTCCTACAGAGAGCACAGTACGTAGCACGGCCTTTGATACACCATTCGTGAGAGACTTGTTTGGGTCGAAAAACCCATAATTGGTCCGCCGAGGATGTTCGATCCCCTTGAGGCAAGCACTCTACAAACTGAGCTCAACCCCGCCCAGACAGATATACACCCCACCCTAGAATATGATGTTTCACCGGTTTCGGTTGTGTGCTGGTTAAGCATCGGACATAAGGCTGGTAGATACTGGGTTCACGCCCTGGTACCGGCTTCAACCACGAACGAGTTTAACGACTCACTGGGTAGGTGTAAGGCCACTACACCGACTTCTTTCTCACAAACCACTTACCCCACTATATGTCCTGGACAGACAGTCCAGATAGTTGAGGTATGTGCCCAGCACAGCGTGCTTGAACCTAATTGGAGATATAAGCACGAAGATATCTATAAATGAAATGAAATTTGGTGTTTCTGTAAGTCATACAAGCCTAAGTGAAATATCCAGAGAAGATTAGTACATTTGTGTCTGTGCTATAGGGATTAAAACATTTTAATTGTTGTTGTTTCGCTAGTTATTTGTAGACTTTGAATTCCCAGTTTCCGAGATTTACAGATGTAATTATTTTCTCGGTAGTTTTGGCATGAATAGCCATATGGCTTGGCGAAATGTGTAAATAAAATCAATCGGAAGCCAGTAATTAGGTGCAAATGTGGTTTGATCCATTAAATCGATTGTCCTTCCTGTCTCTGGCTAACACTCGTAATAGACCTTTCACCGTCACGCCGTTCTCTGTCCCCGTCAGTTAGGACATCGGAGAGAAATCAGATTCACTCACGGACACCAGCGAAATCAAATGTCTGGGAGTCTTTGGGATTAAAATAGGATTCTAGTACACCACGGAACAAACGGTTAAATAAAAGTTAAAAGTTAAAGTTTGCGTTGTTTAACGACACCACAAAAGCACATTGATTTATTTATCATCGGCTATTGGATGTCAAACATTTTGGTAATTTGCACATATAGTCTTAGAGAGGAAACCCGCTACATGTTTTCATTAGTAGGAAGGGATCTTTTATATGCACCATCCCACATATAATACAATACAATACAGTACAATCATTATTGCAACCACTGTATGAGTACACTGGTTAAGGGGACAGAATCCCATTTTTTAAAGAAAAACAAGAAAGCAAACATATGAACTGGTTATAACAACAATAAACAACAGAAATGTAATACACATATCTGCATCCATATGCCACAGAAACATAAATATACATACACACATGTACGCACGCACATTCACTCACACATACGTCTACAATCATACACACGTGCACATGCGCGCGCACACACACGCACACACACATACACACAGAGAAAGATGCACACAGACGTACACAGACAGGATTGCATGCACGCACACAGACACACACACAGACACACACACAAGCACAGACACACATACACACACATACACACACACATACACACGTTCTCTCACATACACAGACACATCCACACACACACAGACACACACACACAACTACACACACACACACACACACACACATACACACACACACTCACACACACACATACACTTCATGATACAATTAATTCCGTAATTATAAATACAAAAACTAAGTTGATTCAAACTGAATAATTTCAAATAAATGAAAGAAAACTAAAATTAATATTGGCGTTTCTTTTGTTATCCAGTGTATGTCACGATATCTGTACCATTTACCGCTACTTGACGCAAGGTGTGCATGTAACAACTAACCGGCCTCGGTGGTGTCGTGGTTAACCATTGGACATAAGGCTAGTAGGTACTGGGTTCGCAGCCCGGTACCGGCTCTCACACAGAGCGAGTTTTAACGACTCAGTGGGTAGGTGTACGACCACTACACCCTCTTCTCTCTCACTAACCACTGTCCTGGACAGACAGCCCAGATATCTGAGGTGTGTGCCCAGAACAGCGTGCTTGAACCTTAATTGGATATAAGCACGAAAATAAGTTAAAATGCAATGTACCAAATGAGAGAATATTTTCAGGTGTGGAGCTGCGGTTTCGAGGATCCGCGCGTGCAACGTGGCGGGACCACGTACACGAAGGCATGCGCAGAACGGAAGTGGAACACGAGAAGGAAGAGATTTATTTTGACGACAGATTTTGTCTCTGGGGCAAAGGTTAGTTATTTCCCTTGATTCGGAGAAACGGATACGAAATGCTACCACACCATTTAAAATTAATTACTCCTGCTAATTACCGTTAATTTTATTGTCAGATTATTACCGTCGTCATCATCATAATCGTCGTCATCAGCAATTGTTTAAAACATTAAAGGAACATTCCTGAGTTTGCTCCATTGTAAGATGTTTCCGACTAATAAAATATTTCTACGATTAAACTTACATATTAAATATATTTTCTTCTTTAGAATATCAGTATATATATATATATTGTTTTCTATATAAAATATCAGTGTCTGTATATTAAATGTGTTTCTGATCTTTCTAGTGTTTGTACTAGGTCAAACTTCATTTATTTCCTAATGTAATGTTGTTTTCGTTTGTCCAGTTTGGACTACATACAAATATTAAGCCAATGAGAAACACATTAAATATACAGACACTGCTATTTTAAACAAGAAAATATATTTATTATGTAATTTTGGTAGATTTTATTAGTCGCAAACTCAGGATTGTCCCTTTAAGAACATGCCACAACATCGACATATTACAACCGAGGAATGTGTTTGTTGGTTGTTGTTTAGTGTGTGTGCGTGTGTGTATGTGTATGTGTGCTTGTGCGTGCATGCGTGCGTGCGTGTGTGTTTCTTCTCTTTTTTCCCCACTATATTTAAAGAAAAATTCTAAAATTATTTACTGGCCCTTAATTGATTTTGTTGAGTATAGTAGTCTCATACCACCCTTCCTGAACGTGGATCGATACACAATCGAAATGTCTCCGAACTAACCACATCTTACTCGTTTTGCTCCCTTCCGCTGAATTCCGGCGACCTCGCGATCTGACGAGCGTGTTTGTTGTTCACGTAACAAAATATTGTAATGTCGCCGCTTCTCATATCTGGTTAGCACTTTTAAGTTAATTTTCTCTTCGTTATCGCCGGCCAGCGATCATCTTGCTTCGTCTGTTATTACCCGCTATAGCGAACAGCCGCTTTAACACTGTCAGGCGCAAATCAGGTGAAGTAGCAGCGTTCAACCTTTTAGCAACAAGTAGATCTCATTCATAAACGAAAGAAAAATGAATTAGCCGACGAGCTGCGTCAGTGTGTGTGTGTGTGTGTGTGTGTGTGTGTGTGCGTGTGTGTGTTGTGGGTTTCTTATTAAATCTAATTTTTGGCAGGTGTCTCATTTATTGGCAGACAATAACGATAATTGTAATCAGTTAAAAGTTAAACGGTTCTCTAAAAATAGTGTACGGTAATTTTGGCTGATCACTACAGTTTGCTGCTTATAATATTAATGTTTATTTTCAAATATATATGGTTATGGACCACAAAAGATAATCAGATAAGAAACCCGCTGCCACCACTCGACCACAGATTTTATAACAGCAATTTTGGAGCAATGGCTGTAAGAACAAATAGCTCAATTGCCCCACCAACGAGGGTCGATCCAAGACCGGTCGCGCATCAGGCGGGCGCTTTCATAAAAGTAGTTAGGATGTACAGAAATGCGTTTTAAGCATGACATTGTAATTTTCAGCCAAAGGTGCCTACAGTGTTTTTGAAGGATTATATATCTTTATAGTTTACAATTATTATCAAATGTCAACTGTTGGTCTGAAATGACGGTTAATATCTGACACTAATATGCTTGAGTAATCAGCCGCATGCCAATAAAGTGATGACAGTGTTTTGTTGACATTTAGATTCCAAACTACTGTTCTAGTTGCAATATAGCCCACCAAACGCAGGGCGGATCCGGTGTTGGTCTAGGGTCCATAGAATCATTTATTAACTATTCCGTATAGAATGTGGTAAAAGGTGAATGTAAAATGGGATCCAAAATAAACCCTGGGCGAATGAATTTACTGTATTACACTTATCTATAGTGAGAAGGAAATAAGGGAACACTTGGTATTATAGACCAAATTTCAGTCACTATTAAAGGGACATTCCGAAGTTTGCTGCATTGTAAGATATTTTCGACTAATAAAATATTTCTACGATTAAACTTATATATTAAATATATTTTCTTGTTTAGAATATCAGTGTCTGTATATTCAATGTGTTTCTGGTCGTCTTAATATTTTTAAGAAGCCCAAACTGAAGTTTGTCTTCAAATAATTTCGTACGTACGAAAAAACAATATTTTAGGAAATACGATGAAATTTAACCTAGTACAAATATTAGAACGATCAAAAACACGTTTAATATACAGCCACTAATATTTTATGCAGAAAAAAATATATTTAATATGTAATTACAATCGTTAAAACGTCTCTGTTAGTCGATAACATCTTAACAAGTGCAGCAAACTCAGGAATGTCCCTTTAACGTGGTAATGTCTGTATACAGTACAAAGATGTAATATGGGACTTTATTGCCAGTATTGAATGTCAGTAATGTGCGATTGACTACCAGTAATACCCGTTAACTTTCTGACACTACGGATGAGGGTTTTCTTTGTTTGCAGTTACTCTATCCCGTTGTTGTTGATGTGGTCCCTGATTTTTTTTTCTATAAGTATACATTTTATAAAATAAACCGCTACGTTTGGCATTTGCTGTCCCGATCGATACAAGCGACATGATATCGGAGGTGGCGACCAGGATGGCCGTGCTTGAACCTTCAGTGGGTATTTAGAAACACGTAAACGGAGTTTTGATTGGTTGGTTGGTTGGCTTTTGTCTAAAGTGGTTACCAATTAATCAATTGTATAAACACTCAAGGGAACATCACAGTACCGAGCGTGACAAACAGACGATAAAATGTGTGATTTTCCTCGTTTCTATACTGATAGGGGAAAAATAAGGGATCACACAAATTTAAAATTTGTTTTGTTTAACGACATAATTAGAGCATACTGATTTATTAATCATCGGCTATTTGGATGCCAAACATTTGGTAATTTTGACATATGATCTTAGAGAAAACCCGCTACATTTTTCCATTAGAAGCAAGGGATATTTTATATGCACCATCTCATATACAGGATAGTACATACCACGGCCTTTGATATACGAGTCGTGGTGCACTGGCATTTCTCGCTCCAGCCAGTGCACCGCAACTGGTACATCAAAGGCTGTGGTATGTGCTATCCTGACTGTGGGATGGTGCACATAAAAGATCCATTGCTACTAATGGAAAAATTTAGCGGGTTTCCTCTTTAAAATTATATGTCCAAATTACCAAATGTTTAACATCCTATAAACAATGATTAATAAATCAATGTGCTCTAGTAGTGTCGTTAAACAAAACACATTTTTAACTTTTCCTACCACGGGTTTCCTCCCTCAATATCTGTGTGGTCCTTAACCATATGTCCGACGCCATATGATTGTAAATACAATGTGTTGAGTGTGTAGCTAAATAAAAGATTTTCTTCCTTGGTGCACTGGCTGGAACGAGAAATAGCCCAATGGGCCCAGCGACGGGGATCGATCCCAGACAGACCGCGTATCACGCGAGCGCTTTACCACTGGGCTACATCCCTCTCAGAATCACACAAATAATAACAGCAAATAGTGACAGGAAACAAAAGACTGAATCCATAGGGACAGCCGTTAACCATGTTACTGGCAGTCAGTTCTATACTGCTGACATTCAACCCCAAATTACAACTCGTGTGAGATACAGACATTACCAAGCTAAGAGTAAATCAAATTCAGACTGCATTTCATTTCAACTTATTTTCGTCCTTATGTCAAATTAAGGTTCAAGCACCCTGTCCTGGACACATACCGCAGCTATCTGGGCTGTCTGTCCAGGACAGTGGGTTAGTTGTTAGTTGGTTAGTGGTTAGTGAGAGAGAAGAGGGTGTAATGGTCTCACACCTACCCATTGAGTCGTTAAAACTGGCTCTGGGTGGGAGTCGGTACCGGGCTGCGAACCCTGTACCTACCTGTCTTATGTCCGAATGCTTAACCACGACACCACCGAGGCCGGTGTCGGACTGCAGTTTCAGGTGTTCCCTTATTTATTTGTATCAGTATATATTAGTTCCTTGGATTGATTAAAAATACGGTTTGATTTAATTAATCAAGCTGTTAAGTACCTTGTGACAGTAATCGGTATGTTGCATGTCAAGAACCAATGAAGAACCGTAGCGGGTGATTACTTAATAGAGACGTCAGTTAACAGCTTCCATTTACTTCTGTTATAAATATCCTATAACGGTCTTTTGGTGAAAAACCAGAAGGCCGTGCTTTAAGAACTTTAAGAGGCCAAATCCAGGAATCGGACTTGATTCAGTGACACCGGAAGTTGTCGGTATGACGCTATTTTAAAATAGCGCCATCTAACGGATGATACCTACAGGCTACTACATAGCGTTGATGTGTCATGGGCTAATTTCCAAATATGAGCCATCAGTCCAGTCTTCACAGTAAAGGAAGTGGTGCGGTCTGGATGGAGAGGTGTAGGAAATGGGGTTGTTTTCAACTGTCGAGCTAATCTTGTTGTCAAAACTAACTGTCTGTTGAATTTTGCGTGGGTAGGGTGGGTACTACTTTGAGGGAAATGAGGCGATTCCTTAGGACGTCAAATGTGCCTAACAAGGATTCGAATTTGATTAATAAACGCTTGTCAAACAGTTAGAGGCCATGTATCTGAAATCTCGCCTGGAGGGGATATATCCTTATCCTTGCTCCGGACCAGTTCCCTATTCTACTACTTAAAAGGACATTCCTGAGTTTGCTGCAATTTTAAAGATGTTATCGACTAACAGAGACTTTTTGACGAATGTAATTACATATCAAATATATTTTTCTGCATAAAATATTAGTGGCTGTATATTAAACTTGTTTCTGATCGTTCTAATATTTGTACTAGGTTAAATTTCATTTTATTTCCTAAAACTGGTTTTTTTTCGTACGTACGAAATTATTTGAAGACAAAATACAGTTTGGGCTTCTTACAAATATTAAGACGACCAGAAACACATTGAATATACAGACACTGATATTCTAAACAAGAAAATAATTATGTTTAATATTAAAGTTTAATCGTAGAAATATTTTATTAGTCGGAAACATCTTACAATGCAACAAACTCAGAAATGTCCCTTTAACGCTTTACTTCAACTGATAATTCAACCTCCATTGATGGGATTCGAACCACGGGCCTTCAGTATGAGATTCCACCGCTCTACCAACTAAGCTAATAGGTCAACGCCCACAAGCTACTGTCAGTAGGAACACTTTATAGCACCACTACTACACTACTACTTGCTTATGAAGAACGACAAAATAAACATGACCTCTGTGATGTAGATTAAGCCTTTCGACTTGGGACCTGTAAGTACTGGGTTCGAATCCAGGTGATTTTATCGGCTCAGTGGAAGATATAAAGTCATTACAGGGGCTCTCTTGCTAACAAGTCAGTTAGCTGAGGTATGTGACCAGTACAGCGTGCTTGAACCTTAATTAGAGATTATTAACACGCAAATCAAATTAAAATGAGAAACATACTTTACTTTATTTACATGTCATTTGCCTTAAAGTCGCAGATCCTAGTTTGAACATTTGAAAATGGACACTAAGTTTGGTTAATCTACAAAGCTGAAACACATCTGGATAGAGTTACAGTAGACTGAAACAACATTTGCGACACTGCAACGGGGAAATATCCTAGAAAAACGGACTAGAGCTCGTCTCCATAACCATTACTTCTCAGAGGTGTGTGCGTTTTATTACACACCAGTGTAAGATATTGCTCATGTCATAACAATCACACAATATCTAACTAGTGTAATATTGGTGTGACGTGAGCGTGCTGACCCAATTCGTAGAAAAATAACATCTGCTTACTTCAGCGTTTCGGCCTGTTTGCTGTTTGGAGTTGGTTTGTAATAAATAAAATACTAAACGAGCTTGCCTGTCATACCAGTTTTATGAAACTCATGAACAGTGTTGGTATCGGACTCGCTTTCGCTCGTCAGATACCAAAACTGTTGACTCATTTCATAAAAATGGTATGACAGGCAAGCTCGTTTAGTATTTATATTTAAAAAATATGAAACCTACATGTTGCTGTATTAGAGACACCAGGATGACCAGACATAGTTCGTGTGTGCGGGAATGGATACTCTAAACAATAAAATTAAAATAATGTCTGAATTCTGTTATTAAAAACGTGTCTGATAGTGAAAAATACACTGTAGTGTTTAAAAATCAGGTTCTGTCGCTTTAACCAGCAGCTGCTGACGCCTCAGCAACCCGTTTAACAGTTCAGAATTGTCAAAGTGTTTTGCTTGCTGCTTATTATCCCACACGTGCTACACGGCAGGCTCTCTTCCCGGATTCTCTCCATTACAAACGTTGCTATGGCTACTAGCTACATATGGCATCGACAGCCTTTATTTCCAATCAATAGAAAGACAAATGAAGTAAATTAGGCTTGTTTTACCAGATGGTTAACAAGACATCTCGCTAAACATGCCATTCCGCGGTGATTTTAAAAATTTATAACATGTTTGTAGTCGGGATATATTCTTAATTAGCAGCTTCCCAGTAGCCAAGAGATAATGGGTGGAGATAATGAATAGGAATGAAGGGCAAGGTAAACGACCGGAGTAGTGGTAGTACACGGGTAGGGTAGGGGCAGGTAGGGGTGTATGACTATTTTAGTGTGGGTATGAAAGATTAGAACAGCAAGGAGAGAGAGAGAGAGAGAGAGAGAGAGAGAGAGAGAGAGAGAGAGAGAGAGAGAGAGAGAGAGAGAGAGAGAGAGGAGTGAAGAAAACAGTCTGTGATAGAAAAAAAAAACAGAGAGAAAGAGAGGGGGAGAAAGGGAGAGAGAAGGAGGGAGGGAGGAAAACACTCAGTGATAGATAGAGAGGGAGGAAAACACTCAGTGAGAGGGAGAAAAACACTACGTGATAGATAGAGAGGAAGGAAACCACTCAGGGGGGGGGGGGGGGGGTAGGGTAAGACAAATGAGAGAGAGAGGAGTGAGGAAAACAGTCTGTGATAGAAAAAAAAACAGAGAGAAAGAGAGGGGGAAAAAGGGAGAGAGAAGGAGAGAGGAGGGAGGGAGGAAAACACTGAGTGATAGATAGAGAGGGAGGAAAACACTCAGTGATAGATAGAGAGGGAGGAAAACACTCAGTGATAGATAGAGAGGGAGGAAAACACTCAGTGATAGATAGAGAGGGAGGAAAACATTCAGTGTGAGGGAGAAAAACACTCAGTGATAAATAGAGAGGAAGGAAACCACTCAGTGATAGAAGAGAGACACGCAGAGAGAGAGAGAGAGAGAGAGAGAGAGAGAGAGAGAGAGAGAGAGAGAGAGAGAGAGAGAGAGAGAGAGAGAGAGAGAGGGGATAGATGGAGAAAGGGGGAAGAGGGAGAGAGAAAGAGAGAGAGGAGGGTGGGAGCAAAACAGTGAGAAAAAACAGAGAAACGCAGAGAAAGAAAGAGAGGGCGAGGGAATAGGGAGAGGGAGGGGCAGAAGGAGGGAAAGAAGAAAACACTCAGTGACAGAAAAAGAAAGACACGCAGAGAAAGAGAGGGAGAGGGAAATAGGGGGGGGGGGGGGCAGGACGAGAAGGGAGACAAACAGACAAAGACAGTTGTTCACTATTAAACATATATGTATATGTTATTAATTGTTGAGTAGCACCATACTGGATTGATTTTGGTGATCTATTTTTAGTAACAGACGAAGGTCACTGGGAGACGCGAGAAGTGCTCAAGAGAGGGCGCCACTTGTTTCCGTTCCAGTATAAATTACCGGATGGTATTCCGTGTTCATTTGAAGGACCTAATGCGTATGTGCGCTATACAGTTCAGGGTTTGGTGTTTCGGACTTCTGGGGAGTGTCTTTCTACACAGAGGTGTGTTACGGTTCTCAGAGACTTGGACTCAAAGCGAGACACAGAAAAACGAACTCCCTCGGTGAGTATTGCAACCATTCTGGTTTCGAAATAGAATTGTATCTTTTTCACCATCCTTTTCCTCCCTTCTCTCCTTTGATTTTTCATAGATCTTATTTCGGCCCGATCTGGCATCCCACCTATCTGTATACTTCTATTGTTGCTTACATCCACATCCCAGTCCTTGTCTCTCCTACCGCTACACGCGTCTGTCTCTATGGCAATATGTGTTCTACTCCTGCAAGTTTTCATCAGTTTTTCCTGTGGGCTTAGTCTGCCCGCAACGGAAAATGGGCAATAGTTACGTTCGATTTAATATTCTCTATAAAGTTTTGTTTCATGTTTCATGTTCGCTTGAATTAAATGAAAATGCCCAAACCAGGAGCCCAATTCACTAAACTCTCGCAACTTTGCGATCTCGCAATGCAATGCTAAAAGACTCGCAAAGAGGATGCTTTGTTTTCTAGTAGAGCCTAAGAGACCTTTGTGAATTAGGCCCCTGGATAACAACATTTATTCATATTAGCTTTACTACCAGACAGATATTAATATAGGGCTGCAAACGATTCATAAAACATTTTTCCATGGATTAAAATTAATATTGTGGATAGAATTATGGAAGTACTATACATGATGACAATGTTTCAGGCTAACTTATTTTGCCGAACATTGCATAGACATAGGATGGTATTTAATTAGCTAAATACGTTTTGTAGGAAATTCTAGCTGCTACAAACATTAGGGCGACCAGTAATACGTTGGATATACAGAAACTAATATTCTCGACAATAAAATTTATTTAATATACCAGTGGAAAGAGAAATAAAAGGAATGAGTGACTGCAACCAAAACCCTCATCAACAGTGTTAAGAAGTTGACCGTGTTATGACATTCAATCTCAGATTACTGACATTCAGTCCTAATTCACATCGTTGTACTCCATACAGATTTTATCAAGCTAAAACTAATAAAGACTGAAATGTGGTCTAAAATACCAAGTGCTTCCTGACTTCCTTCTCTCGGTATACATGTATGTCATTTTAGCTGTTAAAAGTATCGGTTAGTCTGAAACAAATTACAATGAAGTATAAATTCGGACAGTCTCTTTAATGACGCTTTTCTAAAGAAATCCAGGGGACACATACCCCACCCCCCTAAAATATTTAAATTTCCACTGGCGTAGGAAGCGGGGGGGGGGGGGGGCAAGGGGGGGGGGGTATATTTTGCTTTATATTTCCTTTATAATAGTGTAAAAGTGTGTAAATATAAAAGTGTGCCACCCACTTTTTGGCACCTTCCTACGCCACTGATCTCTTACCTTTTTCAATTGGGATTCCCTTTTGATCCATCCCCCTAAAATATTCAATTGCCCCTTTTTCTCAATTATTTTCTATTGGGATGCCCTTATAACAAGTTGGTCTATGTGCTCGTTCCGCAAATTTTGTCCTGGATCCGCTCCTGAAACTAACTGTTATTTTTATCCGTTTAGCCTCGCCATGCTCTGGAAGACCACGCAGAACGCTCGTTCAGCAGCGTGTGTTGCCGACCAGGGCGGGTATCCTGCTCCCTGTCTATCATAAAGCGGGGTTACGTGCCCGGCGAGACCATCAAAACCGAGATTCACCTGCACAACCTGTCCATGCGCAAGTCGGGGGTCTGCAAGCTGCAGCTCAAACAGGTAACACGCAGAACGTAGAACTTGAAACTAGTGGTGTTCTGATGCTGAAACAGGTAACACGCAGAACGTAGAACTTGAAACTAGTGGTGTTCCGATGCTGAAACAGGTAACACGCAGAACGTAGGACTTCAAACTAGTGGTGTTCCGATGCTGAAACAGGTAACACGCAGAACGTAGGACTTCAAACTAGTGGTGTTCAGATGCTGAAACAGGTAACAAGCAGAACGTAGGACTTCAAACTAGTGGTGTTCAGATGCTGAAACAGGTAACACGCAGAACGTAGAACTTCAAACTAGTGGTGTTCCGATGCTCAAACAGGTAACAGCAGAACGTAGGACTTCAAACTAGTGGTATTCCGATGCTGAAACAGGTAACAAGCAGAACGTAGGACTTCAAACTAGTGGTGTTCAGATTCTGAAACAGGTAACATGCAGAACGTAGAACTTAAAACTAGTGGTGTTCCGATGCTCAACCAGGTAACACACAGAACGTAGAACTTCAAACTAGTGGTGTTCCGATGCTCAACCAGGTAACACACAGAACGTAGAACTTCAAACTAGTGGTGTTCCGATGCTCAAACAGGTAACTAGTGGTGTTCCGATGCTCAAACAGGTAACTCGCAGAACGTAGAACTTCAAACTAGTGGTGGTCTGATGCTCAAACAGGTAACACACAGAACGCAGAACTTCAAACTAGTGGTGTTCCGATGCTCAAACAGGTAACTCGCAGAACGTAGAACTTCAAACTAGTGGTGGTCCGATGCTCAAACAGGTAACACACAGAACGTAGAACTTCAAACTAGTGGTGTTCCGATGCTCAAACAGGTAACATACAGAAAGTAGAACTTCAAACTAGTGGTGGTCCGATGCTCAAACAGGTAACTCGCAGAACGCAGAACTTCAAACTAGTGGTGTTCCGATGCTCAAACAGGTAACTCGCAGAACGTAGAACTTCAAACTAGTGGTGGTCCGATGCTCAAACAGGTAACTCGCAGAACGTAGAACTTTAAACTAGTGGTGTTCCGATGCTCAAACAGGTAACACACAGAACGTAGAACTTCAAACTAGTGGTGGTCCGATGCTCAAACAGGTAACATACAGAAAGTAGAACTTCAAACTAGTGGTGGTCCGATGCTCAAACAGGTAACATACAGAAAGTAGAACTTCAAACTAGTGGTGGTCCGATGCTCAAACAGGTAACACGCAGAAAGTAGAACTTCAAACTAGTGGTGTTCCGATGCTCAAACAGGTACCATACAGAAAGTAGAACTTCAAACTAGTGGTGTTCCGATGCTCAAACAGGTAACATACAGAAAGTAGAACTTCAAACTAGTGGTGTTCCGATGATTGATCGTAATAAAAAGAAAATGATCGCAAGAGCTCTGCTGGTGTGATGATCGATTAGAAACGTTCATATTCGATTGTCGCTGAAAATTGTTAATTGTAATTGTTCCTGCTGTTTGCACGATGGAATTGATGTAAATGGTCTGGAGTTTGAGGGGTTTTTCATGTGTACCCCTCGACAACAGATACTAAATAGTTGTTGACTTAGAGTATTCTTACATTCCCCATTACCACCAAGGTTTCGAACATATAGTTGTTGAAGGTAATGTTAGTGAAATGTAGGGTCTATACATGTAAATAGGACAATAGACGCATGATCATAATAATTCAAATCCTTCGTAAGTTCACATAATTATAATCAATTGTAGAATGAAAAGTTGATTCGATTTTGTGAAGACCTATTACAATCGATGATCGATGATAAAATTCCAACCGATTCCCAACATTAGTTCAAACAAGAGTTTAGTTCAGTCAGCCGTTTGTCGCTTAACTCTTGCTAGACTAGTTTTTACGCTATATAAATCATTAAACAGATTGACCTCTTCGGAAACCAGTCAAAATAGTGTGCAAACGTTCAGCGAAAAAAAAGGCTGAGTGAACATAACGGAGTTTCAAGCAGTCGTCTTGGTGGCGGCGTAGGAATATTGGTGTGGCCTTTAAGAGTGGCAGTCCTCCTTTTGGTAGTGGAATAGATTATCGTCCTTGGGAATGGCAGTTCTCTTGTTGACCGATTATGGTGTGCGTATCGTCCTTAAAAGTGACAGTCCTTCTGGTAGACTAGGGAGTGTGCATTGGAGTAGGAAGGGCGTGTCGTCCTTTGGAGTGGCAGTCCTCACTGGCAGAGTAGAAAGGGTTTATCGTCCTTGACAGTGGCAGCCTTTCTACTGGTGGTGTAGGAAGGGTATATCGTCCATGGCTGAGAAGAAGGTTCTTTAGTGAGTGGCAGTCCTCCTGGATATATATATATATATATATATATATATATATATCGTCCTTGGAAGTGATGGTTCTACGTTCCACGTTTTAAACTACGGTTATTTGATTGAGGCGGTATTATTAAACCATCCATCGCGTTTCAAGAGAATATTCTACTACTAAGCTACAACAAGCACTCAGCTTTTTTTCACCGCCATCACATGTTACTGTAAATTCGGTTATGTGTTGGTCTTGATCAATATCAAATCCCAGCACAAGATTTATTGGTCTGAGCTGTTTTTCCAAATCTATACTGACTAACCTCTATAACTGGGACATCGCTGAGTTTGACTTAGATATTTAGATTTATCTGACTTTGAAAGCACAGCTTTATTTTGTAATAGTTCTGTTCCTATAGACTTTTCCTAAGTATTAACTTTGTTTCTCAGATCATAAATGTTCAACCAAGTTTTGTGACAACAACCACATCAACACTGCAAATATAGTTTTATGAATAATGAGAATAACGAATTAATATATGGTGGGGGAATATGTGAAAGGAGAAAGTTAGATTAAAAGATATTTTTAAAAAATACCTTCTGGAACTATTTGATATGGAGAATAGCATATATTTATGAAAAGTCTATAGAAATCTGAACACCGAAAACTGGTAAAAATGTGTCAATTCCAAGATGGCGGATTCTGACATTAAATTGTAAAAAAGTGACATACTGACTAATCATCGCCTGTGGTTCGCTATATGACTCGGACGTGGATGCAAAATCATTTAATAATTGCGTGTCAATTTAGTAATAATACTCTAAATTTTGCTGATGCTAAAACCAAAATCAATGACGGCAGTGCAGCAAGGCGACCAGTTGCCATCAACCTTCAGTATTTTGCCCAGCAACAGCCTTTCATTACTCTGTTTATGAGCTTAGCATAATTAGCATATTGTATTAAGACTGTTGGCCAATCTGCCAATTGCAGCAATGCTTATGGATTTGCATGCGTTCGTACCCATGCTGGATTTGAAGTTCAAATCGATAAGAACATTTAAAATTAATTAGTTATACTATTCTTTACGAAATGTTGTTTTTTGTTAACCGAGTTCGGCTAGTTATTGACGTTGTAAAATAATAATAATAATAATAATAATAATAATAATAATAATAATAATAATAATAATAATAAAAATAATAATAATAATTATTATTATTATTATTATTATTATTATTATTTAATAATAACATTATTATTATTATTATTATTATTAATACTTTTTAATATGTTATTATTAGTAGTAGTATATTTGTTATATTTGTTTATATTTCTATTATATTGAAAACAGGAAGACATCAAGGTAGACAATATACCGGACAAAATTGTTCAGTTTTTAAGATTAGCTCTAACAAACAGTTACAAATGACAATAATCAACTTTAGCGTTCTGATTAATCAGATTCCGTTCTGGTGTGTTGATTGATGTTTTCCACGTTGTTTATGTCACATGATTTATGTCACAAAAAAAGTTTTTTTTTTAAATATTTAACGACACCACAAGAGCACATTGTTATATTAATCATCGGCTATTGGATATATATATATATATATATATATATATATATATAGTTTTAGAAAAAAAACCGCTACATTTTTTCATTAATAAAAAGGGATCTGTGTAAATTCAATAAAGAAATAGAACAGACACCTCAAACCGCCTGATCGGAATATACATTCACATTTGATTGAACTGTTTCGAATGAAGATACTCTGACTCGAAGATCATACAAATTATCCAAGACTAGGGATAAGTTCAGTCAGTAGTTTGTCGCCAACATTTGCTAGACTGATGTTTTCGTTACATATTAAGCTGCATGACACACTTCGGGAACCAGTCAAAATAGTTTGCAAACGTTTGCCAAAAAGTGGCTGGCTGAACGTAGGCCAGATGCAGCGAGGTAGTAATAAATAATATTAAATATGCCTGGAGACGAATCCTGAAATAATTGTGGTATATAAGTGGTGGTATATAAGTATATTTTTTATGTCTGATAAGTTTCTGGAGACATTTATGCTTGGTTGGTTTTGGTAGAATTCTAATTTTTTTTAATGTTTAGGTAAATTTTCAATTAAATTCGAATCCCCTATATTTTTCTTCAGGACAGCCCATTTTCTCAAGGCAAATCCATAACATTTTAACAACGATAAAACATACTAGTAACTTAACGACTGGAAACATCAAAATGATCCAGTCCTCTCTATTTCCAAATCTTATCCTCGTGGGAGGGTTGTGTTTTTTCAAATGTGTTTAGCACATTAAGAATTACAGGCATGAATCAACATATTTATTTATTTATTTATAATTGTTTTTCTGCTTATATCTAATTAATATGTCCTCAGCAATCAGGACTCTGTACCTACCAGCCCGATGACTTAATCCACTACACCACATAGGCATTTTAACCCTTCCTCCCTCCCTCAAGCGTACGGTTTTTGTTATTTTGGTTTTGTTGCTTTTTTGTTGTTGGAGGGTGGTGGTTGTTTTTTTCCTATAAAAGTGGCGATAATTGACAACAGCCCCTAAAGATACACCATAAATTAACAACTAGGCGGATGTCAGATGCGGAGAGTGAAAATCTTTGAGGATTTGCTATTAAATCTATTTCTGGGGGCGGTGATATATCCGTAAACCGCCGCTGGCATTTTGTCGTCACAGTGTAGCACTGTTGTGTGCAAGTGTTCATAATGAACCGCACCCTGGGCGAGACACTGGCATCATTATACACTTTCAGTGTTGTCGGCTAGGGTCGATGTACACATTCGAGCAGAATAAAAACAAAATAATATCTGTTTAACGACACCGGCCTCGGTCGATAAGGCTGGTAGGTACTGGGCTCGCAGCCCGATACCGGTCTAATAGCCCAAAATATACCGCCCGCCAAACTATACCCGGGGTTAAAGTGGGCTAGCCTGTTTTATACCCCTAACCCTAACCCTCATTGTTTTTATTACTAACCTGTATACAAAATAAATAAATAAATAATAATAATAAACGCTTTAAAAGAAAAGCAACTATTGCTTTCATAAAAATAAAACTATCACAGATTAGTCATTTTAGAAGATATTTCGATAATCTCTAGCCCAAAATACATAAAATAGTATGGAAAAACCCCATCTGGACATTGAAATACAGACTAGAGAGGTATATTCTTGACTAGCCTGTTTTATACCCCGGGGTATATTCTGGGCTAGTCCAGTTTATACCCCGGGTATAGTTTGGCGGGACAGCTTGCTTGAACCGTAATTGAATATAAGCACGAAAATAAGTTGAAATGAATGAATAAATTAATGTTTAACGACACCTCAGCACATTTTAAACTACGACTGTTTGGTGTCACACACAAACAGGGGCGTAAGATGTGTGTGTAGGGGGGTGGGTGTATTCGGACGAACTAAAAGACGTATTTTATACTGCAATATTAGGCTATTTATATACGTGTCCAGGGATAATGTAAACAAATGGGTCCACTAGATTCATATTCGAAACCCCCACCCCGGATCCAGACCAAACTACGCCCCTGGCAATGGTTTCCAAACAATGACAAGACTGCTCTATCAAAACTTGGGTGCACCTCGAACTTTGACCCAGCCGGAAGTTATTTGATTTAGTACTACCTACAATTAATTTGTTAAACAGACTGTCAAAATGGGACTAAAATGTCCACAAGACATTTAGTAGACACAAAAACTAATGAGATACATTCTAAATAATTGTAAACTGAGTTAATATTTGCGTTTGTTTTGTTGTTCAGTATAGCTAAACCATGGGATGTCAGTATGACGGGTACTGGCCTCACATCTCTATACCGGCTTCTACCCATAGTAAGTTTTAACTGTTCATTGGGTAAGTATAAGGCCACTATTCCGACTTATCTCTCATTAACCATTAACCCAGTGTCCTGGATACAAACATACATTGAGGTCACATGGCCAAGATAACGTGCTGGAATCTTAATTTGATACAGGCTTGAAAACCAAGTTAAAATAAAATGAATACAAATGATGGTGATTAAAAAATAATCGCCGTTACTCATATAGAGCATTCGCGGCTTTACGTTTTGACTTTAAATAGGCGTTCTTAAAGGGCCATTCCTGAGTTTGCTGCAATTTGTAAGATGTTATCGACTAACAGAGACTTTTTAACGATTGTAATTACATATCAAATACATTTTTCTGCATAAAATATTAGTGGCTGTATATTAAACGTGTTTCTAATATTAGTACTAATTTAAATTTCATTTTAATTCATAAAATATTTGTTTCGTACGTACGAACTTATTTGAAGACAAATTCCAATTTAGGCTTCTTACAAATATTAAGACGACCAGAAACACATTGAATATACAAACACTGATATTCTAAACACGAAAATATATTTAATATGTAACATTAATCGTAGAAATATTTTATTAGTAAGAAACATCTTACAATGCAGCAAACTCAGGAATGTCCCTTTAATTCATGAATATTCATGTTTAACACGCCACCATCGTCATATTTTTATTACAGTGTAAACACAGGATTCTTTTTGTGCTATTATTGATTTTGTAAAATGTTAATTAATACATGTATATCTTTACAAATGTCGCCATGCATTGCCATTCATCCATTTTTGTGGCGGATACGAGACAAACAGTCGTATTTTAAACCGGACGACCAATCTGATCCACTTCCGGTCTGTTTGAAAATATCTGATTGGTCATCCTGTTTGATGTGATTACACTATCACTGATTCGGAAACCGGTTGCTCTTCCTCTCAGTGCCAGATCGATCGCAAGGGTAATTGTTACGTAATCATGACTGTGGCAAACTAGGAATCTATATGTTAATTATCGCATACATAAGTACTGGGTTGGCAGTGTGTAGTAACACAACTGCGGTTTTATGTATACACTGCATAGCCATCTGATATCAAACTAACAACCGATATAAAACGCTTGACCTTTATTGGATTGAGATTGGACAAAGAATGGTGTAGCTTGGACTTTATATCAAACGCATTGTCCGTGAGTCGTATTATGGGGTGACAGGCAAATATATATATGACAGTAAGGTGGGAATTTGGCACCTCTAGGCTACTAATATTTTTTACCCACCCCCCACCCACCCCCCCCACCCCCACCCCCCACACACACATACACGCACGCCTCTAATACCATAATCGTAATACCATGTAGGCCCAGTCTTGTTCAGTTAGCTAGACCAGTTAGGCACACTGCTATGTAGTCCTCTCAGAAAAGGCCTATTCCGAATAAAGATTTCGGCTCAATAAACATCTTTTGTTATGGTGCACAATTGACGTGACATTGGGTATTGAATCATATGGTATAAAAAGTAGATACTACTTAGTGGAAACACAATTAGGGATAGGCTGATGATCATGATCATGAGCGGGGTGGAAGCGGATGGATCTACATGTAGCATAAAGAGTCGATTCTACTACTTAGTGGAAAAGCGGAATTCCGTGCAGCATGTATGGGAGGAGGGGAGGGGGCAAAAAAAAAAACGTTTACGCCCTACGCATGATAGTCGGCCTGAGCACTAATCCGGCTCTGTCAGATGGGGAAAAACGAGGTGTAATTGATGGGCCATCGTCTTCATAGGGTACCCACCCGGGTACGCCAGTACTGTAACTTGGCGCGGATTCAGGCGGGTGCCCCCTATTTTGGTTAAACAATATATATATTACAGAATACACATTATCCGTCTACCTGTCAAGGACCTTTAAGTTATATTTTTAAAAACAACGAGCCTTGAGCCCCTCTGTTAAAACATCCTGGATCCGCGCCTGAATAACTAAAATCTGACCACTGTGCTTGTATTTCCAGTTGTTGACGTACGGAGACTCTCACAGCAAGTACCTGGTTCTGGAAGAAAGCAAACTCTTCGACGCCATCCGCCCCGGACAGAGACGACAGCTCCGAGAATTCCCTATGCACGTGCCGCCCACATGTCCCTCGAGACTCAGCAAGTGTAGAGTTATAGATGTCAGATATTGTTTAGCTGTGAGTTTGCTATCACAACATATCGAGCTATTTTCACCCAAAAATGGACAAATAATGATAAAGACTCCCCGAAAAGGTTTTTTCTTTTTCTTGTTTTTTTAGCTCTGCATGAGTGGACAATTTCGCATAATTACTTATAAAATTTTAAAACTTGCAGAACTCCTGTTGTTGGTTTTTTTCAACAAAATATCATTGCTACTTGAAATTATTTCGCCAGATTACAATAAAATTCGACAATTGTTTTTAAAAATTCGCAATTGGTGAATTTGGCGAACGCCAGATCTAGACCTGACTGTTTATAATATGAGTGTGCTGTGTGTGATGAATGAATGAATGAATGTTTAACGACACCCCAGCACGAAAAATACATCGGCTATTGGGTGTCAAACTATGGTAATGCAAACAAATAAGGTGATGATCAACATCAATATAAACATTCAAGATTTAAATAAAAACAGTGTAAAGAACTGTGCAAAAATACAAATATCACAGATAGATACGGACTTTTACTCCAAATTTCAATTTGTGCTGTATTGCCATTCTCAAAGAGAATGTTACACCCCTACACCACGGTGAGGTTACAGCACGCGCAGGGGCACTGGGGACGAATGCTTGATGATATCTCAACTCAAGCAGTTGTGATAATTAGTTATATGAAAAATTTGATTAAACTAAGTACAGGCGTTCTTACTGTTAGAAAGCGGGGATTTTCTTCTTTTTTTTTTTTTTTTTTTCTTGCTTTTTTTTTTTGGGGGGGGGGTTGCTGAACTTTGTGAAAGGAATTGCAAAGTTCATGTTTGTATTTATACCGATTAATTTTATAAAACCTACTAAATACAGATGACTAAACAATATATTAGTTGTGTTCCCGGCTTCTACTACACTTAACCCTCTCACTCGTAGATTCTCTTCATTGTACTAGCCAGGGACGGGACGCAGCCCAGTGGTAAAGCGTTCGCTTGATGTGCGGTCGGTCTGGGATCGATCCTCGTCGGTGGGCCCATTGGGCTATTTCTCGTTCCAGCCAGTACACCACGGCTGGTATATCGATGGCCGTAGTATGTGCTATCCTATATGTGGGATGGCGCATATAAAAGATCCCTTGCTGCTAATCGAAAAGAGTTGCCCATGAAGTGGCAATAGCGGGTTTCCTCTCTCAATATCTGTCCTTAACCATATGTCCGACGCCATATTACCGTAAATAAAATGTGTTGAGTGCGTCGTTAAATAAAACATTTCCTTCCTTCTTTCACTGTGCTATCCATTCTTCAGACGCCATCTTGTTCACAGGGTTCAAAGAGTTAACGAGACCAACATGAAAGATCGACAATAAATATGACATCATGGAATACACAACATATCTGTAAATGACAATTCAGAAATTTACCTCAACTTTTGAGCAACGCCCTCTATTAGATTTATGTGGCACACTCAATATAATGTATAGAATGACCTATTTTGTGACAGAAATAAAGGTAAAGACTTTTTTGTGGTGAGAAAATGACGGGATAAAAATCTAACCTATAGCGATTGTTGACCTTAACATTACGAACGGTTCAGTCCGTTTTAGGGTAACTCGATTTGCATACCAGCGGGAAAGAGTTTTTTAATTTTTGTTTTAACCTTTACAATTTACCATTTAAACTAGTTTTATGTAGTTTCTTTTAGTGCCGAACGTACACGTAATAGAACTGAAGAAAATCTATATAATTTGCATGAATAAATAAAATTGCCTTGCTTTCTGATTTTCAGAAATAGCCAAACTGAAAGTGTTTTGTTTTTTTTGCGAAACCTATAACTTTGATTATAGCCTTATTTTGTACATAGTAATCTGTTTGTTTTGTTTAACGACACCACTAGAGCACAATGATTTATTAATTATCGGCTGTTGGATGTCAAACATTTGGTACTTGTTTACTCGTAGGCTTAGAGGGAAAACCCTCTAAAAAAAATTCATTAGTAGCAAGGGATCATGTGTTTCCACTTTTCCACAGACAAGTCAGCACAAACCACGGCCTTTGATATATCAGTCATTCTGTACTGGCTAGAAAGAGAAATAGCCAATAGTCAGCTGCAGATGGTTAAATAGGATTTAGCAGAAAACCATCTCTGACAAGGATTTTATTGTACAACCGTATAGGACTCCAAAATCACTGGTTGCCACTTTCAAAAAGTCTACATTATAGTCGTCATCTTGATTTCCAAATGGTACAACATGAAGTATTAATAAAATTAAGTTTATATAACTGACAATAATAATGCAATACGAGTGGGTTTTGAGAAATATTGAGTAAAACGTTTTATTTCATACGCTATTGTTCAACATAATGCCTAGTTAGATCGATGCATTTGCTCCATTTAAATTGATGGTTGATAGTTTATGTAATTTGTCTGTTTCAGCTAGAGGCTCATTTTACAGATACGGTGCTTTACGCTGCAGTCCCAGTAACTATAGCAACCATTCCAGAGAAGGGAATACTACCAATACGTTGGGGGTATCGAGGTAAGGGCTCTTTTCTATGTGAGCCGTTTCGGGCGCGGCGCGGGCGAAGTGCTGGTGCGAAACGCGGAAAATAGACCAAAACAAAATCCTACTAATTTCTTTTACTAATTGCAAATTTCAAAATTCTGTCCATTCACACATATACCCCCCCCCCCCCCCCCCCCCCCCCCCCCCCCCCACCCCCGTTAAACTAGTTATCTATCTAATTTCTTTTTGACCGCCCAGTCTAATCTAGCGACCAAATTTAATGAGTAGATTTTATTTTTATTAATTATATTAATTAGGGATGCGCATCAAAATTTAAAGTCCCACTATTTAATTTTTGGATGTAAATTTCAAAATTGTCCCCTTAATTTTTCCTGTCCCGGAGCAAGTCACTGGCTATCCAAAGACAGGCCCCGGGACGGACATGCTCGAAACTCTAGTGGTATATGAGCATGTAAAAATTATTCGCACTCGCACCCAAAACAAAATGGATTCTATGTTTATTAATAGGAGTTTTTCCATACCAACAGCGCGACTTTTGGTGACTAATCCTGCACCGCATCCGCTTTCGCGCGGCATCAAAATCCCGCGCGCATTGTAAACAGTATAAAACAATAGGAGTATTTTAGAGTGATTATATTAGTAGATATTCCGACATAGGGAGAAACAAACAAAATATTTTAATTTTTTTTAACAACACTTCAACACATTTTAAAATTCGGCCAGTTCGTTTCTGACAGGCAATTATTTCATTTCAACATAACTCAAAGTGGTTAATAGAAAACATGGATGGCCATTTCTCGTTCTACAATCATTTTGAAATTGGATGTACACACATGATCAGACATTTATGATCTTCCAGTTTCGACTTATTTGACAAATCATACCAATGCCTCTGTAACTTTGTACACTTGAGTAAGCACCATAGCTAACTAGTTCGTGCTGTACACAATAAATCACGGGTCTGGGCGAGTCATATAAAAGTAGGGCTGTGTGTTATTTTTACAAAAACAATCAATAACTGACTCGGCCTGACATTTTCTGGCTACTACATAATTACGCTTTTGAAAATGTTATAAAAATAGTTGTTAAAAAAACCTTCAGTACGTAAATGAACTGCAGGCGAAGATCTAGGACTTTTAATAATGGGTCGTAACATTAATGTTTACGGTTAAAGTGTATTTTGTTTAAAAACAACACTAGAGCACATTGATTTATTAGATCCCTACCGGTTTAACCGGGAATTGTTATAGTTTCGTCTCCGTCCTTCTGTCAGTCTGTCTGTCAGTCAGTCAGCTTGTCTGTCAGTCCGTCCGTCCGTCCGTCCGTCTGTCCCACTTACACTTTTCCCGTCTTTTTGTTTTCACAATGCCTCAAGACAGTGAGCTGGAATTTTGTGTTTAGCCTTACCATCTACCCTTGCAGATCAAGTTTGACTTTTTTGGCGATTTGGCCATTTTGACAGAGTTGTGGCCCTTGCACTTAGGAGACATGAACACTTGCTGGACTCCGTAGGGGACATGTATTGCTTTAGCAGTACTCTCAGAATGTTTGTTAATCGTTGTCACGGGGATTCTATAATACCCGTAACTGAATGAAACACGATTATCCAAATATCTCTCCTAACTGTATATCTATTAGATCTCTCTGTAACAGGCGGTATAACCCTAGTATGGCTCGTCTAGGTATGATCAGAGATAAGATCTTATACAAAGCATATATTATTATAGCACGTTTAGTTCACTAGAAAACACAACAAAAACACAATACACTTTGGAATCTGTATTAATCTACGCTGACAAAGTACTGCCGCAGTAGTTAATTAATAACAACAATAATAACAACCCAGAACTGATCACTTAATTAGCTAATCTCTAGGTGTCTAGTTTACACAATATGCTAAACACTTCACCGTGACACAACACACACACGTGTGATAATTGAGAAACGCTTCCAGGGGAACTTAATTAATAAAGGAATTACAACACTATTCCTAACTGGTTAATTTTTAATTAACCCTTAACTACTCATTCAGTAACCTTGTAACACAGAATTAATACTGGTACCTATCACAATAAAGACAATAACCTACAGTTTACCTAGGTCTGCTAGGATGACTGGCTAAGCTTTATATTACCAAATACTCGTATAAATATAGAACAGTAAGACTACGATTTACTTCGTCAGATGACCGAAGACACTGTCTAAATAATATTGGTATAATACAGTATTAAAATATTAAAAGTCACATCAATCACATCAAGGTTATACACAGAGCAGAAAATATATATTTACCAAAGTCCCGTCTGAACTAATATAGATCGTTCAGTGGACGACGTCCGTGATCCCCTGGAGCCTTCCTAGTTCTCCTCGATATATCTAAAACACTAGCTATTTATTATAAAATCAGAATATCGCCTGGGGGTACAAGGCGGTCCTCCCCCTATCAAGTGATATATCCCCAACTCCCAGAGACGCATTTTTCTCTTTGATCGCCAGACTTACTGACGCCTTGGTCGCCAAAATCACGGTCGTCGAAACCGCACTCGCAGAGGTATTACGTAACTACTCGCCACATGGCCTCCACACCTGCTCTGGGTGTGTATTAGAAGTCCAGCTCGATAACCGTCGCGCAAAAGTATTACGTAACAAGTTGCCCACCTGGCTAAGTGCAATTTGGAACTGCACACGGCCTTCTAAAACAATTAATATCGCCACAGGCGAAAACAAATTAAGAGCATGTACCGTCACAATCGTCGACTACTAGATGTTAAATAGTTGGTAAGTGTGATATGTATTCTTAGAGGGAAAGTTTTCCATTAGCAGCAAGGACTCTTGTTTTTATGCACTTTTCCACAGGCAGGACAGCAGAAACCATGGCCTTTGATATATCAGTGTAGTTGGGATAAGAAAAAAAAAGAAAAGAGAATGGGTTCACCGTGGGGGTTCGATCCAGCAGTCAAATCACCTCAGGCGAGCGCTCTACCGACTGAGCTAGATCGCGCCGCTAAATGTATTGTTATCTGGTGGCATTGGAAACCAAGAGTCATCACGTGATACACAGGCAAAATTAATCACTTCACCGAAAATAGGGGAAGGGATGGTACCCTTGGAACTTTGCCTAAATCAGCGCCTGGTCTGATTAGAGAACAGATTTGATGATACACCTTCCCTTTTCAAAACTGACAGAGCAATTATTACAACCAGTTGAAGCTACGAAATCAGTATTTCCGACTGATAACGGACATTTACGGAAATTACCGAGTGTCACGCCCTTTACAGTTATTTTAAAAATGATTTCACTATAGACAAAAACTTCATATTTTTAAAAATAAATTTATTTATTTAATTATTTTCCTGGATCAATTATGATTTATTACTTTACCAATAAAAGAAAAAAACTTGCTAGTACCGTTGCTTGACTCATTCAGTCAACCATTTATCGTCAATATCAAAGAGAATTTTTGTTGTAATGAGGTACAATTTTTCTTTCCTTCAGAATGCATCCGCCCAATCAACCAAGACAGCGACGAACCCAAAGAAGGCCAGTGTGTGGAGTTTGAACCAAAGTACAAATATTACGAGGAAATCCGGGACATTCGCCGCGAGAAGTATTACATTTTAAAACTACGTCAGAGCCCGGGGGTGAGGCGCCGCCAGCTCATAGCGAAATCAGAACTAGGCGCATGTGCAGCCGAACATTCGGAATTGATCAGCGAATCGCACGCATGAGCAGTGCGGCCGGTCGTGTCGCAACGCAACCTGGCGGGGTTTTTTGCTTTGCTCAAAAGGAAATAACTCATATGCGTGTATGTATGACTCAATCGATTAATAATTTGACGTGCTAACGCCCACTGAAAGTTCCATTACGTGGGTGATGGGCAGGTCCTACGGATTCCCAGGAGAATCGTAAGTGTATGCGTGTGCAAGCGTTGTTCAATCTACTTTCCTGTTGCCAAGAGAGAAGAAAGAAAGTACCGGAAGTTAATCCGATCAACAAAGTAGGTCTTGAAACTGTAATGGTTAAAACCCATTTGGAAGCCGTTTGTTGACTCGTACGTGGACGAGATCTGATAGAACGTGTATCATTCGTATCCGTTCAGCATTTGTAGACACACAATTTGAGTTGAAGATTATTTAAGACAGATGCGTGAAGTCATTGTACTTGATGCGTCTTGATTGAGAGCTAAAAGTCTGTTATCGTGGTGAATACCAAAACTCTAAAGCTGGCTAAAACCTTTTGTGTATAATACAATATCGATTTGAATCATAACCATGACAACTGTATAGTCTTAAACTTTTTTGGTGCCTTGAAACTTTTCTTTAAAATGAGCTGAAAGTGGTGATGACATGACATCATATCACTTATTTTTGTGTTTAAAACCAAATAAGGTTCAAGCACGCTATACTGTATCATGCAGCTCACCTGTTGGAGTTTTTCTGCCTAGCACCTAATTTAATCGGTTTACGTGAGAGGAAATATGCGACTGCCACATCGGTTACTCCTATCTTTAGCAGCAAGGAATCTTTTATTTGCATGTGTTGTCCTACATACTGAAGGAAACAGAGGTCACCAATCACTGACCAATTACGAGCGGTAGAAATGTTCAGGTCTTAACCCATCATTGAATTATTGCAGTCTGGTATTGTCTCATTTTCTAACTCGCGTGTCCTGTAGCCATGTTCTGTTTATATCTTGGGTTATAGCTTCACTGCTAAAAAAACCCTATCAATTTCGAAATATCAGATGACTATTGGGTCGGTAAACACCGATACTGTGTCTAAAATACACATAGGCCCGAATTTACAAAGCCTGATTTTGTCTTAAAGGCGTGTAATTACATACAATTACTGTGTATGTTAAAACAAGCTCCTTAAATTTGGCCCATAGTTTCTAATTAAATCTGATGCAACAGACCTTTGGCTTGATTATCTTGGAGTTCACTTATAACATTAAATGTGTACGTTTTGTATTGGTACAAACGCTATAACAAGAAATCTATAAACACAGAGTGAGTCGGTTTCGAAAACGAATGTCGGGTTTCTTCTTGTAGCTTTTGTACCAGTCACCAACATGTTAGTTTAATGCTATGAGTAAACTTAAGAAGGGTCAAACTAAAGGTTTTTAGTGTCAGATTTAGGATAATGTGTGTATTTAAGATATGGTAGTTCACGACCGTATAATTGTCGAAAATTGGCAATCTATTACATAGAGTAATCTCCAGCCCTTACCCAAACACGGCTTGCCTAGAGGACACTCGAGCTTTTAATTTCGGTGCAAGGAATGCAAAGGTCGGGCATGTTTGTTTAACGGCGCTCTAGCACATTTTAAATAACGGCTATTTGGTGATTAACATGCGGTTATTTCGAGTGGAGATTTGGTCGATACATTAAGAGAGAGACCAAGTCGTCTGTTAAGCTACATATTTACTCCTGTCGGCAAATATCTCTTACGTGCACTTTACTAAGACTGTTACGGGACCCATTTGACTATTTCTCGTTCCAGCCAGTGCGTCACAACTGATATATAAAAGACCGTGGTAAGTACTATCCTGTCTGTGGGATGGTGTATATAAAAGATCCCTTGCTACTAATGGAAACATGTAGCGGGTTTCCTCTCAAAGATTATATGTCAAAAGTATCAAATGTTTGACATCCAATAGCTGATGATTAATAAATCAGTGTGCTCTAGTGGTGTCGTTAAACAAAAAAATGCATTTCACGGCCCTTGATGTATCAATCGCGTTGGGCACTGTCTGAACGAAAAGGTCAATTGAGTGCGATTGATTCTGTGATCCATCGCACTCCAGGTGTGCATTCTACTAAGATATTTGTCTGAATTACCAAATGTTTAACATTCAATAGCCGATGATTAGTAATCAAAGTGTTCTAGAGGTATCGATAAAAAAAAAACTTCTACTAATATACACTACATTCTGCCAAAAGAACCGTTTTTTCCCGTAGCTAGGAGGGTTTCGATAGAATGAAAATTTCGAGCGAAGTAAACTAGTACGTATTTTGTTTGTTGTCCTGTTGTAAAATCAGAATTAGGCAGAAGACTGTGTTCTTCTAAAATTATTCCTTTATATGTGTCTCGGAAGCGGGAGGGGGTGGAAGAGGGATGACAGGAAACACTGCCAAACCAACTCTGAAGAATATGAATTCCCCATATAAGAGGTCAATTAATTTATAAGTTTATACCCAACCCCTACACACACACACACACACACACACACACACACACACACACCGTCCTGATCTGCTGGCATCTTCCGATGCCCATGGTGTTGAAACAAAATATTTAAAAGTATTTTACATATTATATTACATACCGTAACGCATGTGCTGCGTAGGTTTTACGACTGTCGTAATTTTAGAAGGTGACAGCAAGAAATAATAACGCAGGTTTTATCACAGGTTATTTAATACCAAGGCCCGTGCACGTAAAACGTTTGAGTCTGGACTTAAATATCTATTGAAGCAGACTATGTTAGATGTTTTAGTTTAGACTCTAAACGTTTGAGTATGGACTTAAATATCTATTGAAGCAGACTATGTTAGATGTTTTAGTTTAGACTCTAAACGTTTGAGTATGGACTTAAATATCTATTGAAGCAGACTATGTTAGATGTTTTAGTTTAGACTCTAAACGTTTGAGTCTGGACTTAAATATCTATTGAAGCAGACTATGTTAGATGTTTTAGTTTAGACTCTAAACGTTTGAGTATGGACTTAAATATCTATTGAAGCAGACTATGTTAGATGTTTTAGTTTAGACTCTAAACGTTTTGTAAACACAGGACCAGCGTAAGATTGCCACTTACATGAACACATTAAAGTCTGTGTTCGTTCGATCCAAATGAACTACAAGAACCCTCAAAACCTGTAAGAAACAAATCCATTGCCATAATATACCTCCCGGCATTGGCCAATCATCCAGCAATGAAGATGATATATAGAACAGTGCTTAGGACTTCAGTGGCATATCAAGGAGCAGACGTCATATGAAACGTGATGGCATTCATCCGTTGTTGAGCCTTTAATAATAGTATGACCTGTGTAGTAGCATCTTGATTCATGACATAACTTAACATACAATAAAATATTTCTAATGGATTAAAAACGATGTTTACAATATAATGTAGGAATTTCGAGATAACATCAGGGACATGGATATATGTGCAATTCTGAATGGAAAAGTGTATAGAAAAGATTTCTTGCTGCTAATGAAAAAGCAAATGTAGCGGGATTCGTCTAAGAGTAACATGTCAGAATTATCAAATGTTTCACAACCTAAAGCCGCTGATTAATTAATAAACGATCGTGGTATCGTTAAAAGCAAACGAACTGTCCAGTAAACTCCAATAATCAATTAAATGGCCACCAAAGAGCACTTGTTGTAGTTTATGATTTTTTATAGCAACATTAATAGCTTATGTTTATCTGATACGATCACAACAGTAAGAAATGCTTGAGTACAATAATGACCAGAATATAAATATTTCAAGTTTTTAAAAAACATTACTGAAAATGTAACGTCGGTCAGCGAGGAATTGCCCAATTGAAAATGTTTTAGATGATTTTCTCTGGACTTCTCATACAAAAAGTTAAAGTTTGTTTGTTCAACGGCACGTCTAGAGGACATTAGTTTATTAATCATCGGCTATTTTATATTAAACAGATACCACGGCCTTTCATATACTAGCCGTGGTGCATTGGATGGGAAATAGCCAAATGGGCCCACCGACGGGATTCGACCCAAAACAGACCGTGCATCGAACGAATGTTTTACCATTGGGCTACGTCCCGCCCATTTTCTTTGCGCGAATTGGTCTGTCACGCCTGTTAAATTTCATTCATTGGTCATCGTGTAATTCGAGACGTCTGGGTAAATACAGATTGTCAGCAACGATGAATTTAATGACATTTTATTTTTAAAGCTCAACAAAACTAAATCAGAGATACCCTACACAGTGACGTCGTTTGTGTGGAATGACTAGGAAAAGATGTTTCGTTCTACAATAATACTCACGGACTGTATTCAAAGCAACAAATATTTATATTTTTAAAAACATTCTATATCAGTATTTGTATATTAGCCTGATGTTGTACTATTTTCACAACGTGTATTTGAGAAAATGTGTGCTAGAGTATCACACGTTTATTTTTAAGAAGATTGTTCTATGTAGTATGCTTCTTCTTTCTGTCTTTTTTTTCGAAAGACTTTTAAAAAAAGAGACTGTATTAAGGCGACGTCACACGACACAAGTGCGTCATACGAGAAAAGACGATTACAAAGCGACCGAAGACAGTGTAATGTTGTCTTGTCATGATCGGCTATATCTCGGCTATTCTCGTACCAGGCTGTCGTATCGTGTAGCGCCGCATTTAGTTTCCTTATACACTCGGCCGTGCTATGAACTGCACGTTATATAGCAACGATTTGACTTTAGTGAGCATGTTTGTATTATAATTATGCCCATCATGTATATGTAGATAATTATCTGTATTCGTACAGTCGTTTTGGTACTTTTTTCTCATTATACTAACATTTAGCTATAATGGCAGCACGTCATTCCACCTCAAAGCACAACAGTCAATCAGTAATATAATAATAAGACAAAACTTAAGCAATAAGTAATAAGATTTCAGTAATTTAAATTCAATTATATTTGTTTTACGTTTATCGTAGGTCAGATATGAGGTATATGCTTTACAGCTTAGTTGCAGGTTTCTGACTATTTTACAATCGAAACATATTTCCTACAGACGGACAGTAGCACGCTATCACATAGACTAACCTCGGACGTCAAGTGGTTAAACCGTCGGACTTAAGACTGCGAAAACGAGGGTTCCATATGGGCATGGGAAATGTTTGACGTGCTTACATCAGAAACCTGTTCAAGCACGCTTGTCGTAGGCACGTTATCTCACCTCGCTAAAGAATTCTGCTTACGACAGGAACATGCTTTAAATATGTCACTTGTTGAATTAAAGCCATTTTGTTGGAAAGTGCCACACTATTATATGTATATATACTGTACCTGATTTGACCGATATATCAATTTTGTTAGAAAAGTTAACCCGTCACTACTACTGGCATATAAATTATTTAGAAAAAGGTGATCTATAGTGAAAGAAGTAATTTGTTAGTAGTAGCTAACCAAAGTTTATTCTGACGTATTAAAACAAAAAAGTGACGATTGTGTTTATTTAGTCCTAGACAATATAGCCTCATGTAAAAGTTATTAATGTAAATAATAACATAGGACACATCTTGTGTATCTTGTTTTAAAAGAGATTATTCCATAACAAAACTGCCATATTTACAGTTGCTTTATACTCACGTGGCATCAGTACAGTGTGTAGTATTGTAATTACTGAATATAATATATTGTGTAATGTGCTGAAACATGTAAAGTGGATGGAAGTTTTTGTTTATTCTTGGTCATATTACAGAAGAATAATTGTCGTTTGTAAAAGTATTACTGTAAATAAAAGTATATACGTCCAAATGCTGTGAGTTGAATGGCTCGTGTCTGTGTTGTTAGGTCTAGATGCTATATCCTTATTTGTATGTAAATGTATTGGTAAAACTAAAACGTAAAACGGTTATCATATTGGTTCAACTCTTGAATCAGTGGTTTAAATACCTTAGGCACGTTCGAGGGGGTGGGGGGGGGGGGGGGGGGGCAATGGCGGACGCTTTCTAGACTGTTTTTGTTTTACTGGTGCACGTCAAGCTATATTGTCTGTGGTCAATATAGCGTAGCGCGTGTGTGTTCCATCGATTGATACTAATTCAGCACCCAGAAACTCCGACCAGAACCCGAATGCTTGCTCTTGCTTCTACATGAATATTATGTGATATGATAGAAGACAATGGTACCCGTGAAACTGGTTACTAGCGCTCGGTCACCTGATTATACAACTTATTACCTCAGGTGTGGCAGTTGGTTAGGTGAGGAATTAATATTTAATATTTGAGTTTTGTTAGTGATGGTCAGGAATAATCCAACTCGTATCTTTGACCACCGGGTATGGAGGGCAAGGCATCCTCAACCAGTTTAAATGCAACTTTAATTTCGCTACTGCGTAAATATATCAAACTATCAGTGGTCTACAAATGCTAGGATCAGACCGTCAACTGTCACGACGAAGTTGGACAACTCGATAGTTGCGTTGTAATTTCCCAACTTCCTGCTTACGATGGGTGCGCTGAGATTAACAACCAATAGGTTATATCGAGTTGTAAAACCACTCAGACTAGCAACTGGATAGTCGTACAAGTCGATATATCGGCGAATTGGCCAACTCCATCGTGACAGTTGGTAGTCTGAGCATAGCATTTTTAAACTGTTTTAATATTGCGTGGCGTAATTCTAGACTCAGGTTACCAACTGCCACGACAAAGTTGGCCAATTTTCTGCTTTCACAACCAATTAGTTGTTTATCTGAGCTCATCCGTGTTAAGGCTGGAGTTGGAGAAAGTACAAACTTCATCATGACAGATGACAGTCTGGGTCTAGCATTACCATCCCTGTGTTGGTTATTGTAGTATGCAGATAGTAGATTTTGGAAACGTTTTCTGTTATTTGAATGCTGTTTCTAAACGTGATTATGTTGTGTACCTCGAATGGAGTTTATTTCATTTAAGTGATTTGTATGTGTGATAACTTTCATCACTAATTAAAATAATATGTTTTACGAATATTTCACACTAAGCACTGTTCGCTATTATGAGCATTTTCACAACAGTACAAAAGCGTTGATTTTGTAAAGAATTTTTTTTTTCAACAGTTTTTGTTTGTTTTCAAAGTACACGCAAGCACTAACCCCACCTCCTTGTCACAGGAGAAAAAAATTATAAATTGTGAACAGCCACACGTGTTTTAACCCTTTCGCTTTGCAGATTTAGAGTTATAAACGCTGCTATGTTGGTATTAATTTGTTTAAGACTGAAACTTGTACAGACAACCAAATCATGTGTTGTACTCGCTTCTCATCGGTGTGGTCTGGGCGGGACGTAGCCCAGTCGTAAAGCGCTCGCCTGATGCACAATCGGTCTGGGATCGATCCCCTTGTGTTAACCCACTGAGCTATTTCTCTGGTATATCAAAGACCGTGGTATGTGCTATCATGTCTGTGGGATGGTGCATATAACAAATCCCTTTCTACTAATGGAAAAAATGTAGCGCGTTTCCTCGCTAAGACTATATGTTACAAATTACCAAATGTTTGACATCCAATAGCCGATTATAAATCAATGTGGTCTAGTGGTGTTGTTAAACAAAATCAAACTTTTAACCATGGTGTGGTCATACGTGTATTTAGCATCTGTACAACAGTACGTACACATGTAGAGATCTTAATATATGCGTTTACTGTTGGTTAATCCCCAATGTACAAACGTTAATAAATATTGTTTTAAAAAAAAATCTAGATATGCTATAGAGGATATTTCTTATTACAAATCTTAAGAACAAAGTTCGCCTAATCATATTAAGCACAGGCATGTTTAGGATGTCGAGCGATCGCTGTCGTTCACTAGAATGGTTTTTACCCCTAACGTGAGATCAATGTGATATTATAATAGACGACAATGGAATCAGTCAAACTGTTCGCGAGCGCTCGGCCTCCTGAACACGCTACTGATTTCTCTCTGTCCTAGTTTCCGTAAAATTGTTACTGCAATTCGTGTCTTTCTTCATTATGTTGAGCAAATAATTACATTTCAAGCTGTCGACTGTTATTTTTCACTTTGCGTCCACAGACGACGCAAACTTCATGGCTTACACTTAACACTCTACTGCGGCTGTAGTTCTTTTTCAACTTTCGTGTTAGTATATTATGTTAAATTCTAGAAAGAGAACACAGCGTCTTCAACAAGTAAGGGATGCTTTCTATGAGTGCAATAGTTTGTTTGTTTGTTGTTGTTGTTGTTGTTGGAATTTTTGTGTTGTTGTTTTTTGTTGTTTCTTTGTTGTTGGTTTTTGCTGTTCATTTTTTTTTTTTTTTTTTTTTTAAGGATGGGGTGTTTTGTTTGTTTGTTTGTTTGTTTGTTTGTTGTTCCTTTTGGGGGACTCACATATAGGAAACGGCTTCATCAGTGCTGGTGGGAATTTCCACGTACATCTTGAGTCATTTTCTTTTCAATTGTTTATTTCTCATTTTCTCGCTAGAAATGATAACACAGATTATTCATACATAATTGCTGTTGAAAGTAATACAATAATTTATTATTGTAACAATTCCAATTTAAGAACCATAATTACATTACAATTTTTGAAAAAGTGCGATTTGGTTGTTTGTTTATTTCGCATTGTGCGTAAGAAAATGTGTGTCATATTATTATTCATTCATTCATTCATTTCTTCATTGATGTGAGTAATTTATGATTATTGCATTCCATTTACAATTGTTACTCAGTCCATGTGTTGTCAAAAACTAACGAATAAACAAATCAACGTTATCACGAATTCTGGTTGTGTTATTAGTAGTCAAAAGAAAGAAATGTTTTATTTAACGACACACTCAACACATTTTATTTACGGTTATATGGCGTCAGACATATGCTTAAAGACCACACAGATTTTGAGAGGAAACCCGCTGTCGCCACTACATGGGCTACTCTTTCGATTAGCAGCAAGGGATCTTTTATTTGCGCTTCCCACAGGCAGGATAGCACAAACCATGGCCTTTGTTGAACCAGTTATGGATCACTGATCGGTGCAAGTGGTTTACACCTACCCATTGAGCCTTGCGGAGCACTCACTCAGGGTTTGGAGTCGGTATCTGGATTAAAAATCCCATGCCTCGACTGGAATCCGAACCCAGTACCTACCAGCCTGTAGACGGATGGCCTAACCACGACGCCACCGAGGCCGGTTTAGTAGTCAAAATTACGAATTACCAAATGGTCGACATCTAATAGCCGATGATTAATTAATCAATGTGCTTCAGTGGTGTCGTTAAACAAAACAAACTTTTTCACATCGATGTATCTGATCTCCTATTGACTAATTTAGTTCCGTTGAAAAGTTTAAAAAAAACGTTTTGTTTTGTTTAACGACACCACTAGAACACATTGATTTATTAATCATCGGCTGTTGGATGTCAAACATTTGGTAATTTTAACATACAGTCTTACAGAGGAAACCCGCTACATGTTTCCATTAGTAGCAAGGCATCTTTTATATGCACAATCCTACAGACAGGATAGCACATACCACGGTCTTTGATATACCAGTCGTGGTGCACTGGCTGGAACGAGAAATATCCCAATGGGTCCACGGACGGGGATCGATCCCAAACCGACCGCGCATCAGGCGAGCGCTTTACCACTGGACCCACTGAAACGAGTGTTCACCTTCTTTTATTTCATGTTGTTGTAATCGGAATTGATGTGACTACTGCTCTCCAATAAACATGGTGCAAAACAGGCTTTATTCGTGCATCAAAACTGAATGGCTTACCATGTAGGGTTGTTGCCTGTAAAGTGAGGTTTTAAAAAAGCTGTTTCGCTTTTTGGATTCCTCGAATTGAATTCGGCCAGACCGAGCAGAAAAATGTCCGGTAGACGGGTTATGCGCTTCACGGTAAACTAAATGGCCACGTTGAGAACCAGTCAAATAGTCCGCGAATGTTAGCGAAACGTTTGCTGGCTGAACTTGTGGTTGTTTTTTTTTTTCTTTTTAGTAGAATGATGTTAGATGATGATGTAGAAGGGATGTTAGTTAAAATAAAATCAATATTTAATTTCAGAAATTATGTCAAAATATGTTCCTTGCATGGTGTAAATTAGATTAAATTGGGATTTCTATTTTTAAATCTGTTATTTTTAACTGTCTTCTGTGAAAATCGTCCACCAGAAATGTTACAATTTTTAGTTTGACCAATAGAGATTACAAATAGTCTTGCTTTTGTAGTGAAAGCATGCACACCTACCTGTATATAACTTAAAACAGTTGCTTTATTTGCCTGGGTGCGGTAATATTGTAAAAACAAATGTTGAAATGGTGGCCATTTTGAAAACCAAGATAGCCGTCAGTAAAAGCCCCTGAAATGTTGCTATAGTGTTTTGGGGGTTTTGTATTATTCTTTAGTGTTTGGAAAAGATATCCAAATGGGTATGGGTCTTCTAATAATCTTGTACAAATAAAACATTATAGCATAACTCAATGGGCCTAACAGAAGAAAAAAAAACAGTATTTTTTTTTAGCCTAGGGTGGTGCTTTTAAAATGACCGTCAAATTTTTTTCTCAATGATGACAAAGTGTCATCATGCAGTTTCTAAATCAGGAGACCCTAAATGCCATAAAACCATCATAAAACATCATATGTACTCTAATTCAACGTATAACCCTTATTCTGCCCGACTGTTCTCTTCTGAGTTAGAAATTGTTTTTATTTCGGAAAACCCGCTCTAAAATGGCGTCCAAAAGTTTAGTACATGATTTTATAGGTAAAATTTATATCGGAAAAGACGCACTCAAAATTAACTATACTAAGGTCCCCCCCCCCCCCCCCCCCCCCCCCCCCCCCTTGGATTGGCTGTAATATCAAAATTGTCCCAAATAACTGTTACCGCCCCGGACTGGGCTGCTGGCCTCCAGCGATCGAGCCCGGGGAGGTCATGCTTGAAACCTTCGTGGTATAGGAGCATGTTAAAAATTCTAATGAATGAAATGAATGAGTTAGAAAGTTAAACAATGTTTTTTTGTTTTTTTCCAGTTTTTAATCGTTAAATAGGCTTATGCTTATATGTTCGGCTATGTAAAAACAATAATGGTGAGATACCTATAGATATTAGTACACCCAGAAATAAACGGTGTATACATAATATTAATATTATAAGAAAGAACGCGGGGCAGTCAAAAACGTCGTAGAACCAGATAACAAAGCTTGGTACGCCATCATATATTTGACTTTTTCTGAAAGCTTGTTCTTTCATACAACTGTCCTTCTTGCTTGTTTGGTTTTGACGAATTTGACAAAATTGGTACAAGGAGCCATCATCACGTTTCTCACCAAAGAAAGCGAAAATGCCACTGAAATTCATAAGTATGTGGTTGGTGTATATGGGGATGGATCTCCCAATTATTTAATAATTGTGAAATGGTCAAACAAAAGAGTTGAAAGTCTCAAGATGACCCAAGGTATGAAAGTCCATCTGATGTCAATGGACATGGTTTTGGCAACTGTTTTCTCGGATGTCAAATAGTCGACTATATGCCTGAAGGGGCGGGACGTAGCCCAGTGGTAACTTGTTCGCTTGATGCGCGGTCAGTTTAGGATCGATCCCCGTCGGTGGGCCCATTGGGCTATTTCTCGTCACAGCCAGTGCACCACGACTGGTAAATCAAAGGCCGTGGTATGTGCTATCCTGTCTGTGGGATGATGCATATAAAAGATCCCTTGCTGCTAATCGGAAACAGTAGCCCATGAAGTGGCGACAGCGGGTTTCCTCTCAATATCTGTGTGGTCGTTAACCATATGTCTGACGCCATATAACCGTAATTAAAATGTGTTGAGTGCGTCGTTAAATAAAACATTTCTTTCTTTCTTTCCATATAACCGTAAATAAAATGTGCTAAGTGCGTCGTTAAATAAAACATTTCCTTCTTCCTTCCAAAAACTGAAATCACTGATGCCTTTTATGCTAATGTGATAACAAAACTGAGACAAGGAATGAAGGGTAAAAGACTAGGGATGTTGACATCTGGTGTTCTGCTGCTCCGTGACAATTCCCCAGTGCACAAGACCAGGATTGCTAAAGCTGCCATCCACAAATGTAGCTTCGAGCATCTCAATCACTCATCCTACAGTCCGGACCTGGCACCGACGGATTATTATTTGTTCCAGAATTTGAAAGTCGTCCTTCGCGATACCCGGTGTTGACATGTTGGACGTCTGATGGCTGCAATAGAAAGGTGGTTGTTGAGCCAGTCAGAAGAGTTCTATTTTGTTGACATCAGAAGAGTGAATGATAAATGGGCCAAATGCATTGAGGTTAAAGATGCTTATATTGAAAAGTAATGTAAAAACATTTAGTCTGTCATCACTTCTATGCCTAGCTCTGCTAACTTTTTAACGGACCTTCAAGTGTGGTTTGGTGTTTTTTGATGGCCGTATACCTTTAACATAGGATTTTCTCCTGATGGAAATCTGTGACTACATTTCTAAGAAATCTCAAATTAACCTAGCGCTTCATAAAACTCTTATACCTTGGAAATGTCACACACACAGTGCTGCAAGATGAATGACTGGTATTGATTTTATATCGCCGTGACGTAACGATTCAAAAGCATCACTATTAGCTGTAGATAAGTGACTACGGTCAAAAGATATCGAATGATGTCGTGTAATTGTAAGAAAATTAATGTTCATTGTTTATTCTTAATGGCTAAATAATAAAACATTTCACTCGAGACTGCTTCTTTAATCATTCGCTGCAGGCTACGTTAAAATGTCTCCATTCGTTTCTGTATTTCCGGCGCGTTTTCCTTCTTGTGACATAACAGTCAATCACTGGCGATGATAACGTTCTAGGACAAGACACTTGAAAGTATCTTCTTATCGACACGGCTTCCTGTGGGAAAATTATATCAAACAATTTTCTCATTAATGGAATTTATTTCCGTAATCTGAACCTGGGGGATTCGGAGGCATTTTCAGGAGTGCACGCAATCGCGATCGCTCGCTAGACTGTTTTTTCTTTTCACCTAATGTTATTTTAATGTGATATGATAAAAGACGAATGTACCAGTCAAACTGACTGCGAGCGCTTGGCATTCTGAACACGGTTTTACTGTCAATATTTCGCGAGGTTAATTTTATTTGTTGCTCTTTTTTTTTCTTCACTTTTTTTCTTTTGTCTCCCTTTTTTTCTTGCTTTTTTTAACAACCACTTACAGAGACATTACAATGGCTTGTAATTGGACGTGTACTGCAATTATGATTCAGTAAGTCACGGTGATGTATTTCGCCGGCTTCTTTACGGCGAAGTCTTCTCTCGTGAGGTGACATTTCATCTTAATCTCGGATGATATATAGATCGAGAATCATTCGCACGTTCCCGGCAAATGGAAATCTGTTACAAGGGCCATCTATCGCAAAACCAGTGTAGTGTCATGGCGCCCACTACTTATAGTAAGTGATTATTTCCTTTTTAAAAAAATAATGAGTTTGTATAATTCTAAAACAATACAGATTGTATTTATGTATTTTAATGTACGCTTGTGTAGAATTGCCAATAACCAAAACAAAACACGAAGAGCTAGTAAAGGTATTAGTATTTAACCCCAAGTCATACTGTTGAATTTATTAAGAATATAATATTTCAAACAGCAATTATCAGGATTTTTTTTCTGCTTTTGCTTGTCAGATTATTATTGTGGACACCTCAGCACATTTTAAACTACTGTTGTATGAAAGTGTCTAACATGAGAGAGAGAGAGAGAGAGAGAGAGAGAGAGAGAGAGAGAGAGAGAGAGAGAGAGAGAGAGAGAGAGAGACTCGTAGAGTGGTCGCCCCATTTCTCCCCCAATGTGAGTTCCCCAATATAAAATCCTGGCTACGCTAATATATGAGGGAGAAACACATACACAGAGAGAGAGAGAGAGAGAGAGAGAGAGAGAGAGAGAGAGAGAGAGAGAGAGAGAGAGAGAGAGAGAGAGAGAGAGAGAGAGAGAGAGAGAGAGACATAGGGGTAACCCGCTGCTGTTGTTCTATTTATGGAAAAGTACATATGAATTATTACCTCTAGCATACACAGCAATTTTCACAAGCACTTCTCATAAATAGGACAGTGCGAACCTACTGATGGTGATCAAAACTGAAACTATTGCACTTCAGTCGAGCACTTTATCACTGAGCTAAATCCTTCTCCTTTAGAGAAGAAACCCAGATATATTGTGTATACATTTACTCACAGCATTTACAGGACAGCACCTACCACGGCCTTTAAAATACCAATCGCGGAGTTCAGGTTGGCGAAGAAAATATCCATTGAGAGGGATCGAGCCTAAAGTCCATTGTATGTCTAACAAACCACCAAGTTTCAACTTTCATGTACGCAAGACAAGGCACGTGTATTTTAATTAAAGCGACAGACCCTAGTTTTTAAACACTATAGAATATGTTTCACTGTTCGAGCTGTTTTTCATAATTGAAATCAGATATTACACGTACTTAGATTGTATTGTTTACTTTATCCATTTCCGAACACCCGAGATGTGTCCGGTTTTCTTAGTTTGTTTGCTACCATGAACTGTATTTTTCATATTTTTATAACTGCACGTACTTTTGAGAAGTAATGGTTATGGATACGAGTTTTAGTCTATTTCGAACAGCATTTCACCGTTTGAACGTCACAGACTCTTTTTTCACTCTCTTGTAACTTTATCCACATGTGTTACAGGTTTGTAGATTAAAGAAACTTAGTGTCCATTTTCAAGGGGTGAAACTAGGGTCAGCGAATGAATGAATGAATGAATGAATGAATGAATTAATTAATTAATTAATTAATTAATTAATTAATTAATGTTTATCGACACCCCAGCACGAAACATAAATCAGCTATTGGGTGTCAAAGTAAGTTAAATGCAAAACTGAAGTGTGCGATTTGAAACTATCATATATGTTTTTGTTTTCGGTTGGAGTTTCTTTTAGGTCCAAAACTTTCTTCTTTTTTAAGTTTCAGTATATGTTTGCAATTTTTGCTCTTCAGTATATTCAAATGTATGAAAAGTGTGTATTTTATTTATATTCTTCTTGTTTTTTTTAGTTTTTGTCACTTCTGTTCTTGTGTTGCGTTTGTAGCCTGTTTGGGAGCATGACTTACGGCATAGCCCTGCTATAATAACTTACCGTCAACTGTCAACTCAGTTTAAAATGTATTTATGTGGAATTTGAGTGCATGGTAGTGTTTGGACCGAATATTTCAAAATTCGCTCGCTAATTTGCTATTCGAAATATTAGAATAGTATTTTCAAGTATTCGAATATCTGGGGGGAATGGAGTTTCAGGTTGTATGGGGAAACCTACACTAAATAAGATAGATATTGTGGTTCCTTTGAATTCTAAGATCAAGTTCAAGTTATTACTAAATCACTGTCCACCATAATCCTGTACATATCCTGTATATATTTATTATTTTGTCGTACATTGTATTATGCTGATAAGTTGTAAAAACTAAAAGCAATAAAGAACTTGAACTTGGTATACACTAATCAATATATCGATTTCAAATCCTATAAACAAGAATTAAAACAAAAACTTCGTGATCAATTCACACAACATTATTTTTTTTTTCGGATATTACAAACTCTTTTAGGGGTCAATTTTATACATTTACAATATCTCTTTCTCTCTCTCTCCCCCTCTCTCCCCCTCTCCCCCCCCCCCTCCTCTCTCTCCTCTCTCTCTCTCTCTCTCTCTCTCTCTCTCTCTCTCTCTCTCTCTCAAAACGAAATTTATCTTTAAAACGGGTAGAATGAATAACATTCTTCCAAAAAGCATGCTATATAAACTTTATTCAATTGTAAAAGTCAAAATATTATTATTATTTTAAAAATGAAACATACCGTTATGCACCGTTATTGAAAAACCTTTCTTTATTTATTTAAACAATATATATCTACTCTTGTGAATTTGTGAAATGATGTTTCTCTTCCACACTTATTAGCTATTTTGATTATGTACCCGGTATTATTTGGTAACTAAATATATTCTATATCATTTAAAGCTGAGCACTGTAAGAATACTACATTTCCTGGGGAAAAACCCCCTAAACAAAACAAACTAAAAAAACACCAAACAAACAAAAACAAATACAAAACAAACCCCAAACAAACAAACAAGCAAAAAAATTAAAATTAAAAAAAAAAAAAAAAAAAAAAAAAATCCCGTGAACTGATTTGGTGAGGGTTTTATGAGTTCTCGCGTCATATTTGTTTTCGATCATACTATTTTAGTGTTTGTCATAATTTGATATTGATAATTCAGTAATACCAGACGATAAGTCATAAAATATAGCTGGATTATAGCTACCAGTCACATTGTAAAAAAAAAATCTCTTTGTTCGCGGGGTGGAGGTGAGGGTACTAAAAGTTCATTAAACAATTCTAGGGGAAATGATTAAATTTGGAGTATATTTGGGAAAATTATTCAATTTAGTGTATTTTCTGGGAATTTTTTTAAATTCAGAGTATATTCGGGCAAATGATTAAATATAGAGTATATTATTCTGGGAGAATTATTAAATTTAGAGTATATTCTGGAAAATTATTAAATTTAATAATTTTCTCAGTCTGCTCTAAATTTAGAGTAGACTGAGAATTTTTTTTAAATTTAGAGTAGACTGAGAAAATTATTAAATTTAGAGTAGACTCTGAGAAAAATATTAAATTTAGAGTATATTCTCGGTTCATTTGACAATGTGATTAATTTTTTAGTTCATCCAATAAGAGAGAGTGAACTCAAACTTCTTGGTATTATCAGTTAGGTAGGACAGCTATGTCACCAATCAATTTTCATTGATATCATAGTTTATTGCATATATAACAAACGAATTGGGTACATATAAGTTTGCCAACTAACTAGGTCCTCTCCTAAAACACTATTTGTATTAGACTGGAGTACAACTCGCCAGGCGCTCTCCTAAACCACTAACTATCTATATTAGACTGGAGTTCAACACGACAGGCGCTCTCCTAAACTACTAACTATCTATGTTAGACTGGTGTTCAACTCGAGAGCCCATGCGTTACGTCGGGAGAGTTTACTACGTGCAAACACATACATTAACTCATCGGGTCGTAATTCACGCCTTTGTACCCTTCCTAGGTGTGAGGTAACCTTTGTTTTGATCAAAACTAGTTAGCGCTGTTTTAAAGGGACTGTCCCGAGTCTGCTGCCATCGTAAGGTCTTTACGACTAACAGATCTTTCCTGATGACCAAATTCACATATTAAAGATACTTTCCTGTTTATTAGAATGTCAGTATAGGAACAAACAAGGTGTTTGTTATCATCCTAACGTTTGTTATACCTAGCTCAAATCTGATTTTACTTTCCAATAGTTTCGTACGTGCAATATATATATATATATATATATATATATATATATATATATATATATATTACGAAGTAAACTGAACAATGAAGAAAGGAAGGAAATGTTTTATTTAACGACGCACTCAACACATTTTATTTACGGTTATATGGCGTCAGACATATGGTTAAGGACCACACAGATATTGAGAGAGGAAACTCGCTGTCGCCACTTCATGGGCTACTCTTTTCGATTAGCAGCAATGGATCCTTTATATGCACCATCTCATAGACAGCACAGCATATACCACGGTCTTTGTGGTGGAGCACTGGCTGGAACGAGAAATAGCGCAATGGGCCCACCGACGGGAATCGATCCTAGACCGACCACACATCAAGCCAGCGCTTTACTACTTTTCGATTAACAGCAAGGGATCTTTTATATGCACCATCCCACAGACAGGATAGTACATACTACGGCCTTTGTTACACCAGTTGTGGAGCACTGGCTGGGACGAGAAATAGCCAGATGGGTCCGCCGACGGTGAACAATGACTGCTACAAACACTAGCACACGATCGGAAACACACTGGATATACAGACACTGGTATTATAAACAAGAACATTTATTTAATGTGTGATTTTAGTCATAAAAAAAACTCTGTTAAAGGGCCATATCCTAGTTTTTAAACATTAAGGCATATTTTTTATTATTACAGCCGCATTTGATAACCGAAATCATACTTTACTTAATTTTAATTGTTTATATTATTCATTTTCGTACATTCGAAGTGTTTTTGGTCATCCTGGTGTTCTTAATATCACAAAGTGCATTTCTCATATTTTTAAAAACGCACGTGCGTCTGAGAAATAACAGTTATGGAATCGAGTTTTGGTCTATTTTTAGAGGGTATTTCACCATTTCAAAGTCACAGACTCATGTTTCACTCAACTGTAACTTTATCCAAATGAGTTACAGGTTTATAGACTAACTAAACTTAGTGTTAATTTTCACGGGTTGAAACTAGGGTATGTCCCTTTAAACGAAAATTTCTTATACAATGGCTGCAAACGCCGGGAACTTCTTTTAAAAGTGCAATTTGAAAGTTGCAAAATTGTGGATTCACGCTACAATTATTGATGAGCTTTTGCTTTGAAATGTAAGCATTACACCTTCATCTATACACCCACAAAACGTACAACTAAATAATTTAATTTAATAGTAGATATTTAATCTTCAGTGGACAACTGACAGAACTTGCCGCGTTCAGTTGAAGCAAACACTTCGTAACGTTATGTCAAATTATCTGTATTTGTATAACAAATCTATCTAAATGAGAAATTTTCAAAATTGGTTGACATTCAAAATTCTGAATTTTCTATACCCAGGTCGACCACTCTGTGTGTGTGTGTGTGTGTGTGTGTGTGTGTGTGTGTAAGAGAGAGAGAGAGAGAGAGAGAGAGAGAGAGAGAGAGAGAGAGAGAGAGAGAGAGAGAGAGAGAGAGAGAGAGAGAGAGGGGAGGGAGGGAGAGAGTTGGTGTGCATTTGAATTATATATACATGTATGTAGTTTTAAAATTTTAAATGCATACCAACTGTCATTTTTTACATATAACCATCAAACTGTATAGATTAAATTTCATTTATAATACAAGGGTGGAGATAAAATGCGGAACAGCAAAGGTATGTAGTTTCACCTGCATTGTTAATAGTAATCGTTAATGAAGTACACAGAGGCTAAAGCCAGAACAATGGCTCTACCATTGCTGTTCCATTAATTGCATTCAGTCCTGCATCAATATAGGAGATTTAATCTATACAATTTTATGGCAATTTGTTAAGAAACTTTTTTATTTACTCTGAGGTTGTTTCGTTTTTGTTTTTTGTTGTTTGTTTGTTTTGGTTTTGTTGGTTTTTTAGGGGTTTTTGTTTTATTTTTGTGGGGCTATTTTGTGTTTGTTTATTGGTCATTGTTTTTTCTTCAAATGTTATGTGAGTTGATATGGATTTAAAACTTAATACTTGTATATGCAGACACTGACATTATAGACAAGAAAGTTATGAATTTGTTATGTAATTTTGCAATCGCAGCAAACTGTTGTTTCATGTGTCCATACGAGTGCCTTACCTGTGAAGTACCTGTCATATTTTAATGCGTTTACTGTCACATATAAGCAACATTTGTTAAGTGGAATATATACTGAAGAACAAAAGAAACGCGAATACTAATTTAGTTTTCTTTAATTTATTTAAATGATTCATTTTGAATCCTATTAGTTTTTGTGTCTATAGAGAATAATGCATGAGTGGCCGTTAGATACAATTTATCTTACAACGAGTTGTTTTAAAATGTATCTAACGAGCGAAAGCGAGTTGGATACGTTTTTGAAGAACGAATTGTAAGATAAATGGTATCGAACGGACATGAATGCATTATTCCATTTCTTACATATCCTCAAAAATCTGGTTTTAAGCAAATTTTAACATCTTTTTCGACTAAACGTTATTTGCAGCCCTTTCGTTTGTAGCTAATTTACTAGTCACAGACAAGTGATTGGCAGGTTAACTATACGTCACTATACGCAGTTTAATAACTCAAAACTATAAAGATGACGGAATTAAAATGATAAACGTAACTAATTACATTATAGCACTTAAAAATGCATGGATTCGACGAATGATTATTAATAACCCAAAGTGAACTAATCTCTTTAAATCTATTACAGGTATATCTATACTCGATTTAATTATACATGGCGACTATATATAATATACAGGAATGGGACACATTTTATACTCTCCCTTTCCATAGCGTGAAAGATACATCCTTAGCATGGTTTCAATATAGAATTCTGCACAGAATCCTGGCGACTAACAAATTCTTACATATGATTCATTATATTGATTCTAATGCTTGTAGCTTTTGTATAAATTATCCAGAAACACTAATACATTTATTTTTTAAGTGTGACAAAGTTCATAATGTATGGAAAGAAGTAAAATCATGGATTTCATGTAAAACAGGAAACGAAATCAATATCGTCATATTTGGTATAACTAATAACAAAAACATTAGCTTCATAAATTGGTTAACTATAAATATGAAGTATTATATCTACAGTATGAAAATACAGAAAAAATATTTAAATATAAATAGCGTTAAAAATATGTTAAAAACTAAATTTGATATCGAAAAAATATATTCTTTTTAAAAATTGTAGCTATGAAAGCAAACCTTAATTGTTTTTCATAATACTGCCTTCTTTCAATGTTTTTTCTTCTCTTCCATACACAACATGTTTCTTACCCTTCCATGCACTCGTTTTTCCTTTCCATCTTCTTTTACTATTCTGTTTTGATTTTAAGATAAACTACATCTTATACATTATCTCTATACATGTGAAATAATAATACAGTAGTAGTAATGGTAATGGTAATGACGGTAGTGGTGATGATAATAATAATAATGATACATGTACTATTTTCTATTGCAATTTATCCTTTAAATTAATTTAATTTTCCTTTCCTTCAATCTTTCATTCTTCTTTCTTTCTCTCCTTCCTTCTGTTTATTTCTATTATTTCTAGCTTCTTTGTTAACCCCATAAAACTATAAACTATGTTTTACATGTATCTATGTCCATTATTAGTGTTTGATTAATGTGCTATATATATATATATATATATATATATATATATATATATATATATATATATATATATATATATATATATATATATATATGTATGTGTGTGTGTGTGTGTGTGTGTGTGTGTGTGTGTGTACAATGTTTAACATATTATATGATTGTAAAGTAGCGATACCAGGGTCCCAACCCTGGCATTACTATATTTGTTTTCTGGGGTCAATAAACTTTATTAAAAAAAACAAAAACAAAACTATACGTCACAGTGTAGTCAATTTCGATCGTGCTGTGTTTGCATTGGATGGTATGGCATTGATGACCTAGATATCACCTAGGAGCAAGTCGGATGTATTGAAATTGTTAATACACGTACGTGTGTAAACAACCCATGTGTTATCACCAACAGATGGGTGAGAAATTAAAACAACAATGGCAGTCTGTTTATCGAATTAATTTTCTCATTTCAGTTACATCCCTTGTCAAATATTAAAGTCTAATTATTGAGGTCAATGTTGCATCGTCATCTTTTAGTTTGATTATTACCACTGCATCAGATTGTATTTGAAGGTAAAATGTAATTTAACCGTGTGTACGAGTGCAATGACGGTAAAATATGTATAATTAATTGTCTACGAAGCTACAAAATGATGACACAATGACATATTGTTGACTTTAGCTTTGATTCATGTTTTGTTTTATTTGTTGTGTAATTGGACGATACCTTTGTCAGTATTAATAAATAATTTTTAATTTAACTGTCATTAAATAAAATATAATTTTAATTGAAATTCCCTTTTAAAAGGCCATGGTTGTGCACGAATTCCACACGTTCTACCGAAACACTGCATCATATCATGGCATCACGTGTTTTATCACATAACCGATTTCTTATTATAACATGTCTATACAATATACAAGTAGTAATCTGTAGGTCATTAAAACGTCATTTCCAGAATCACCTGGCTATTTCAAACTAAACCCGCTGTAAAAGGAACGCAGGTCCGTAGGAACAGTAGTCCTATCGGACCTCCATAGCTTAGGAACCATAGTCCTACCCGGACTTTCATTCCTGGTTTATTTTTAAGTTGTTTTTATCGTAGGATTTGTATTCCTACCGGACTTAAATTCCTTCTACAGCAGTGACAGAAATATTAGTCCGGCAAATGAGATGCCCATTTATTATACTCTGCAATTTGCACGAGCTGCCAGAAAGACACAAGGAAAAAAGTGATGTTTCGTCAGCCTTCTCTCGTAGTGTGATGGATAAGTGTACGAGTGTCGTAAGATTATTGTGGGTTCAAATCTCCATCTGAAAATATACTTTTAAGTTTGAGTATCAACTTAATTATTTTGTTTACGTCAAAGACTTGTGGATCAAACACGTGAGTGAATTTTTGTAATCGTCTTACATTTTTGTTAGCATATTAAAGTAGGACGAATATCTTCTTTTTTCAAAAGTATATAATACAGATATAAAGTAGGCTATATGTTCATGTGTTAAACACGAAGAAATATAACACACACCCCACCCCCCACCCCCACACACACACACACCCACACACTCAATATGTAGCCCAAAATTGTTTTAAAAATATATATATGAAAACTGGTAACTCAAAACAAACTTAACATTTGGTGAACAACAAAAGACAATTTCTATATACACCAACATAATTTTTAATAATATGTTTTGTAAGTTTATATTTTGACGGTAAGTCACAATCTGATTAATTGTGATTTTCTTAATCTTTGTCCGATCGGACTTCCATTCCTCGGAATCCTAGTCTGTGGGACCTGTTTCCCCAGGAATTTAAGTCTGTGGGACGTGCATTCCAAGGAATGCAAGTTTGTGGGACTTTTATTCCTGGTACTCCTAGTCCACAGGACTTTCAATCCTAGTATTCCTAGTCCTCTGGAATTTATTTCCGATAGTTTGCTTATTACATATATATGATTCCTGAAAATCCCTGAAATAAAAGTTTAAAAACTGTACTTAGTTCTAGTAGTTAGTACTTATAACTAGTACTATAATGACCAGTTATTACAATATAAAATAACAGGAATAATAAGCATGAAAATTTGACTTTTATTGATGAACAATTAAAAATAGCATCAAAACACTTGAGTTGGGGAAAGGGTCTCTGTATTATTATACCTAGCCGTTAGGAACACCATAAGCGTTCGAGACTTGGTGGAGGTGGGAGTCGGGGGGGGGGGGGGGGGGGGGGGGGGGGGTCACTCCCCCAGTGGGGGGCAATGGACACGTTCGGGCAAAACGAGCTGGCCTAAAATCTTCACCATGCATTTCCATAATTATACTCACAATATTAGTTGTAATACATGTAAAAATGCAGACTGGTTTGTTTGGAATCCTATTTAGCGTCTTGGTAGTAATGCGAATATAAATATACGTTGTGTTCCACATTCGAACATTTTCGTTTCATTCGGGCAATAAAAATCAGCATGCCTCCCCCACCCCTTCTTCCAAAAAGGGAGCCTGAATGCCTATTGCGACCAAAACTGTCAGGTGTAAAAGTGTCATGAGTAGTTAGTCTGTTTAAAAGGATCTTTGTAAATTGTGTGTGCATATTATTGACAGTATGATAATTGTTCAGGGGTTACTGTTTTGTTTTAGTCGGTGTAGTAGCCCATTGAGCTGCTAAAAGCCACTCTTAGTCATTGATATTTTTATTAATTGATAAACATTAATGAAAACCATTTAACATATTTTTTATCGATGGTATGGTTTGTTGGGACTAAGATATCATAGAGGCTAGAGTCTGATATGTCATATGTTAGAGCAAATTAATTTTTGAAAATGAGCAAAATTGACAAAGCAGGCACATGTTCACTAAGCTATGCAGGGGAGAGGTCAAGAAATTTGCTTTGAAGAGGGGTGTTTAGAACACGCCACCCCATCCCACACCCTATGTACACGCGCCTGCAACATTATTGACAAAAAGGCACAAACTTAAAATTATATAATAACAAGACAATGTATATAACGCAAATATCACATTTTTATAGTTAAATTATTATTATTATTATTATTATTATTATTATTATTATTATTATTGTTGTTGTTATCAAATACCAATATATAATGTCTAACAGATAATTGTGTTGGTATATCATATGGGCAAGTTATACTTATTTGTGAGTACTAATATGCTTCGAATTATGGAAAATGTTTTTGAGTTACTTTTAAATGTTTAAACATTTATTAGTTGGAACAATACGCAATAAATAAAAACCTTGGTTCTGCTCGTGTAATAATGTCAACAAAATGTCTACAAACTCTTGCAAATGATATAAATGGAAAATATTGGAATAAATAGAAAATATTTAAATAAAGAGAGGCGCTAGTATCCTAAGCTAATTAAATAAACCAAAAAGGAAACTGTTTTTCGTTTTGTTTACATTTATAATTTAATTTTTATGTGTACGACCGGACTTAAATTTTGATTGTCCAGGAATGCAAGTCCGGCCGGACTTGATATCCTGGCAGTCAGACCAGTATTCCTAAGAAACGTAAGTCCTAGGACTTGCATTCCTAGGTATATTAGACCTAGGACCTGCATTCCTAGGAGATTACGTCCAGGCAGACGACTGTTCCTACGGACTTGCATTCCGTTTACACCGGCAAACCAGCTGAAATCATACTACCGTCGCCTGCCTCACAACACGAATTGAACGTTTATATTTTAATAGTTACTTACAATACAGACATTATATTTTTTCGACTACGATTTTCACGTCAACGATTGATGTGTGAAAACCATATATTCACGAATTGCGAAGCGTGTCTTGTGTTGTTCAGCATATAATATATACCACGCCTTTTGGGCTCAGTGACCTGTTTTGGCGAACACAGCGGGATGACGTGTTAATCATAATAAATTATGTAAATGAAGTTTTATGATAAATGGCGTTTTCATCAAACTGACTACGGTTTACGCCACGGAATTTCCGGAAAATGTTCATATGCTTATATTGCATGTTTTATTTTTTTTATTTTTTTTGTTCAACTAATCTGTTTCTCTGGAGTGTGCAAATACATCATGAACTATTTATTTGATAATTACTTTGGAATAATAACGTTGAAAGCCGACGTAGGGACGGACACAAGGATGTGAGAAAGGGTGGGGTGCGAAATGTCTACTTCGCTAACGTCATTTACTATTAAATGACTTTGTGTTTTTGCCCCATAAATCAAAAGGTGTACACAGTGTTTGTCAAAAGGGCTTTCACTTCTGTTGATTTGTGCTTTGCATTCAACAAATAGATGTACTGTATTACATTTTAATGTTTCAAACGTTTATTCTGGTTACTTGCGGTGAATGACCTGGGTTTTTCAAGTATATTGTCTGTGTATACAACATGTGTCTGTCAATGAGTCGTGCAATGAATGCATGTTCATGTATGTATAATTGTATATGTGTGTATATATATACATACATCCAAACATATGTCTCTAAATAAAATAATGGGCGAAAGGCCTATTATATTCTCTTTATTTTTAGAGACAATTGGATGTTTGTTTTATTATTATTATTATTATTATTATTATTATTATATTATATTACTGTAAATCATAAACTATTAACGATCTTAACATTTAGCGAAATCGAAATTAGCGACATAAAACCTTAGCGAGTAGGCAATATCAGAAACTTAAAAAATAGACTAAGCTTAAGTTGTTGGGCGAGTTGAAATAATGTTTTTGCCCAATTGTGACGTTATGTAGCTTAAGAAAAACTTAAATTTGATAGAAAACTGCAATAATGTGCATGCTAACTAACTATTGTTGTTTACTATCCTTTTTGGTTCAATCAATAATATGTAACCATTGTTGTGTGTTCAGTTAAAGGAACAGACCCTAGTTTTTAAACAGTATAGCATATTTTTCACTATTAGAGCCGTTTATGATCACTGTAATCAAACATTACTTATATTTTATTGTTTAGATTATCTATTTCTGTAGAACCGAAGTGTTTCTGGTCATCCTGTTCATTCTAATATCACAAAATGCTTTTCCCCCTTATTTTTTAAAAACGCACGTGCGTCTGAGAAGTAGCGGTTATTGATTCGACTTTTACGTCACCGGTTCTTGTTTCACTCTGTTGTATCTTTATCCAAGTGTGTTACAGGTTTGTAGATTAACTAACCTAAGTGTCCATTTTTACGAGTTGAAACTAAGGTCTGCGCTTTTAATAGCCGACAAAACAATCACACAAACGTTTTTTGAAGCCGTCCGTTTTATGTCTCTTTAAATTTAGCGTCATGAAATAGTAGCGTCTTGTATGATGTCGCTAAATTCGCAAAAAATTGTATGCTCGCTAATATTTCCTGATTCATTACATTTCAACTTATTTTCGTACTTATATCCAATTAAGGTTCAAGCACGCTGTCCTTGGCACACACCTACAGCTATCTGGGCTGTCTGTTCAGGACAGCGGGTTAGTGGTTAGTTATTAGTGGTTAGTGAAAGAGAAGTCGGTGTAGTGGTCATACACCTACCCATCGAGTACTTAAAACTCACTCTGGATGGGAGGCGGTACCGGACTGCGAACCCTGTACTTACCAGCCGTCGTAAAGTCCGATGGTTTAACCACGACATCACTGAGGCCGTTACTTCCTGATTTACAGTATATGAAATATATGCATTGAAATACATGTATATACCATATTATGTGCACGTTTTGTAGTCGTTGCCATCACCAGCCTGTTGCTACAACTACAGTCTGTGGTGGTGGACTCAAATCACTACATGTGGTGGACGTGCACGGCGGAATGCCACCGGTGTGTACGACGCACGACGCCCATGGAGCGGTGGATCTCCGACTACTACTCGGGCCTGTTCAGTCCGAAGCCGCCCGTTTCCTTTTACGATTCCAACGGAAAGCCCGAAGTCAACTCGGGAGCCAATCCAAGTTATCCGGACAGTTCCGATTCAGAGAGTGGAAACCCAAGTAACAATAGTCATAACCCCGGGAATCATAACTACGGATGCTGTGAAACGTACGTATAGCATGGGCATGTATGGGACTAAATGACTTACTAGAGTAAATAAGAACAACAAAACCGTATTTCATTATCAAATCGTATCTCTGCATCAGGCAGAGTCGAACGGAAGTTAAACAAAGTCGTGATTGCATCCTTGATCCACTATCAGGTGCTCGTTCTTAGGAGGACTGCCACTCCCTTAGGAGATCTGTAACATGAGGTTTCATCCCTCTTGCACCGCCTGTAGGAGGACTGCCATTTCCAAGAGTAGCTTAGAAAACCCAAACTTGCACAGGATAGAGATCAATGGAATATATACAGTTGTGATGGCATGCATTCACGAATCACTGTAAACACAGTGATGGTATCATATTTTTGTAAAAGGTGAGCATATCCTGCCCCATCATTATGTGTTAAAGGGACATTCCTGAGTTTGCTGCAATTTTTAAGATGTTATCAACTAACAGATTTTTTAACGAATGTAATTACATATCAAATATTTTTTTTTGCTTAAAATATTAGTGGCTGTATATTTAACCTGTTTCTGATCGTTTTAATATTTGTACTAAGTTAAATTTCATTTTATTTTGTAAAATATCTCTTTTTCGTACGTATGAAATTATTTGAAGACAAAATCTAGTTTGGGCTTCATACAAATATTAAGACGACCAGCCACTGATATTCTAAACAAAAAAAAAAATATATTTAATATGTAAGTTTAATCATAGAAATATTTTATTAGTCGGAAACATCTTACAATGCAGCAAAGTCAGGAATGTTCCTTTAAACCCCTATTGACGGTTCAACGACTATGCAGCGCATCAGACACAAATTGATAACTAGTAGTATTTGGGTAATTTTGATAGATGTTAGTAAATGTTAGTAAACTCCCTTCATACATATATTTTATTGTGATTGAACAATTTATTTGTGATAAATGTTGTTACTCCTACTCTCTGAAGAACGAAATTTATATCACAAATAAATTCATGTTAAATGGCAATAAAAGTAATATGTATGAAGTGAATCAACGCAAATAGATTTACTAATATATAATAAATTTATCTATATATAAAATGTAACTATATATACCAGTCGGTGTTAATTGTCTGCAAGATGCATGGCTCATATTTGGTTTGACACAAAGTAAACCGAACTATGCATTTGATGTTAAAATTTTGTTTTGAGCTTTGCTTTAAAATCTGACGCGAATCAGTTTGAACGTGAAACTATTTATCACATGATTAAAGGTTAAACTGTATAACATGTATTATTTTGAACTATTACTCTGGTTACGGTTTATCTAACTGTTCGTTTTAGCGTTAACATAAATGTGTTGGTATTTTGAATAGAGAATATGGCCACTGGGCGCCCAACAGAACGAATTACAACTCCAAACGATACACCGTTGTACACCTCAGGCACATGTATCAGTTTGTCCCAGTCGGTAGATGCAAGTAAGTATTCATTATAATCATTTATTCCATCAAATTAAGCTCTCTCTCTCTCTCTCTCTCTCTCTCTCTCTCTCTCTCTCTCTCTCTCTCTCTCTCTCTCTCTCTCTCTCTCTCTCTGTGTGTGTGTCTCTATCTCTCTCTGTCGCTCTGTCTCTCTCTCTCTGTCTGTCTGTCTGTCTCTCTCTCTCTCTCTGTCTCTCTCTCTCTTTCTCTCTCTCTGTGTCTCTCTCTATTTCTCTCTATCTCTCTCTGTCTGTCTGTCTGTATGTCTCTCTCTCTCTCTCTCTCTCTCTCTCTCTCTCTCTCTCTCTCTCTCGCTCTGTATGTGTCTCTCTCTATCTCTCTCTGTCTGTCTGTCTGTCTGTCTGTCTCTCTCTCTCTCTCTCTCTCTCTCTCTCTCTCTCTCTCTCTCTCTCTCTGTCTGTCTCTCTCTCTCTCTCTCTCTCTCTCTCTCTCTCTCTCTCTCTCTCTCTCTCTCTGTGTCTCTCTCTATTTCTCTCTATCTCTCTCTGTCTGTCTGTCTGTATGTCTCTCTCTCTCTCTCTCTCTCTCTCTCTCTCTCTCTCTCTCTCTCTCTCTCTCTCTCTCTCTGTCTCTGTCTCTCTCTCCTCTCTCTCTGTCTGTCTCTCTCTGTCTCTCTCTCTCTCTCTCTCTCTCTCTCTCTCTCTCTCTCTCTCTCTCTCTCTGTCTCTGTCTGTCTCTCTCTCTCTCTCTCTCTCTCTCTCTCTCTCTCTCTCTCTCTCTCTCTCTCTCTCTCTCTCTCTCTCTCTCTGTCTTATTAAAGAACCATTTCATTCTGCACACTACTACTAATATCTCTGTGTAACTTAATGTTGCAGGAAACTCACAACTTGCCTACAGGGTCAGTGTGTTCAGATACTTCGAGCCCACTGGGTGCTGGTGTATGATGACAAGAAGAACTCGCTGGGCCCGCCCGTTACGTTTGTGCCAATCAAAATCCCGTCTCATTGCGAGTGTCTTAACATCGGCAGAGCCAGGCCATGACACTGTGAGTACCAAGTAGAGATCTAGGAATATGCTAAACAATTTACAACATGGATACACTTCAAAACATGAAGTTCTCTTTTTTATATTCATTATCCACAACATTCAACAATACTTAATTGCCCTGAAAACGCGTCTCTGTTTATACTTTTTTTTCTTCTTTTTTTTTTGGGGGGGGGGGGGGTAGGAACCTGCACCCAAACCTCCTACAGATTTCGCTCGACTCAATTGTTTTAGACAAATTCAAATTTCCTTTTTTCAGAATTTTGTGACCTGCCTCTGACTAAAAAGACTAAAAAAAAGTATATGTCAAAATCTCCTTTAAACTGTGTGTGGCGCAAGGGTGGAGAGTGGCTAAAATAAACTAAAATAAAAAGCATTAGTTAGGATAAGAGAATCTTCAGTGAGTGTGGTGTGAATAAATATTGACCACGTGCTTGTTACATATGAAAATGAGACACGCGTCAAAACATTAGAAGTTACAATCATCAAACATAGATTATTATGAATACATGTATTAACAAATAAGAGAAGTCATTTGCTATTGACGGGAATACATCTTCCATTAAGCACAGTAAATAAAAGAACACGTACGGTCAGTTAGATGCTCTTTACATTGTAAATTGTGTTAAATAAAAGTGATATTTTACGAAATGCCTACCTGTTATAAATTGTGTGCAAACGCAGCTGTTTTCAGATATAAATGTACGTGTACGAGTCGGGGGGAGGGGGGGGGGGGGGTCGTTCGGTGTCAACTGCCCCCTAGTGCTTGATAAAATCCTCAACTCTGACAAAAACGATAAAAATATTCAGGCAAAATGAGCTGGCCTAAATTCTTTTCACCATATACTTTCATCATTCTACACGTAATATTAGTTTGGCAGTAATGCTACTACGAATAAATATTAATAAATATTGTTATCCAGATTTGGGTATTTTTGTTCAATTCGGACAAAAATCAGTATGCTCTCCCCTCCCCCAATAAAATTGGGAGCCCGTATGCCTATACTTTCAAGCGACAGGTATAAAATATTTCGACAAAAACGCAAATGATGATCAAACGCAAGTGTATACGAAGGCGCATCAAACGCAAAGCCAGAACACACGCGTCGGCCGCATTCTGTGTATTGTATTTAATGATTTTGTTTAAAATTATGTTGGTTTATTTCAGAAAATAATGGTTTAACGTGCTAGTCTGTAATGTCACGTTATTATTTTTTCATAGATTTCCAGACAACTGTCACCATTGTGAAAACACTACCCATGTCAACCGAGTTGCAACCCACTGACATTCCTGTGATAGCTATTTGTGTAGTTATATTTCTCAAATTTAAACTTACTGTCTATGTGAAACGAATGTGTCATGTTCTTACGTTTATCGTTCTTACATTTCTTACATTTATCGAAGACTACGTCGATTATAATGGTGATGGTGATGATGATGATAATAATAATGATGATTATGATGACAATGATATGGTTGGATCTAGAGGATGTCTTAGGTCAGTTGCCCCTCCCCTAAAAACAAAAGAATAAAAAAGTGACTCTTTTTCTTTAAGAGTACTTTTTTATCTGAATGGAGAATGAATGAATGAATGAATGTTTAACGACACCCCAGCAATCTAAGTGAAGATAATTCACGTTCCATTTGGACCCTGAATATTGTTTACTACCCCCCCCCCCCCCACCCCCGCTCCCGCTCCCATGGATGATGTTAATGATTGGGGTGATGATGATATTGATACATGATGATGAATGTAATGGAAGATAATTATGATTGATTCAAGGCTTCAAGTTTTGGATTTGAAACTTGGCTATTCAAGTCAGATAATAATGGGTTAAATGATACGGAAATTTCAATGTTGCCGTATAAGCTAATTGAGGCGGGATTTAGCTCAGTCGTTTGAGCCCTCGTCTGAGGTGCTTACGTCGCAGGATCGAACCATCTCGGTGGATCGATTCAACAGACTGGGTTTGTTCTCGTTTCAACTAGTGCACCACGACTGGTCAAAGGCCGTGGTATGTGCTTTTCTGTCTGGGAAAGAGCATATAAAATACCCCTTGCTGCTAATGGAAAAATGTAGCGGGTTTCCTCCAATGACTACGAGTCAGAATTATCAAATGTTTCACATTCAATAACCGATTATTAATTAATCAATGTGCTCTAGTGGTGTCGTTAAACAAAACAAATTTTCAATAGCAAAAAGTGGGGGTTTTCTTAGTTATTTGTCAATAAACATACCACGGATATCATCATATGTATTTATAACTAAATTAGTTTAATGTGTCCCATTTAAACACGCCATTGCTCTCGGCCACTATCACCCGATGTTGGATTGATTGCACCGTTTCATTTCTATTTAAAGGGACAAACCCTAGTTTATAAACACTAAGGCATATTGTTCACTATTAGAGCCGTTTATGACAACTGAACTCAAGCATTACTTATATTTAAAGGGACAAACCCTAGTTTATAAACACTAAGGCATATTGTTCACTATTAGAGCCGTTTATGACAACTGAACTCAAGCATTACTTATATTTAAAGGGACAAACCCTAGTTTATAAACACTAAGGCATATTGTTCACTATTAGAGCCGTTTATGACAACTGAACTCAAGCATTACTTATATTTATTGTTTAGATTATCCATTTCCGTACAACCGAAGTGCACTTTTTCATATTTTTTAAAAAACGCACGTGCGTCTGAGATGTAATATGTTATGGAGTCGCGTTTAATCTAGTTTTAATGATATTTCAACATCACAGACTCTTACTTCACTCTATTGTATCCAAATTTGTTTCAGGTTTGTAAATTAATCAAATATAGTGTCCATTTTTTCTAGGTTTAAACTAGAATTTAGGTGAAAAATATGCTGTTGTGTTTAAAAACTAGGGTATGTCTCTTTAAAGGTCATATAACCTATTGTACATTGTTATCATTATACATAGAGCTTAATCACATTATTACCATTTAACGTACGATAATCACTTTACTTTTCACATAGGCAATAGGTCAAACCTCCAAAGCTCACGATAAATAATATACTAGTATATATTGGGGCATTACCTTATAAACCAAAACACATTCGTAGAAGTCTTACACGTGTATGCACATTTTCAATAATTAAACAGTTTTCTAAACCTATTTCTCACAATGATAATGTGAAACAATAAAATAGTCTGGTCAAACATTTTGTGATAAACATCAGGGTTACATTTTGGAGATTTGCGTAAAAAACAGTTTTAGCGGCTTATGCTGTAGTGTTTCATGATATAATATACTACAACACTATTAATTGGGGTATTTACTTACCTGATGGAATGGGTAATATGGGTGTTATTGTTATGAACTTTCATACAATATACAAGGTCGTCGTTGTTTGATGTGGTTTTTTGTTTTGCTTTAGGGTTTTGTTTTGTTTTGGGGTTTTTGTTTTGTTTTGGTGGGGGGTTTTGGGGTTGTTTTTCTTGTGTGTTTTTTTTTTTGGGGGGGGGGATTTTGTTTATGGTTGTTTTGATTTTTTAGGGGTTGTAGTTTTTAGGGGTGGGGTTTTTGTTGGGTTTTTTGTTTTTCGTTGTTGTTAGGTTTTGTTTGTTTGGGTTTATTTTTTAGTTTTTTCGGGGGGCGCCGTTTTTGTTTTGTTTTGGTGAGTTTTCTCTTTTTTTCTCTTTTGTTATATTAAATAATCTGTACATATTTTTGAGCATATGTGAATTAAAATTACCTGTGGTGGACACCGACCATTCAGGTGTACAAAAAGTACTGTGATCTTACCTAGAAACAAGAACTGATGTGCTACCACGTTCATGTGTGTGTGACCATATGTATATGTGATGTGTGAATAAAAACATATATATCATTGTATCCCTTAGCTACTTTATTTATTCATGTTGTTATTTTGTCTCGGGGTTTTGGAGGGTAGGTGTTGTTTGAGATATTTATTTTTTGATTGTTTGGGGTTTTTTTTTTTTTTTTCTTCTTGTTTGTTTGTTTATTTGTTTGTCTTAACCTGAACAAAATAATGAAGAGATATACTTCGACCGTTTAAGAATACCTGAGGTGCTTGTGTTGAAGGATCGAACCCCCTCGTTGGACACATTCTCTTATTGTATTGGACATCCCCTCCACACACATAGACACACACACACACACATAGACACACATAGACACACACACACACACACATAGACACACACACACATAGACACACACACACACACATAGACACACACACACACACACACACACACACACACACACACACACACATAGACACACATAGACACACACACACACACACACACACATAGACACACACACACACACACACACACACACACACACATAGACACACACACACACACACACATAGACACACACACACACACACACACACACACACACACACACACACACACACATAGACACACACACACACACACACACAGACACACACACACACACACACATAGACACACACACACACACACACACACACACACACACACACACACACATAGACATACACACACACACATAGACACACACACACACATAGACACACACACACACACACACACACACACACACACACACACACACACACATAGACACACACACACATAGACACACACACACATACACACACACACACACACACACACAGTATACTAAATGCCAGTGTGTGCTGTCTTGTCTGTTGAAAAGTGCATGTAAAAGATCCCTTGCTGATAAAGGAAAAAATGTAGCTTTTCTTGTTCAAGCCATTGCAGCTCGTCTGGTATATCAAAAACTGTGGTATGTGCTATCCGGTCTGCGATGGTGTATATAAAAGATCCCTTGCAGGTTTTCTTTCTAAGATACTATATGTCAAAATTACAAAATGTTTGATATCCAATAGCCAATGATTAATAAATCAATGTGCTCTAGTGGTGTCGTTAAACAAAACAACTTTTTTAACGTGAAAAAAGAAGAAGAGAAGTGCTTAATTGCTGCCCAGACTTAGATTATGGAGAACCATTTAAGACATTATCACTTTCATACCATATAAAAGTAAAACGATAAAGAAAGCTACACATTATTTTCCTTCAACTGGTCGATGGTTAATCAATGTGCTCTAATGGTATCGTTAAACAAAACCTTTTACTCGTTTTAAGCAACCTCACATCATCTTTAAAAGTCTTTTTGCAATGCACTGCGAGACGGCAGAGCTGGGAGAATTTAGTGAATTAGTCTCAAGTTATCCTCCCATACACTTATGTCGTATCGTAACATCTTTTGGAACCGGACTTGTGCAGAGATATGATACTGAATATGCTAATGGCAGATTCGTAATTGTCATTTATTACCCATATGGTTAAAAATATTTTGGTACGTATCAAAGTGATACGTTCCACTAGAACGCAAAGTCACACGATGACGTCATCAATTTTGGCGCACTACAACCTTACAGGAACATCAACCAAACGAGTTGAGGGATATAAATTAAGATCAGTTATGGGTAATAAACAGGATATTAAACTCTCTACCATTTCGTATCATGTTTATGTCCCTCGTGAAATAATTTTCATTGTCACTCGCTAAAGCTTATGAAAACTGAAACGTATTTTACTCGGGACATAAAGAAAGAAAGAAATGTTTTATTTAACGACGCACTCAACACATTTTACTTACGGTTATATGGCGTCAGACATATGGTTAAGGACCACACAGATTTTGAGAGGAAACCCGCTGTCGCCACTACATGGGCTACTCTTTCCGATTAGCAGCAAGGGATCTTTTATTTGCACTTCCCACAGGCAGGATAGCACAAACCATGGCCTTTGTTGAACCAGTTATGGATCACTGGTCGGTGCAAGTGGTTTACACCTACCCATTGAGCCTTGCGGAGCACTCACTCAGGGTTTGGAGTCGGTATCTGGATTAAAAATCCCATGCCTCGACTGGGATTCGAATCCAGTACCTACCAGTCTGTAGACCGATGGCCTACCACGACGCCGGTCGGGACATAAAGATATGAAATGGTAGCGAATTTAATATCCTATGTAAGTATGTTACACAGTAACAGCTTCTATTACACACTTTTAAAAGTAGATTATCACATAGTATCTTGATTTTATCAGAAAAACAAATATAGACATTCTTTTTAGGGTCGAAGTAGATTTAGATTATTTAACCATTCTTGTGGAGTTGCACTTGGTACTGGAATAAAATAAAATATCTCTCTTTTTCAGGTGAAAACTAATGCCAGTAACATTTGAATGTTATTTAATTTAATGGGTCTCGATAGTGTAGTGATTAAGCCATGAACTTACAGATGGTAGGTAATGAGTTCGCATCCCGGTATCGGCTTCCACCCAGAATGAGTTTAACAACTCGGTGAGTAGGTGCAAGACTCTTACACTGTCTTCTCTCTCACAAATCACGAACCACTAACCCACTGTCCTGGACAGACAGCTGAGGTGTGTGTCCAGGACAGCGTGTTTCAATCTTAATTGGATGTAAACACGGAAATAAAAATAAATAAATAAATAAAATACTAGCCATGGTCGTGGCATCATATATTCATAAATATAGAATAATAAACGAGCTTGCCTCTCATACCATTTTTATGAAAATCGTTAACAGTTTTGGTATCTGACGAGCGAGATCGAGTCAGATACTAACACTGTTCACAATTTTCATAAAAATTTATGATAGGCAAGCTAGTTTAGTATTTTATTTATTACTAACCAACTGCAAACAAGCCACAACGCAGAAATAAGCAGATGTCGAACCCTACTACATGTTGTTTTTCTTCAAATTGGGTCAGCAAGTGCTCAACGTCATGCTCACATCACGCCAATATTACACTAAATATTGAGCGATTGTCATGGCATGAGCAATATCTTACACTGGAGAGTAATAATGAAAGATATCATTTTATTATTTTCACAATATAATTTTAGCTAAAGTAATGTGTCATCTAATAAGATATTGTTTCTAAATCTAATACATTTTTATTACTAAGTTAGCAAAAAACAAAAGACTGACAGGTTTTAACATAGTTTATTTTTCAACATACACATACATGTACTTAAATAAATAAATAAAATACATTAACTTTGAAAATGGCACACTGGATTTTTTTTATTTCAGTCTGTTTTTAGAAATGCTTTTTCATAAAGAAGAACTGGTATCTGGTTAACCAATACAAACCTTTGTTAGTACAATATTAATGTTTTCAGTTGAGAGTTGAAAATTACCTTGCATAAAAATTCTAGAAAACTTTGTGGGGTCAGGAGTGATTCTGGATTTTGTGAAGGGAAGGGTGGGGGGGGGGGTCGGAAAATTCTAAAAATGGAAAGTCTGGGTTTGCCTAATGGAAATTAGCTCAACTCCCTGAGCGAGACATGTACGCGAGTCCAGAGGTATGCTCCCCAGTAAAATTATCAAATAAAGATGCTCCGAGATGTGTATAATATTGTGGACGAAGAAGTTTTAAAAGTAATTAAAAAGGGCACCTTAAATAGGTGGGGGGGGGGGGTAGGGTAACAAGACCCCTGTGACCCCACTTTTGAATCACCAATAATGATCTTGAGAAGTGACAGTTGTTATGAATTAGTCATCAAAGAGCAAGAACAAAGTTAAAGTTTGTTTTGTTTAACGACACCACTAGAGCACATTGATTTATTTATCATGTCAAACATTTAGTAATTCTGACATTGTCTTAGAGAGGAAACCCGCTAAATTTGTCCATTAGTAGCAAGGGATCTTTTATATGCACCATCCCACAGACACAATAGCACAAACCATGGCCTTTGATATACCAGTCATGGTGCACTGGCTGGAATGAGAGATAGCCCAATGGGTCCACTGACGGGGATCGATCCTAGACCGACAACACATCAAGCGAGCACTTTACCAGTGAGCTACGTCCCACCACTAGAGCGAGAACAAGATTGGGGTGGAAAATATATCACTGGTCCGTCACACTACAACATTTACTAGTCTGGCAGAATGCCGACAGTTTTAGACAGTTCAAATTTGTGATTTGTGGAATATTGGAATCAATGAAAAATGAATGCTTTATTTGCAGTATCCGAAAAAGAAAAAAAGACGTCGCCATCGGATTTGTGGTTATATTTTTTTAACATCCATTAAAGGCGTTTGTAGGAAATATCGCTGGCACTATAATTTGCAATATCTCCTGCAATATTCTCCACAAGAGATATCGCTTCTTATAATCTTGATTGGTCAAATTTTAATCACAAGAAAATATTTTGTTACGTCACTGTGTTTGTTTCAGCATTAAACCTATCATTAGTGACGCCGTTCTGCTAGCTAACAAATCTTCCATTGCCAAATATAGTGACATTCAACTCGCATTACTGACACTGTTTACAACTGTCGTAAATGAAAAGAATGATAATGGATGATAAAAAGAATACCCCCGAGTGTTTTATGATATCATAATTTATCAGCACTCGATAAAAGTATAAAAATCCTCAGCAAGCCTCGGATTTCATACTTTTATCAACTTGTGTATCTTCTATAACTCATCCATCAGAATTTTCATTCACATGTGACAAGTGGACTACTTTCTGCTGCCCTTTGGGAACAGTATTAAGAATTTTCACTCACATTTGACAAGTAGACTACTACTTTATACAGCCCTTCAGAATTTATCAAGAGTTCCTTCTCTGTTTATACATGTAGTTAGGGGCCATTCACTTTCGAAAATTGACTGGTTTATATGAACATGAAAATATTAACTGTAAAAAGTCTGAATGGTCCATTAGTCTGTATAACATATACAAATTGTTTTAATCTGTTGCCTCTGACTGGCAAGGCAACTGTTTACACAATGATTATCAATCTTTCCACTTCAAGTCACAGACAAGTGCGATGTGGTCTGAAGGGTGCACTATACTTGGTAGAGCCACATGCATAGTCACTTCGGCGTGTTCCGGCATCGGTATCACTCGGTCAACACAGAGCCTGGCAGAGTCAGAGAAAATATAATCCAGCGTCCCAAAGAAACCGTTGGTGAAGTTCGTGTAGTCGGGATACCCACACGAGCTGACGAGTTTGAGGTCATGTGACAGGGCAAGCTGTACATTTCTGTCTTCTATTGCTGTAAAAATGAATGGAATGAATGAATGAATGAATGAATGAATGAATGTTAACGACATTCCAGCATGACAAATACATTGGCTATTAGGTGTCTGACAAAGGTAGATGCAAACGGAATTATTTCATGATGTAAATACATTGATATAAGTTCTACTTTCAAGTCATGTTGCAGGGTAAACTAAATATGTCTGCTTTTGACTCCTGGGAAAACTGCTGACATTATAAAGTTAAAACTTGTCTGGCTTAACAATACCACTAAATAACAATGATTAATTAATCATTGACTCTTGGACTCTAAAAGGATGAACATATCTTAATTTATTAGCTGTTAAAATATACTGATATTCTAAATATGCTGTTAATCATAACTCACTAGTCACACAATAAGCATCAATAAGACTAGTATTATACCATATCTAAAATGTTTTATTATTATTAGGTTGTATGTTTCTCCATAAGGGGGATAATTCTTAACAAATGACAAAAGACAAATGTGGCATGATGAATGTGGTCAAAGTATCATTGTAAATGACTACATCCAGATAGAGAATAATATCAAATTGCAAGAAAAAGGTTTTTCTTACATACTGGTGGTTTAAGCATTGTAAATGTATGTAGTTACTTGTGTGTAAGACACCAGACTTCGTAAATTCAGTCCACTGTTTACATCTTTTTCTTTTGCAAGAATTTGATCTCAGTATACTTAAATGAATTGTCATGGTAAGCTCATTTTCCAGGTCATTAACCAGCATAAACCAAGTAGACAGGTAATTGTTCAGGACTCACCCTGCCCATTGCCAAATTAGCATTTGGCCAATAAAATATTGTTTAAATTAACTACGTTTCAATAAATTTTAATGAAGTACTCTACATAGATCTGAAAATTGGCTAAAACTAAATTCTTTCCATTGTGATCCCTGATTTTTATCATAAATAAGACTCTTTTTTTTAAAATTAGAATGGTAAACATGATATTCAGTCTTTCAAAAATATCAGTCAATGAAATAAACTTAGTCCGCTGGGGGTGGGTCACCTGGCACCCCCCTCCCCTCCTACTTCCTACTGGCTATGAGCCTGTGTTTGTTGCAGTTCTTCCCAGTGATCAGTACATACCAGACTTCCAGTGACAATGATCAGCTGCTATACTGCCGTTTGTTATCAGCTCAACAGCTCCGGATTTGGGAGAAGCATTGAAGTCTCCACAGAACACCACGGCGACCGACTTGCCCTTAAAGATGAATAATACAGATTATTAACTCTCTTTTATCTACCGTATATTGCTGTGTATTAGCCAAGTTTTGAAGTCTAGAAATACTTTCCAAAAGTAGAGAGTCTGCTTATACACGGAGGCAACAAATTGGTTCATAAAGTTCTGATTGAAAACACTCCCGACCACGACTTACAAATTTTGATCAGACCCTTACAGCCTTTCACAGCTTATTTAACAATATTTTGTGCACAGTATAAATAAAACACCTCATCATGCAATATTATGTATTTTTTGTTCTTGAATGCATTAATAATTTGATGAAGAATAATAAAAATTACTTGTTTTTTGTCATTTCAATGGCATTTTGGGCACATCATTTATTGCCTGAACTTGGAAGCAATCAGAAGCCCTGACACACAGCAACATAAAACACACTCAACAAAAGAAACATGAATATAAAGCTAGAATAAATATCAGGGGCCTAATTCACTAAACTCTCGCAACTTTGCGATCTCGCAGTGCAATGCTAAGAGACTTTAGCAGAGCCTAAGAGAGCTTTGTGAATCAGGCCCCAGGCTTGCATAAACTGCAGGAATGATTGTTCGGTTCATGCATCATATGCACAATCTTATTTTCCCAAACTGATTTGCTTTTTACATAAAATTTACTGAATGCTCAGTCCTACCAACATTTCTTTTCTTTTGTTTTTAAGTAATACAAAAAAGGTTTATGCAATTTTGTTTCAAATAATCTGATTTTAGGTTTATGTAAATTTTTAACTTGAATATGTAGGTGTACTGATATACACATGTATATCATTTAGTATTTTTAAACATTAAACATAAGCTACATGTACAGTGAAACCTCTCAAAACCAGACCCTCTGTAAACTGGAATTCCCCTAAAACCGGACATTTTTTTAAGGTCCTTTTTTAAATATCATTACTGAAATTAACCTCTTTAAACGGGATACCTCTTAAAACCGGACATTTTACTTGGTGCCAAGGGTGTCCGGTTTAGAGGACTTTCACTGTATGTATCAAAATTATACATTTTCAATCATTACTTTATAATAAACGAGTCTTGTGTAGAAATTATACATTTTCAATCATTACTTTATAATAAACGAGTCTTGTGCAGAAATTATACATTTTCAATCATTACTTTATAATAAACGAGTCTTGTGCAGAAATTATACATTTTCAATCATTACTTTATAATAAACGAGTCTTGTGTAGAAATTATACATTTTCAATCATTACTTTATAATAAACGAGTCTTGTGTAGAAATTACACATTTTCAATCATTACTTTATAATAAACGAGTCTTGTGTAGAAATTACACATTTTCAATCATTACTTTATAATAAACGAGTCTTGTGTAGAAATTACACATTTTCAATCATTACTTTATAATAAACGAGTCTTGTGTAGAAATTATACATTTTCAATCATTACATTATAATAAACTAGTCTTGTGTAGAAATGTCAATGTCTGCATTGCATGCTTTTTCCACTATTCAACTTCAAAAAATGGTACGCTTTTTTAATGACTCGATACAAGGTATAAGAGTTGCAGACAAGTGTAATCAAGAAAATAAAAAGTATTTTAAAAACAAAAACAAAAATATTATCTATATGCACACCTTTTCAGCGAGTTCATTGCATATCTTGTGAATAAACCTCAGTGATAGTATTGCTTGAATAATGCGGATGTTGTCAGCGTCTGGGTGAAAGTAGAAGTGAGTGTTGGCCACACACAGACACCGCCCCTCATGTTCCAGGCTCTCTAAGACGGTCACCTGGAGAGCTGTTGTCCTCTGTTCAATGGCTTCCTTCAGAGCTGGTTTCAAACACACCACGTCCCATATATCCTTGTTTATAGAATCTTCCTTCAGAAATGTCGACTGAATCACATCCTTTTGGTCAAACAGTCTGAATATACAGGCATCGAAATAAGCATTGTGTCTGGTAACCCATTTACAGGTTACCACAAAATATAGCCTGGTAACCTATAGGTTACCACAACTACAGGTATATGAAAGTTAGAATTGAATTCCTGTTACTACTACGCGGTCGTTCTAAAATTGTAATGGTGCGCGTGAACATCGGTACGAGAAACGAAATCCGAAGTAAATTTATCTAGTGGGTGACTTATTTCGATACCTGAATATATATTAAACACAATGTAAAAATGTATGTTACATCACAGAAACTACACATATACAAAAAAAAGCCAACATCAGACAAAAAAAAACCCTTTAAAATTGCATCCCTGCTTACAAAATGTGTTGTTATACAAAACAACTCCACACATGTATTTAATTCCTAAATATAACACCGACTCCATTTATACTGAAAATGCTACAATTAGTAAATAAACTGAACTTGAGGCTAAATCCTCTGAAGGAGAAATTACTTACATTGTATGTATAATGAATTCTTAAAGGGAGATTACTAATTTTGCAACCATTTTAACATGTTTTTATTTGTAAAAAAAACAAAAACATTTTAACGACTGTAATTATACATGCATGGAACATCAATATATAATCAGAGTTACTGATCAGGTAAATAACATTATAGATTGGTTAATTCAAAAAGATAGTTTAATGTTATAAATGTATCTCATATCACTTTAATTGTCCATGATTGTATATAAACCACACCCATCATTGTTTTGCAGTGTGCATATCGTATAACAATGTTGCATTACGTTATGTATTTTGTTGATGGTTGTAAAACTCAAGGAAAATAAAGAACCTGAATTTGAACTGGAACATCCTTGTCATAGCGAAAACTGGATACAATTTTTTAATGCTTTTTTTAATACCCGTTTATCAGAATTAATGAGAGCTAAACTCCAGTATACATGTACGTAACTACCAGTACAAACACATTTGTATCAACTGATAGATCTGTTGCTGGCGTAAAAACTATTACCAACTGATGAAGGTAAATAAATGTCTGTTAGAAGCAATAAATTTACATGCCTGCTTTTATGTCTTAACAATTATTCTGCACATAGTTTTTAAAATATTTATTTCCACCTGCATTATCCAGTTTTGTTACACTTTCATATATACCTTACATGCAATAAATTTGACACTTTTTCCCTGTGGCAGAGACAAATAAAAATGTTTTAAAAAATAAAAGCCACCTATTTTAAGACAAAAAGGCCAGTTTTAATTATATACGCTAACAGGATGCATAATTTTTTTTTTTTTTTTAAACATTCAAAAAGCTGATTTTTACAAGGCAGTAATTTCAGTTATTAACTACAGATGTTTATCCTAGAATGTTTACAAATATCATAGGATGGATTTACACACAAAATAACAACCCCCCCCTAAAACACACACACAATTAAAACCGTATTTATCCCAGTCATATGTAATATTCCTAAACATCTGTGTATATTTAATAATTTACCATAAACATAGGTGTTTAGCCACCTGTCTCCGTATTCATGGGATGGGACGGAGCCCAGTGGTAAAATGTTTTCTTGATGCACGATCGGTCTAGGATCGATCCCAGTCGGTGGACCCACTGGGCTATTTCTCGCTCCAGCCGGTGCACCACGACTGGTATATCAAAGGCCGTGGTATGTACTACCCTGTCTGTGGGATGGTGCATATAAAAGAACCCTTGCTGCTAATCGAAAAGAGTAGCTCATGAAGTGGCAACAGCGGGTTTCCTATCTCAATATCTATATGGTCCTTAACCATATGTCCGACGCCATATAACAGTAAATAAAATGTGTTGAGTGCGTCATTAAATAAAACATTCCTTTCTTTCCTTACACGTGACTTTCTTACTTAAACTTGGATCTCCTGTAGAATGTTGCTGACCCCTCGTTGACCTCTCCACCTTTCAGTTTCAGCCATCCTCCGTAGTCAAGGAGATCTAGTGCCGGCAACAGACAACCTTGGAAAACTTTCCTGTCTACCTCCTGTAGACATATAATATCCGCTTTATACCCTGGTGGTGGTGAGAATAACAAAAACATATATGTACACTATATGTACATCACAAGACAATCGCAATTAAATGCAGCAGAACATGGTCACCCTAAATATGTATCGGTAGTACAAAATCACTGGCCTCATGTATAAGCTGAAGTCATCTTTTGTCCAGTTGAATGTTTTATTGATTTCATTAATACTGCCAACAAATAGACTTGATCTTTTCTTTTTCATTCCGTTTTTTCTTTAATTATTACAAACATGGTACTCATAATGTTAACATCTTACTCAACTCGACCAATGCTTAATATTTCATCCTGACATATTGTTTAATAAAAAATATTATAATACATAGATACAAGTACCTGTAGGGGTAACACGATTATTTGATGTTACTGAAAATTGCGGTTTTAGGCCCACAGTTCGGTGTACCATTTTACAATTTGCAAACCACGGTTCATTTTGATTTTGATTTTATATTTTAAATGGTACATGTATAAACGATTCCACACCATGCTGGTAATCCCAATTACCCATAACATATTTCAGCCAATCACAGTGCTCGATTCCCATAAAGTTTATTATTAAACCTGACATTTTTGCATAGGCGATAGGTGCCGTTCGGATCCTGCACAGAACCCACAAATTTCTAGCCAGGATCATAAAAACTGTAATTTCAAAAAATAGGGACTGACCTCGGTGATTAATTCACCGAGAGAATAAACATTTTAAGTATGTTTCGTCCCAGTCGTCAAAATTGAAAAAAGTAAACAAGTGTTAACTTCCAAGACTTATAAAACGATTCAACATCACTAATTTCCATAAGTTTTTATCGGGACGAAATTGTCCACAGTTCCAGAACTACAATGTATGCAAACTACTTTTGATACAATTTTGTAGATTTTTATTTTCACTTTTAGTATTAGCGAAGACCAACAAAAAAACAAAACAAAACCTACTTAAATAATTCACTATTATATATTATGTGCATGTGCTTGCTTATCTTCTTTTTTAATTTTAAATCAGTGATATTTTTTTAAGTAACTTGTGTTTAGTTAAATAATCAACAGTAGGCCTATATATTATGTATTTGTGCTTATTCAAGTTATTCCATACTTTACAAAAAAACAAAACAAACTTCTCATCAAAGTTTTGACATGAACAAAATAATAATAAACATTACAGAAATAAGTCTTGACATATATCTTTATTTTAGACTTCTATAATATATACATGACACTCATATATTATGTACTCCAGAATGCATCTAAAGACAACTGAATTAAAAAACAAAATATGGGAGAGACTATCCCCAGACCCCCTAGCATTGTCGTCCCCAATTATTTTGCCAACCCTCTGAACTAAAATCTTGCATCCCAGACCCAACATTCTAACATGGCATGGCAAAAATGCCATTTTTGTTTTCCAGTAGAGAATTAATTTTATATTTACAGTTATTTTACAAATGACCAATAAAAATAAAGTGTCTTGCTCTTAAAATAATGAATAAAAATGTATGTATGATAATTAGCATACTTGTACTACTTGTGGAAAGCATCATGAATAAATCAAACCGTGGACTAAATGCCAAAAATCTAACTAAAAATAAAAGAAATGAACCATCCTATCCCTAGATACAAGTAGTAAAGAAAGAAACAAATGTTTTATTTAATGACACACTCAATACATTTAATTTAATGTTATATGGCTTCAGATGTCAGACATATGGTTAAGGACCACACAGATAATAATACAGGCAACTTGCTGTCGCCAATCTAGCAGTAGAACAGGGCATCTAGATTATGACAGCCCCACTCCCATTCAATGTTGGGCTAGTAAATAGCTAATATTGCCATGCCTGACGGCTAGTAAAAAAAAAAAAAGTCAAATGCTGCAGTATATTGTAAATATGAATAGCCTGCCCCAACCCCAACCCCCCAATATTAGCGTTTTTAACCTCTATCTCCCTCTTTAGGTGACATATCTGATTATTGCTATTATTTAGTAAAATTGTATTAACTTAAAGTAAATTTTTCATCTAGGCCAGTAAATTTTTTAAATCACTGATTCCATGGCTAGAGGATTTTATATTATAAAAATTCTAGAAGCCCTGTAGAAGATATTTTATTTCCACCACCCCACAGACAGGATAGTACATACCACAGCAGACCACACAGGCAAATGCTTTATCACCACATCCTGTCCCCATAATACAGGAAGTAATATAATAAGTATGTTTGTAATTTGGCATTAATAATAAAATAAATACATACACTGCATTAGTTAACTGTAAAAATCAAGGAAGTACCAAGCCTAAAATAACACATGAAGGGAGGCAGTAAAAACAGAAAGGGGGAGGGGCAGTAAAAACAAAAATGGGGAGAGGGACAGTAAATACAGAATAGGGGCATAATAATTCAGCTGGGACTTACAACTCCAGCTAGAGAGACCATTAAAAAAAAGAAGAACTTTTTATGATTTTCATGGAGATGGGTGCAACTTATCCCCCCCCTCTTTTCCCTTGCTAGATACTGACCTGATCTTATGTCAGGTTACACTAAGCAAATATTTTGTTAATGTTATGTCTAAGGGTAAACTAAACATTAATTAGCCTGGGAAAATTAAACTGAAACATTTTACAAATGACAATATAAATATTTCATTCTGAAACAAGAAGATGCATGTGTTTTATAAATACACCTGCACATACTTTGTGGTTGTTTTCAAGTGTGCTAAAACATGTACCACTTATTTCCTTCAGTATCAGCTGCTTCCGGTAGTCAATGGCGAGGGCATAATGAGGGCAGTAGCTGAACAGGTGTTCTCTGCTGAAGTCAGAGTCTGCATACAAGTCAGCTAAGATGTTATATGTCATCACTCGGAAACTGAAAAAAAAAGGAGGAAAATGTTAATTTAATTAATGCTAAGGAGGGGAAATTATGCCACTATATATCAGGACATAGATATATATAATATTTTCAGTCCAGGATTTTTGTATTCCTATACTGTAGAAAATATTTAAATGTGTTCCTGAGGTAAGATCTAGCTCAGTGAGTAAGGCATTCGCCTGACCTGCTTAGTTTGAAGGATCGAATCTCCTCGATGGACCCATTCACTGACTGGGATAATCGAAGCTTGTTTGTGAGAAATTACATATAAAAGATCCCTTGCTTATCAGTGTTAATGGAAAAATGTGGCAGGTTTCCTTTAATTACCAAATGTCTGACATTCAAGAGCCACTGATTAATTATTTAACGTGTTCTAGTGGTGTCATTAAACAATACAAACTTTATTAAATCTGTTGTATTAATAATCACTACTACTCTGCAGTGATAACAATATATAGCATGACCATTAACAATTTTGATATATACCAAAAGTACTTTTCAAATCATTAGACGATCAAAACCAAATGATAACTTAAAATTTAAGACAAATGTATGTATACTTGAATCATAGTCATTTCGTACCCAAGTCATATTGTACTATCCATTTAATACCATGCTGCCTGGTCATTTCGTACCCTAGTCATTTCGTACCTTTGCAAAAAGTCATTTCGTACCCAAGTCATTTCGTATCCTAGTCATTTCGTACCATTGTGAAAAGTCATTTCGTTCCCCAGTCATTTCGTACCCTAGTCATTTCATTCCAGTATATAGAAAACGAATTGACTATAGCATAAAAACAGTGGGTTTTGTTTTAAAACTTTATTTTAAGAGTTTGAAAACCAGAACACGTTATTGTGCAGCATATCGTTATTGATACCCATAATACCTGTCAACTGAAAAACTACAACACAACTACAGGCAATACTTTAAACAAAAATTAAAAGACTCCGAAAAACTTATATTATAAACACAATACGACCATATCAACTTGCCCTATACCTCGAAACATTAAATAATTGTAACCTAAGAAGACATGTAACTAAAATTAGAATATGTGCACACCGCCTCGAAATCGAAAGAGGCAGATATCACAATATTCTCAGAAAAGACCGACTCTGCAAGCTTTGCAAAGAGGCAGTGGAAGATGAGGCACATTTTCTTGTGGACTGCAAACAGCTAGAAACGAACAGAAGAAAATATTTTATTACACTCGCACAAGAATTCTCAATATTCCAAACACTAAATAAATACGAAAAATGTTATTATATCATCAACTTCCCTAAAACACAACTCATTACAGTCGCACAACTCTGCTCAGATTTGGACACAGCACGAACTAGCCTTCTAACTAGACTCCCTGCCACTTAATAATATTTATTTATTTTAATTAACCAAATATCGAAGAACAGACAAAAGACAATAGAACCTGTTACACTACATGTACTTTATTACACAAGAGTTGTAGTTTAGTTTTTTTGATGTTAGCGTCTAATTTTATGTACTTTATTTTTGCTGGTCAACCAGACTATGTTTTAATGACTAGGTACGAAATGACTCTTTGCAATGGTACGAAATGACCAAGGTACGACATGACTTTTTGCAATGGTACGAAATGACCAAGGTACGAAATGACCAGGGTACGAAACGACCAAATTAGGTACGAAATGACCATGGTACGAAGTGACTAGCAACTGTATACTTAGAAGACACACCAGCCAGCACCGACTTCACTTGGTGTATACAGATGTCTGTTGTCGAAAGGACAAACTCCAGGTCCAGCATCAACTGCAACTTTTGATACACATGACAGTTCTCTTCCCGTCCTACTGGCATTTTGGGGGAAACATGTTAAACTTAAATGGTGTCCGATATCGTCTGTGGATGGTGTATAAACAAGATAACAAGAAACCTGTACGTCAGCTTCATTCGGACTACTAATACCAGAAGATGTTTCCCCATGTTCGTGAGATTCATCCGTCTGATCACGAGCAACTCTTACCCATTTAAAAACACACTTATTTAGATCTGCAAATTCCACATCAATTCTTGGAAATATTGGAAAACCAGCCATGATGTTTGATGGCATGGAAAGTGCCGACACTGTGGGTAAATTCACACCGACTGTCAGAATGTGATCACCAATGTGAAGTTCTGCTCCGTCAACCCAGGCTTTATTGTTGGGAAGATCGTCTTCGACAGAATCCCCATTGATAAGAAGTTGAATCCCTATTTCTCCTACTACCTCCTTCGGGGCCTTTTTCTTGTTACGTTTGAAAATGCCTTTCTGTATATTTTGCTGCAATCGAATTAGAGCTTTACTCAAGGTCTCTTGCTGTGGTCGCTCCATATTAAAGGTCTTAGCTTTGTGTCCGCCTCCACGATCGTAATTGACGCTTATTTGCATTCTCTCCTCGTCTGGAATGCATCTGACATACACAGACGGTAGTGCTGTCGACATCGTCTTTAAATTTTTGAATGCTAAGCCTGACAGTAGCCTAGAATATATAATCCTTGACAACATTTACTCAAACATGTGCAACACCAACAAATACGGAAGTCAGCACAAAACTGTTTTTTCCAAGCGAAAGATTTTTCTTTATTTGTTAAAGTTATTTCCCTTGACGAATTTCAGAAAATGTAGTCTCGATCGCTAATATACTTTGTCAAAAATAGATTATGACGTTATGCGTGTTAAGCGCAAACTTGCATCTTTCAACACAGGTCCGAAAGAACCGGGTGCGGGGTGGGGTAGGTGTGCCCTTCGCTTGAAGTCTAAAACAGTAGGGCCTAACTGTATTTAAAATACATTCTGAAGAAAATAAAAAAGTGACATTATTACAAAGATCATAAAAAAAAATCAATGATCTATCATATGGGCCTCTCACATAATTATGGTGAGGGGTACTTAGGAATACTATCCTGTAATGCATAATAGAGACTCTTACGTGCCTTTGAGGACATTTAATTTTAATTTGTCCTTTAATATTAATTTGTCCTTTATATGAATTAAAGGACCTTTACAGACGCAGGTGTAGGACTTTTAGAGGGTTCTAGACTGTGGTGAGCTAAGTGTATGGGGGGAGGGGGGTCGAGTCATGTTCCCCAGGAAAATATATTGGACACCACCCCCACACACGCGCCTGCATTAACAGATGCATGATCGTTCAGAAGCCATTTTCACAAAACATCGATCACTGACGATTAGCAGAGACGGGGAAAAAACCCAGTCAATCAATGGATCCGTTATGGGGGTTCGATCTTAAGACCAATACACCTCAGGCGAACTCTGTACCGACTGAGATAACTGTGTCTCGATGACGTCGATGTATGACAGGGGTCATTTGTTAACAGTGTGAACAGGGAAGTGTAATATGTCAGCAGTGAAGAGAATGAGTCTGATGACATAATCCAAACAAATGTAATATCACTTACTGTGATGCACGTGGCACATTCATCTCATCACATTACCATAATCCTGTTTAAAACCCCAACAAAGAAAACAACATGTCATTATATGTAATATCACATGACATGCCTGCATGATGACCATCGAATTAAGCACAGATGGATGAAGAAAAAACATTATTCCTGGTCGCAGCACAAAAACGTTTTAAAAGACTCAATTAAATGTTGTTGTTTTTTAATTAATTTTTTTTTTTAAGGAGGTTAAAAATAGCTAACATATTAAATATATGTTTTAATTTGAAACTATTAATCCCAGATTGGAATTATTACATCGCCGTGGCGATAGTAAGCAATATTATAACTAGTGCTAAGTAACAAAATAAATAAGAGGAAAATCTAAAGGCGGAATGGGACATCGTATTATGCTATGTAATTTCCGATTAATAAATTACAGCGCTTTTTTTAAGTCTGCGAGTTCACAATATAGCACAGATCTGTCAGGAGTAAACAGAAGGAACTGACTACATACACACCTAATTAATCTCACAGATGGGTAATTCTGGTTTCACATGTTGTTTCACAGAAACAAAGTTTATTTTTGTCCGTTAATTTACTTGAGAAAAAAGTGTTAAAATATTAGTATGATTCTTTAAAGAAAAAGATTCGGTTTCGAGAAAGGAGTTAGAGGAGTATTTATTTAACAACATCTCAACACTTTGTAAACTACGCCTAGGTTGGTGGGACGAGGAAAAACCATTGCTAAGTTCAGCCATACCGAGCAGAACAACTTCCGCTGGACTGGTTTTTGCGCTTCACAAGACAAGACTTTATTTACACTCGGGCCGTTGCACAACGGCATAGGCGGAATATATACATAAACATTTTGTTATATACACGTGACAAGATGGTTGGCAGTAAATACATTAATTACAATACATTCACAAACACATACAAAAACACATACAATCACGCACATCAATATATTATGTAATAATACAGATATAGAGGTAACCAAGTACTTATAAACGAATAGATTATTAAACGTATATATGGTGCAGTACATAATTGTAATATTTTATTGAATATTTTTGGTTTTGATGATGTTTGTAGTCATGAGCGTTTGAATTCATTAATTATTACATTTATTTAGGGTACTAATTCGTTTATTCTCCATTTGTTCTCTAAATAAGTTATTTATAAGTACTTGGTCGCATATAATAATATGGGTGTAGAAATTGGACTCGTGAATTATAAAAAAAAATGGCAAATGAAAAGATAATGGAACTCGATAAACCAAATAGCCACGTCGGGAGCCAATCTTATGTCTTTAAAGGTTTTTTTCACACTGGCCTTGTTGATTGATTGATCGATTGCTTGCTTCTTTGCTTAATTGATTGATCGATTGCTTGCTTGTTTACTTAATTGATTGATTGATCGAAATATATTTGATTGTTTTTTAAAGAGGACAAATGGATTACGCACAAGTTATACAACTTACTAGGCCTTCTCCGTAATGCATACATGTCAAGTCAGTAATATACTTTTGTAATTTGAATATGAACAGAAATAAATATTATTGAAAGAAAGACATAAAGAAAGAATTAATAAAGGAAACAGAGAAGAGACGCAATACAATTCTGTATGTGTTCGATAAGACAGCAATTTTGCTAAAAGAAAACACAAAACACAAACAAGGCATCGCAATGATTACTTTATGGCTACAGAAAACAAACTCCGTACATTATTTACTAATTAAGGAAAACGTTTTGTTTCATTTATCTACTTCTGCATACGAATTCATTATTATTATTATTATTATTATTATTATTATTATTATTATCATTTAAAATCAGTTGTAAATTTATTTGCTGAAATATTTGCAATGAATTCCAGTAAAAAAATTGTTTTCGAAATAATATCCACAACTACACGAGGAATCGGTGCTAAGGCCAACTCGATATAAGTCTGCTTTAAATCACTACACCCGTGTCTTAACTTGGTTTATGCAATACATTTTCTCATCTATTGCCAAATGAATAGTATGGTGCTCTCTTAGACCTACGTCCGATGGATTAACCACCGAGGAATGATGATGGTCTAATCTCGATACAGGAGCTTTAACCCAGTTTATCTAGTAAAACCACACATTCAGTCTTGTCAAACCAGCTTCGTTTGATTTGATCTGGACAATTAATCACATTACGTAATGGCCTTGCAGACCGGAAGTAAACACAAATGAAATTGACCTGTCATAGCGTGACTGACGTCCGAACTGAATATGTATTAATCGGCGCTTGTTACTAGAGGTGCATGTTATTATCGGTATTCCCATATATTATGAGTCGGTAAATAATATTTTTTTATTTCAAGTTCGTTCTCAGTCGGAAACCCCTATATTTTAGATTCGACTAGCTTTCTTAAATGTGTTAAAATATATGTTAAATGCGTGTTAAATAAACTTTAGTACACCGACGTGATCCATATATTTCATGTTTTAATAATAAACTTAACAACATGTACCGTGTATTTTTTGTATTTTTTAAAACTTTGTTACATGCCTTGCTTACATACAGGAGCGAGACGTAGCCCAGTGGTAAAGCGCTCGCTTGGTGCGCGGTCGATTTGGGCTCGATCCCCGTCGGTTGACCCATTGGGCTATTTCTCGCTCCAGCCAGTGCACCACGACTGGTACATCAAAGGCCGTGATATGTGCTATCCTGTCTATGGGATGGTGCATATAAAAGATCCCTTGCTGCTAATCGAAAAGAGTAGCAAATGAAGTGGCGACAGCGGGTTTCCTCCCTCAATATCTGTGTGGTCCTTAACCATCCCTACCTGTAACTCCAAGTGTACGTTCATGTCTTATTAATACCAAATCTTCTGTGCATAGGCGTACGGGCTCTCATTTTTGAAAAGGGGGGGGGGGGGGCAGACTTGTTTTTGTCCGAATTAAAACAAAATGTCAGAATTTGGATTTAACAACATTTATTCATATTAGCATGACTGCCAAACAGCTATATATGGTTACAACCGAATCACTATGCATGTTTACATACATGGCTTACAACTAATTTTGCGGGTAGAATGTTGGAAATACATGGTAAAAAGATATCAAATTAGTACATTTTTGGACATACCCAGTCTGGAGCTCGACGCGGTAAGACGTGTTTGTTTCGCTTATGCACACTGCACGTGCTTTCGCGGCTCGACTTGGAGATCCTGCACTTCGTTGTTTTTGTCAGCGAAGTGAAATTTTCAACTGGGATGTATGCGGTCATTGGAACTGATTGAACGCTGGAACGCTTCTCATTTCGGCAGTCTGCACCACCAGGTTGGATTCTTTTTTAGCGAGATTCTTTGCCTCCACGTCATTTCTCCGTCTGACTATGTTGACTTGGGTTTTTTTCGTGACTCGTATGACTGGACCTAGTCTGATTCTCTCTCGTTCAGACAGATCCGGCTTCTCAAGATTTGTATTTCAGCACAGCACTACACCTTCAACGTTTATTGACTGTCAATCTAGGGGTTTTCTTGACGGCATGCAACCCATCTCGTCCCTACAAGCTGTGCATCCTAACGGCCTTAACGAGGCCACTCACGTGGACATATAGATCGGACTTTAAACTTTTAGACCTTCGTTCAAAAGTTTATGTCGAAATTACTTTCTTTTTTTAATATTATTAAATAGTCCGATTCTCTCTTCTTTCTCTTATTTATTTTTGGACTGTTCTTCTAAAATGCTCCAAATTATATAAATATTCGACCGAGCAGTCAATTCTTTTTATTTTTGGCTTGTAACTTTTTTCCTTTTTTTAAAAATTCTATTAACTTTTTTACTAATTGCTATTTTCAAAATTCTGCCCATTTTTAACTCTACCCCCTCCCCCCATCCCAAGTCAGGCCACCGATCTTATCTAATTTCTTTTTGACCACCCGATCTAATCTAGCGACCAAATTTAATGAGTAGAATTTTCTTTATTAATTATATTAATTAGAAATGCGCATCAAAATTTTAAAGGCCCACTATTTAATTTTTGGATATAAATTTCAAAATTGTCCGCTTAATTTTTTTTCTGTCCCGGGACAAGCCCCTGGCTATCCAGAGACAGGCCCCGGGACGGACATGCTCGAAACTCTAGTGGTATATGAGCATGTAAGAATTATTCGTACTCGCACTCGCACATTTTTGGACGAATATCTCTATCGTTTTTACCCGAATTTGATGATTTGCTCCAATACTAAGGGGGGAGTTCCCCCTCCTCACCCGCCCCCTGTCTCGTATGCTTATCCTTAGAGTTTAATGTGTATATAGTTTCATTGAATGTTCAATTAGACTTATCACAAACATCCTCCTGCCCCCTGAGCAAATATTTGCATTTAAAAAAAACCCCGCTGGAAACATTTGGGCAAAATGAAAATACCTGAAACCTATTCACTAAGAATTTTCTACAATTTACTCACAATATTAGTTGTTATCTATATGAAAAAAGCGGGGTGTCGTTAAACATCTATTCTATTCTATTCTATTCTATTCTATTCTATTCTGTATAAAAATGCGTGACTATTCCTTTGGACCCCTATATAACTATTTGGTAGTTATGCAAATATGAATAAACGTTGTTATCCAGATTCGGGCATTTTTGTGTGTGTGTTGCTTTTTAATTCGGGCAAAATCAGCATGCCCCCCCCCCCCCCCCCAAACAAAGGGAGAACGCACGCCTTGTGAGTCGTAAAATTGTTACATTTAGTACACCTTTGATTTTTGATGGTCCAAATCAAATCTCAAACTACATGTATTTGGTGTTTCCCGCCACCTGAAAGATGTTTTGACAGGAACGGTAACTGTGCCGATTCAGAGTGATAGAGGTGCATCTAGTGTTATGCAGTTTGAAGGAAGGAAGGAAGGAAGGAAGGAAGGAACTGTATTTACTTAACGACGCACTCAACGCGATTTATTTACGGTTATATGGCGTCAGACATATTATGGTTAAGGACCGCACAGAGTTATGCAGTTTGATGTAGACTGTTTTAGAACCACGCCTGTCGTGTGAACATCCTCTGACTTCGCCAGAGAGTTCTACCCATGACAGGGAGTAAAGATACTGTCTGTCCTATTTCCTTTATATTCCATCCAAAAGTAATACATCTTGTAACTTAGTAATGTGGCATAGTAGGTCTTGTCTTGTTTTGACCAATTAGAATAAGCGTTCTGTGATTATGAATATTAATTTAGCTATAAAAGGCAGTGTGGAGATTTATTCCTTGTATTTTTCTTGGAACGTATCTTGTGTTTGGTAAGTTGTTTACTGTAGTAGTACTGTGTGAATTTAAAGAAAGAATTATCTGACGTGTTATTATTTGATGGTATTGCCTATAGCCTGACATAGGTGGGTGGGGCTGGTAAAATTGAGTGGCAGGTGTATTGTCGAGCTCGAGGGAGGTGACCACCAACTGTAATAGATCCAGAGTGATATGAAAATGAACAACACGTGGAATAACGTCAGACACGTACGGTAGTGGATTGATAGTTATTTCCTTGGGACAAACGTAGACCGCATTCGTCTGTGTAAACTCCGGAATTCCTATTAAAGCACTGATTGTTCTCATTATGTCATTTTGTACCTAGAATAGATTGTTTTGATTAATGACACTACTAGAGCATACTGATTTATTAATCATCGGAAATTGGATGTCAAACATTTGATAATTCCGACATATAGTCGTAGAAAGGAAACAGGCTATATTTTTCAATTAGTAGCAAGGTTTATTTTATATGCACCATCCCACAGACAAGATAGCACATACCACAACCTTTTTTAATAGCTAGAACGAGAAATAGGTCAATAGGTCCACCGACGGGGATCGAGCCTAGACCGACCGCGCACCAGGCGAGAGCTTTACCACTGGGCTACGTCCTGCCTCCATACTTAGAATATATTTTCACAAATGATTTCAGAAAAAACTGAATAAAGACTGAACTCAAACGCTTGTACAGTGGGGGTCGGGTCTATATTATGACGAGCGAATTTTGTTTCTAGAAAATATACATGTATTTAAAAAGAGAAAGAAAAAAAGGCTTGTTGCAATGAGAGGGAGGAGGGGGGGGGGGGGCACTCGCACCACCCACGCTGCATCTGGATTAAAAAATAAAATTTACATCTTATTTCCCCTCTGGCTCCATATTTATAAGCGGACAAAAGTCAACGTATAATTCTTATTTACCTTCTTGATCCATACAGATAAATATGATATTTTGACTAAAGGATGTTTATGAAAACGGAAGAAGGAAGGATATGTTTTTATTTAACGACGCACATTTTATTTACGGTGATATGGCGTCAGACATAATATAGTTAAGGACCACACAGATATTGAAAGAGGAAACCCGTTGCCGCCACTTCATGGGCTACTCTTTTCGATTAGCAGCAAGGGATCTTTTATATGCACCATTCCAGACATGATAGTACATACCACGGCCTTTGTTACACCAGTTGCGTCCACCGACATTATGAATACGGAGTCTGGTATGTACGGTCCATGTATTTGCTTCGTTGTTAATAGATAGTAACAATATATAACCGTTGAAGAAGAATTCGCTCAAGTAGGATAACCACATTACATATAAATGATTAATTCTGAAGCAGTGTGTATTTCGTTTTTCCTCCATAAATGGCATGGTGATGACATCTAGTTTTTATGTTTCAGTTTTACTACTTTTTCTTCTTCTTCTTCTTCTTCTTCTTCTTCTTCTTCTTCTTCTTCTTCTCCTTCTTTTTCTTGACCAATAATAAATAGGTATTTCGTTTTTCCTCCCTGTATGGCGTGGTAATGGAATCTACCTTTTACTTCCTTTCTTCTTCTTCTTCATCATCATCATCATCATCATCATCATCATCATCATCATCATCATCATCTTCTTCTTCTTCTTCTTCTTCTTCTTCTTCTTCTTCTTCTTCTTCTTCTTCTTCTTCTTCTTCTTCTTCTTCTTCTTCTTCCTCTTCTTCAACACAATTAATAAATATGTATTTCCCTCCGTGTATGTCGTGATGATGAAATCTACGTTTTACTTTTACCTTTTTTGTGTGTTTTTTGTGTGTGTTTTTTGTTTTGACAACTGCAGGTTTTTGTCTGTACATCTCAGTATACGTGGAATATAAAGGCGATTTGACGTCATTAGTGTGCTACTATTGACAGGTGTGTGCGTCATGCACTACGCTTCCCTATATTGGTGTGGCTTCACGCATAACTGGTGCTGCTACACATGCTTAACCTCTAACCTACAGGATCGGTAGATGGGCTATATTTTCTCATATCCATCTTCTTGATTAATTAATTATTTAATTTATAACAAATCTGTGGATACGCCTGCAATCTGTTTTCGTTCACAATGCTTGTAGCATTTAAACACACAAGAACTCCCCCCACACACACATATCTCAATAAACAGGTCGGTCAAAGGTTTACATATATAATGTTTTAATTCCCTGCCATGACTTGTATATGGCGTTAAATTCAACAACGTGTTTCCTCTGCCAACTACAGAAGATTAGCTCTTGTCAAAAGGTGACAGGGAAGACTATATCTTGTCACTACTCAAGATTGTAGCTGTTGATCGAGCGACATGTTAGTGGCAAAAAAAAAAGAAGAGAGGTCGGTGGGTAACAGGCTGACGAGAGAGTTCCAGACAGATGATACAGGCGACACAGGTGACACAGGTAAAACGGGGGGCTTACTGTAAACAGTCGGCGAATGCGGAAAACAAGTGTGTGCACAGACATTTGTTGGGCTCCGATAACTAAATTTTGAGGCGTGTTTTTAAATTGTAACCTTCACATTGTTTTCTATTGATATTTGAAGAAAAGTTTTGATTCTCTGTCTTTAAGAGTTGTTTTAATGTGCAACATCCGGACCGGACACGTTCTACCTGACATTTGAAGAAGAGTTATTATTCACTGACACTGAAACTCATTTTCAAGTCTACCATTCGGACACGTTTTACTGACGTTTGAAGAAGAGTTATGACTATCGGACTCTTAGACTTCTTTTAAAGTATAACTTGAAAAAACAATTCTACTGACATTTAAAGAAGAGTTATGATTCCTTGTCTCCAAGACTTGATTTAAAGTCCAACATTCAGACGCTTCCTGCTGACGTTTCAAGAAGAGATGGAATTCTGTGGCATCGTATAGGCATCCACGCTATATAGATGATTCCAACTTCAGACGATTCCACGTAATGGTGAACAGGGAGTGACAAACATCGGTAGGAAAGTCTGTTACGTCCACAAATGAAACATTCGACACAGATTCTGACAAAAATTACTTAGTGAATTCATCAGTATTTTCAGTCGTCGACACGTTTGGCTTAAACCATGGTAAGTTTATTGATACAACATTTTGGGAAAGCGTAAAGACCACTATTCCCCATGTCTTTACTTTGTGTAACAGCTTAATAATATATAGTCTGGCTTAGGAAATATGTCATCATTAACACACACACACACACACACACACACACACACACACACAGAGAGAGAGAGAGAGAGAGAGAGAGAGAGAGAGAGAGAGAGAGAGAGAGAGAGAGAGTATGTGTGTGTGTATGTGTGTAGGTGTGTGTACATGTGTGTAGGTGTGTGCGTGCATGCATGCGTACGTACGTGTGTGTGTGTGTTCGGTATTATGAGCCCCTATCAAAGGGACTAACCTGAGTTAGTTGTCATTGTAGCATGTTTACGAACTACAGATCCCAAAATTACGTATTAAATCTATTTTCTTGTTTTGAATATCAGTGTCTGCATAAATAAGAAGTTTGTTGTCATTCCAGTGTTAATTTGTAGCCGCCCAAACTGGATTTTACCTTTCAATAATTTCGTACGTACGAAAAACATATACGAAGTAAATGAACAGTGACTGCTAGAAACATTAGCACACGGTCGCAAACATATTGGACATACAGACACAGGTACTCTAAACAAGGAAATGGTTCCCCACCCCCTTCCCTGCCCCCTGTCTCGTACGCTTTTGTCCATGGCAAATACCCATGGCAACAGCATGGCCAGCTTTTAAATACATTAGCTTATCCTATATAATATAACGCCCAGTCTGGTACATTAAAGGCCGTGGTATGTGCTATCCTGTCTATGGGTAGTGCCTATAAAAGAACCCTTGCTGCTAATCTAAAAGAGTAGCCCATGAAGTGGCGACAGCGGGTTTTCTCCCTCAATATCTGTGTGGTCCTTAACCATATGTCCGATGCCATATAACCGTAAATAAAATGTGTTGAGTGCGTCGTTAAATAAACCATTTCCTTCCTTTCATAACGCCCAGTCTATTCTTGTGTCTTAAAATGTGACCTTCCATATGTCAAAAACAACGCGACAACATCTCTGCCGTGTTTGTTCCGGTGTTGCGTGTTTGTTGGCGTTGGAACCAAGGTCACACGGTGTCTGTTGTTGAAGACCTCCACAATGGCAAAGTGACAACCCCTGGCTATCTGATAGCTCAGAAGTCATCTTTTGCTTAACTGTGACGGTTTAAAACAGCCGTGTGGTGTGTGTCTTTGTTTACTATTTACTACAGATGTGTGTCACGTGGCTGACATTGCCGTACGTGTTGAGAACGCTGGGTACAGTACACTCACAGACTTATGTACTGACATACAAACAGATTTCCAATAAAACAATCTGCTAATCCACAAATAGGCCCGTATGAGTAATAGATCAATGTCTAACGGACACAATCTCTAGTGAGAGTGTATGGGGGGGGGGGGGGGGGGGGGGGGAGAGCGGCTACAATCTCTAGTGTGGAAGGGGGCATAATATCTAGTGTGGTGGACACAATCTCTAGTTAGTGAGGACACAATCTCTAGTTAGGGAGGACACAATTTCTAGTGAGGGCGCACAATTTCTAGTGTGGGGCACAATCTCTAGTGAGGGAGAACACAGTTTCTAGTGTGGGGGCACAATCTCTAGTGAGGGAGAACACAGTCTCTAGTGAAGAAGAACAATCTCTAGTGAGGGAGGACACAATCTCTAGTGAAGGGGCACAATCTCTAATGAGGGAGGACACAATTTCGAGTGTGGGAGGACACAATCTCTAGTGAGGGAGGACACAATCTCTAGTGAGGGATGACACAATCTCTAGTGAGAGAGGACACAATTTCTAGTGTGGGGCACACTCTCTAGTAAGGGAGAACACAATCTCTAGTAAGGGGACACAATCACTAGTGTGTGGCACAATCTCTAGTGTGGGAGAACACAATCTCTAGTGAGGGAGAACACAATCTCTAGTAAGGGGGCACAATCTCTAGTGAGGGGGCACAATCTCTAGTGAGGGAGGACACAATCTTTAGTGAGAGAAGCACAATCTCCAGTGAGGGGGCACAATCTTTAGTGTGGGAGGACACAATCTCTAGTGAGGGAGCACAATCTCTAGTGAGGGAGCACAATCTCTAGTGAGGGAGGACACCATCTCTAATGAGGGAGAACACAATCTCTAGTGTGGGGGCACAATCTCTAGTGTGGGGTACAATCTCTAGTGAGGGAGGACACAATCTCTAGTGTGGGAGGACATAATCTCTTGTGAGGGAGGACACAATCTCTAGTAAGGGGGCACAATCTCTAGTGAGGGGGAGCACAATCTCTAGTGAGGGAGGACATAATCTCTAGTGAGGGGGGCACAATCTCTAGTGAGAGAGAACACAATCTCTAGTGAGGGAGGACATGATCTCTAGTGAGGGGGCACAATCTCTAGTGAGGGGGGCACAATCACTAGTGAGGGGGCACAATCTCTAGTGAGGGGGGCACAATCTCTAGTGAGGGAGGACATGATCTCTAGTGAGGGGGCACAATCTCTAGTGAGGGGGGCACAATCTCTAGTGAGGGGGCACAATCTCTAGTGAGGGGGGCACAATCTCTAGTGAGGGGGGCACAATCTCTAGTGAGGGGGCACAATCTCTAGTGAGGGAGGACACAATCTCTAGTGTGGGAGAACACAATCTCTAGTGAGGGAGGACACAATCTCTAGTGTGGGAGGACACATTCTCTAGTGAGGGAGGACACAATCTCTAGTGTGGGAGAACACAATCTCTAGTGTGGAAGGACACAATCTCTAGTGAGGGGGCACAATCTCTAGTGAGGGGGCACACTCTTTATTGAGGGGGCACACTCTTTATTGAGGGAAGCACAATCTCTAGTGTGGGAGGACACAATCTCTAGTGAGGGAGGACATGATCTCTAGTGAGGGGGCACAATCTCTAGTGATGGGGGCACAATCTCTAGTGAGGGGGCACAATCTCTAGTGAGGGGGCACAATCTCTAGTGAGGGGGGCACAATCTCTAGTGACGGGGCACAATCTCTAGTGAGGGAGGACACAATCTTTAGTGAGGGGCACTATCTCTAATGAGGGAGGACACAATCTCTAGTAAGGGGGAACAATCTCTAGTGTGGAAGGACACAGTCTCTAGTGAGGGAGAACACAATCTCTAGTGAGGGAGGACACAATCTCTAGTGTGGGATAACACAATCTCTAGTGAGGGAGGACACAATCTCTAGTGTAGGAGGACACAATCTCTAGTGAGGGAGGACACAATCTCTAGTGTGGGAGAACACAATCTCTAGTGTGGGAGGACACACTCTCTAGTGAGGGGCACAATCTTTATTGAGGGAAGCACAATCTCTAGTGTGGGGACACAATCACTAGTGTGTGGCACAATTTCTAGTGTGGGAGAACACAATCTCTAGTGAGGGAGAACACAATCTCTAGTAAGGGGGCACAATCTCTAGTGAGGGGGCACAATCTCTAGTGAGGGAGGACACAATCTTTAGTGAGAGAAGCACAATCTCCAGTGAGGGGGCACAATCTTTAGTGTGGGAGGACACAATCTCTAGTGAGGGAGCACAATCTCTAGTGAGGGAGGACACCATCTCTAATGAGGGAGAACACAATCTCTAGTGTGGGGGCACAATCTCTAGTGTGGGGTACAATCTCTAGTGAGGGAGGACACAATCTCTACTGTGGGAGGAAACAATCTCTAGTGTGGGAGGACATAATCTCTTGTGAGGGAGGACACAATCTCTAGTGTGGGAGAACACAAACTCTAGTGAGGGAGAACACAATCTCTAGTAAGGGGGCACAATCTCTAGTGAGGGGGAGCACAATCTCTAGTGAGGGAGGACATAATCTCTAGTGAGGGGGGCACAATCTCTAGTGAGATAGAACACAATCTCTAGTGAGGGAGGACATGATCTCTAGTGAGGGGGCACAATCTCTAGTGAGGGGGGCACAATCTCTAGTGAGGGGGCACAATCTCTAGTGAGGGGGGCACAATCTCTAGTGAGGGGGGCACAATCTCTAGTGAGGGGGCACAATCTCTAGTGAGGGAGGACACAATCTCTAGTGTGGGAGAACACAATCTCTAGTGAGGGAGGACACAATCTCTAGTGTGGGAGGACACAATCTCTAGTGTGGGAGAACACAATCTCTAGTGTGGAAGGACACACTCTCTAGTGAGGGGCACAATCTCTAGTGAGGGGGCACAATCTCTAGTGAGGGGGCACACTCTTTATTGAGGGAAGCACAATCTCTAGTGTGGGAGGACACAATCTCTAGTGAGGGAGGACATGATCTCTAGTGAGGGGGCACAATCTCTAGTGATGGGGGCACAATCTCTAGTGAGTGGGCACAATCTCTAGTGAGGGGGCACAATCTCTAGTGAGGGGGCACAATCTCTAGTGAGGGTGGCACAATCTCTAGTGAGGGGGCACAATTTCTAGTGAGGGAGGACACAATCTCTAGTGAGGGGGCACAATCTCTAGTGAGGGAGGACATAATTTTTAGTGAGGGGCACTATCTCTAATGAGGGAGGACACAATCTCTAGTAAGGGGGAACAATCTCTAGTGTGGAAGGACACAGTCTCTAGTGAGGGAGAACACAATCTCTAGTGAGGGAGGACACAATCTCTAGTGTGGGATAACACAATCTCTAGTGAGGGAGGACACAATCTCTAGTGTAGGAGGACACAATCTCTAGTGAGGGGGACACAATCTCTAGTGTGGGGACACAATCTCTAGTGTGAGGGGGAGAACACAATCTCTAGTGTGGGAGGACACAATCTCTAGTGAGGGGGACACAATCTCTTATCTCTAGTGAGGGGGAAGCACAATCTCTAGTGTGGGAGGACACAATCTCTAGTGAGGGAGGACACAATCTCTAGTGAGGGGCACAATCTCTAGTGAGGGAGGAGGGGGCACACTAGTCTCTTAGTTGAGGGGAAGCACAATCTCTAGTGTGGTGGGGGAGGACACAGTCTCTAAGTGAGGGAGGACACAATCTCTAGTAAGGGGGCACAATCTCTAGTGTGGAAGGACACAGTCTCTAGTGAGGGAGAACACAATCTCTAGTGAGGGAGGACACAATCTCTAGTGTGGGAGAACACAATCTCTAGTGAGGGAGGACACAATCTCTAGTGTGGGAGGACACAATCTCTAGTGAGGGAGGACACAATCTCTAGTGTGGGAGAACACAATTTCTAGTGTGGGAGGACACACTCTCTAGTGAGGGGCACAATCTCTAGTGAGGGGGCACACTCTTTATTGAGGGAAGCACAATCTCTAGTGTGGGAGGACATAATCTCTTGTGAGGGAGGACACAATTTCTAGTGAGGGCGCACAATTTCTAGTGTGGGGCACAATCTCTAGTGAGGGAGAACACAGTTTCTAGTGTGGGGGCACAATCTCTAGTGAGGGAGAACACAGTCTCTAGTGAAGAAGAACAATCTCTAGTGAGGGAGGACACAATCTCTAGTGAAGGGGCACAATCTCTAATGAGGGAGGACACAATCTCTAGTGTGGGAGGACACAATCTCTAGTGAGGGATGACACAATCTCTAGTGAGGGAGGACACAATCTCTAGTGAGAGAGGACACAATTTCTAGTGTGGGGCACACTCTCTAGTAAGGGAGGACACAATCTCTAGTAAGGGGACACAATCACTAGTGTGTGGCACAATCTCTAGTGTGGGAGAACACAATCTCTAGTGAGGGAGAACACAATCTCTAGTAAGGGGGCACAATCTCTAGTGAGGGGGCACAATCTCTAGTGAGGGAGGACACAATCTTTAGTGAGAGAAGCACAATCTCCAGTGAGGGGGCACAATCTTTAGTGTGGGAGGACACAATCTCTAGTGAGGGAGCACAATCTGTAGTGAGGGAGGACACCATCTCTAATGAGGGAGAACACAATCTCTAGTGTGGGGGCACAATCTCTAGTGTGGGGTACAATCTCTAGTGAGGGAGGACACAATCTCTACTGTGGGAGGAAACAATCTCTAGTGTGGGAGGACATAATCTCTTGTGAGGGAGGACACAATCTCTAGTGTGGGAGAACACAAACTCTAGTGAGGGAGGACACAATCTCTAGTAAGGGGGCACAATCTCTAGTGAGGGGGAGCACAATCTCTAGTGAGGGAGGACATAATCTCTAGTGAGGGGGGCACAATCTCTAGTGAGAGAGAACACAATCTCTAGTGAGGGAGGACATGATCTCTAGTGAGGGGGCACAATCTCTAGTGAGGGGGGCACAATCTCTAGTAAGGGGGCACAATCTCTAGTGAGGGGGGCACAATCTCTAGTGAGGGGGGCACAATCTCTAGTGAGGGGGCACAATCTCTAGTGAGGGAGGACACAATCTCTAGTGTGGGAGAACACAATCTCTAGTGAGGGAGGACACAATCTCTAGTGTGGGAGGACACAATCTCTAGTGAGGGGCACAATCTTTATTGAGGGAAGCACAATCTCTAGTGTGGGAGGACACAATCTCTAGTGAGGGAGGACACAATCTGTAGTGAGGGGCACAATCTCTAGTGAGGGGGCACACTCTTTATTGAGGGAAGCACAACTCTAGTGTGGGAGGACACAGTCTCTAATGAGGGAGGACACAATCTCTAGTAAGGGGGCACAATCTCTAGTGTGGAAGGACACAGTCTCTAGTGAGGGAGAACACAATCTCTAGTGAGGGAGGACACAATCTCTAGTGTGGGAGAACACAATCTCTAGTGAGGGAGGACACAATCTCTAGTGTGGGAGGACACAATCTCTAGTGAGGGAGGACACAATCTCTAGTGTGGGAGAACAATTTCTAGTGTGGGAGGACACACTCTCTAGTGAGGGGCACAATCTCTAGTGAGGGGGCACACTCTTTATTGAGGGAAGCACAATCTCTAGTGTGGGAGGACATAATCTCTTGTGAGGGAGAACACAATCTCTAGTGTGGGAGAACACAAACTCTAGTGAGGGAGGACACAATCTCTAGTAAGGGGGCACAATCTCTAGTGAGGGGGGGCACAATCTCTAGTGAGGGAGGACATAATATCTAGTGAGGGGGCACAATCTCTAGTGAGAGAGAACACAATCTCTAGTGAGGGAGGACATGATCTCTAGTGAGGGGGCACAATCTCTAGTGAGGGGGACACAATCTCTAGTGAGGGGGCACAATCTCTAGTGAGGGGGGCACAATCTCTAGTGAGGGGGCACAATCTCTAGTGAGGGAGGACACAATCTCTAATGAGGGAGGACACAATCTCTAATAAGGGGGCACAATCTCTAGTGTGGAAGGACACAGTCTCTAGTGAGGGAGAACACAATCTCTAGTGAGGGAGGACACAATCTCTAGTGTGGGAGAACACAATCTCTAGTGTGGGAGGACACACTCTCTAGTGAGGAGCACAATCTCTAGTGAGGGGGCACAATCTCTAGTGAGGGGGCACACTCTTTATTGAGGGAAGCACAATCTCTAGTGTGGGAGGACACAATCTCTAGTGAGGGAGGACACAATCTCTAGTGAGGGGCACAATCTCTAGTGAGGGGGCACACTCTTTATTGAGGGAAGCACAATCTCTAGTGTGGGAGGACACAGTCTCTAGTGAGGGAGGACACAATCTCTAGTGAGGGAGGACACAATATCTAGTGAGGGAGGACACAATATCTAGTGTGGGGGCACAATCTCTAGTGAGGGGGCACAATCTCTAGTGTGGGGCACAATCTCTAGTGAGGGGGTACAATCTTTAGTGTGGGGGCACAATCTCTAATGAAGGAGAACACAATCTCTAGTGAGGGAAGACACAATCTCTAGTGATGGAGGACACAATATCTAGTGTGGGGCACAATCTCTAGTGTGGAGGACACAATCTCTAGTGTGGAGGACACAATCTCTAGTGAGGGAAGCACAATCTCTAGTGTGGGAGGACACAATCTCTAGTGAGGGAGGACACAATCTCTAGTGAGGGAGGACACAATATCTAGTGATGGGCACAATATCTAGTGAGGGAGGACACAATATCTAGTGTGGGGGCACAATCTCTAGTGTGGGAGGACACAGTCTCTAGTGAGGGAGGACACAATCTCTAGTGAGGGAGGACACAATATCTAGTGAGGGAGAACACACTATCTAGTGTGTGGGCACAATCTCTAGTGAGGGGGTACAATCTTTAGTGTGTGGGCACAATCTCTAATGAAGGAGAACACAATCTCTAGTGAGGGAGGACACAAACTCTAGTGTGGGGGCACAATCTCTAATGTGGGAGGACACAATCTCTAGTGTTGGAGGATACAATCTCTAGTGAGGGAAGCACAATGTCTAGTGTGGGAGGACACAATCTCTAGTGAGGGAGGACACAATCTCTAGTGAGGGAGGGCACAATATCTAGTAAGGGGCACAATCTCTAGTGAGGGAGGACACAATATCTAGTGTGGGGGCACAATCTCTAGTGTGGAGGACACAATCTCTAGTGTGGAGGACACAATCTCTAGTGAGGGAAGCACAATCTCTAGTGTGGAGGACACAATCTCTAGTGTGGAGGATACAATCTCTAGTGTGGGGGCACAATCTCTAGCGTGGGGGAGGGGCACAATCTCTAGTGTGGAACAAAAAAAACACATACATTTTCGTTCTCAGGTGGAGTGAGGGGCTAGGATGGCACTGGCCCATTCCGACCCCCTAGTTTCTACGGCTGGACAAAATACGGGCACTCGATAAGGTAGTCGAACACAAGTGAATTTAGGTTGCATCATCTGCCTGGCATAATACTACAGTTCGCTATGTCCAATAAGTTGGGCTAGCTAGATGATTGTGCCAAAATGGATGTTTTGGTCTAACAGTGGTTCATGAGTGCATGGCATCACAGCTATTTTTATTCAAACGAGCTCTGATGTGTGCTCGTTTTGATTTAGTAAACTGGTGCGAGACTGGCAGTCTTCTTTGTGGCAGTGCAGTAAGGATGTAGTGTCCAGTAAAGGATCTCGTCACGAGTGGGCCCTTGCTGTCCTCCAATAGACGAGGCACTAGATAAATATTCATGGAATCAATGACATGTGGCCGAAGGCCACAAATGTTCCCGAAGTGATTCCTGGGATTCTCTAACGTAAAAAAAATGAAGAAAAAAAAAGCCAAATTGAGGGTAGGGGCTGGCCCCTGGGGGCAATCTCTAGTGTGGAGGCACAATCTCTAGTGTGGAGGCACAATCTCTAGTGTGGAGGCACAATCTCTAGTGAGGGAGGGCATAATATCTAGTGGGGGGGGGGGGGGGTCGTTCAGATTTGTCAGTTACGTTATGCTGAATGCAAACATTTTACGTACCATTTTTTTTTTTTCTGCAGCTACTGCCGCCAAATTGGATTTCAAAATGGCTGCCAGTTTCAAACCTGTTTTGGAAAATACCTTTACTAACCGACAACTGAGAGCTGTTTTATTATGGAAATGACCTTACTTTATTGTGTTAATGAGACGGATATATAATAGAAATAACTGTTCTTAATTTTTTATCTTAAGTGTACAAGTGGTGGCCATTTTGAATAAATAATGAACTTAATTTCAAAAGCATTTATGATTCAAGATTTAAACACGAGTCAATTTAAGTGAATTAAAAATTCCATGCGTTTGACACAAATTCTATAGTTCCCCATCGGTTAAAGGTACAATGTCCTGTAAAACATTGCATGGTACTTCCGGTTGTGTGTATCTTGTGGGTTTTTGGTTACTCAAAACATTATCTTTGACTGTTATAAAATGTTCAAGTAACTTCAACGCCAAACCAATCTTGAAGAGCAATACACAGTTCTACACAACTTTAAAGAGTTCATAGGTACTAAACTCTAAAAACACGTTGTCATGCCAACGTGGCCCGGTGGGTATCAATACACAGTGACATCAGCAAAACAATCACCAAAGGCACATACTGGAATCATTGCTTATTTTAAGAGAGATCCCCCACTGATTATAGTGGTTTTGTAAAAGTCTCATAACAACTGGTCTTAAACTGTGTTTGTTTTGATTCTCATCATGTTGCGGTAAAATATCTTGAAGACAGTGGGTTTGATTCTGTCAGACCAAATAATTTCCGGCTGGGTCCAAGTTCGAGGTGCACCAATCTAATTAAAATTAGCTCCACTATTACATGTGGATCTAACACCAGCCAGTTGGAGCTCATGTCCACCAATCAAAACCTTACTTGCAGAATCCTGCCAGTGATATAAAACTAACAACACTGCGTAGTCCCCAATGTCTAGGTAACATTTCGTCGGTAAATAATAATTTAAATATTGACCAATCACACTTCGCCTTTTATAACGTTATTTGGGAGCATACAAATTCTAAAAATATCAGACTAGTCTATTTTAGTGGCCGCAGTACAACGAACCATACCAATACGTACGGGGTGGGTTATCAGTCTTCAATTTTACATTAAAAATTATTTATTTATTTATAAAAATTAAAAAAAACTAAATCAGTCTTCAGTTTTACATTACAAATTATTTATTTTATAAAATAAAACATGTTTTACGGCATTCGTAATTCACACGAAACATGTCGTATACCCTCAGGATAATTCGGAATGTTTTCAAATTATTTTTAAATCACTGGCAGGATTCTGCAAGTAAGGTTTTGATTGGTGGACATGAGCTCCAACTGGCTGATGTTAGATCCACATGTAATAGTTGAGCTAATTTTAATTAGATTGGAGGTGCACCAAACTTTTGATAGAGAAGTTAACATCACAAGTCCTGTGATTGGTTATAAATGTGAGTGTGTTGGCTGTAAAAAAAAAATAGTTTCATCTGGGCTAAAACTGCATGCAATTTTATTTCATCTAGTACCACTGTGTCAAGTAGCCTTGTGCTTGGAACATGGGTACCTGTAAAAAAAACGTAATCAAATTTTTTGCACAACTAGGGGTGTTGAAAAACATCTGGTTTCACCGAAAATGAGCCACGAATGGTATCATTTTCTTCAGTTAATACTTTGAGGTAGGGGTTGTAGTACTGATATTTATGGGTCATAGTTTGGTTGATATATTGCGTGTAGTGTTTTTAAACACAAACGTTAACATGGTCGCCTATGGAATTTTATTTGGTATAGTCATACCTTCAGCATTGGTGCTGGCCTTTCTATTCCTTGTCACCAATTTGTCAAATCTTCATTGGAAAGTATTACAATTTGACAAGACATCCTGGTGTTCCGTACCACATTTACGGCCTGCTTTGAACAGCATTTTAATTTAATTTTACCAGGAAACCATGGTCCTGAAATGCCAATAACACTGCATTGCGCTACACAAGAGACAAACGTTACATCACAGATGCCTTTGAAGAAGTGTTTGTATATTCAATCTTCATTGACTCGTTTAATGCATCTCTCTAGGTAGTATAGTGGCTAAGCGATTGGACTTGAGACTCTCGATTCACTAATGTCAAAACCTATATTAGCTCTGCCATTTACTTTTTGACCGACAGTTTAAAATTGCGCGAAATGTCCTCAATCAAAATTGCGCACCTTTTCTCTTTGGCATATTAATTGCTTCATTCAAAATTTAATAGCACCCCCACCCCCCACCCCCCACCCCCCTTCCTGTCAAGGCCGGCTCTTGTGCCCACGACAGGCATGCGCTACAACAGCTTGTTCTGAATGTGCACGTAAAACCCTATGACCTGACCTGACTTGAGACTGTTGGGTACCGGTTCCCACTCAGGGTGAGTTTTAATGGCTCACTGGGGAGGTGTAGGATCATTAAATGAATAACTATTTACCCAATTGGCTTATGTAGCTGAGATTTATGTCCACTATTGGATACAAGCTCGAAATGCGAGTCAAAATGCCAAAGACATTATAGAGATCCATCGGGTGTCATATGATAATAGGCAGTGTGTACATCACTTGATTCGAATGAGCAGAGAGGGGGAGGGAGAGCTTCACCTTGAAGCTCTTGGGGATCACGTGTAGCATTACTTCTACGAGTATGCCAGTTTATGTTGCCCAAATGCTGTTGCTCAAGAGCACTCATCAAGAACCTGGAAAGCAGAAACATTTTGTAACATCCTATTCATAATTCTAACAGTGGATTTAAAAAATGGACCAAGCTATAAGTGAACTCAAGACTGCAGGAGGAATTACTGGAGATGCACTGGATCACTCTTCTGCTTCGATGGTCTCATAATTGTCTAATCCGATCCACAACTGTTGAAAAGTTAAAACATACACTCAAAATGTAAAGGACCAGATGGCCACTCTACGTTTGCTGGTGCTGGACAGTGAGAAAAATGTGCCAGTATTTTTAAGATGGAGCCTTGAATACCGTTGTGATGTAATGAATGCTTATGAATAATTTGGTGATGATCGTTTCAACACAAACAACATGTCAAATCTGCTTATAACTTCACATGACGCTCAACGGAACTCACCCAATTCTTTCGGCTATCTTCTAAAGATCTCTCCATTATTTGATTTTTTTTTTTTTAATTCTGCTTGAAAATTAAATCATTTGGTTGTGATTCTGACCAACGTTACAATGGTCTGGGAACATTTTAAAAAAAGCAAAATCCACACACACCTAAAATTAAATGCTAAAATATATTTGGTTGTAATTTTGTATGGGCATATAGTTGGAGGTATAAGGTTTACATTTCAAAGCAAAGATTGATCAATCATTTTGGCGTGAAACATTAACACTGCACCTTTAATAATTACAAGATTACACGTGAAACGTGACAATTATAAATTAACGCGCGCTATGGAAGTCCTCATATGAAACGTGTTTGGGCTTGTACTTCTCGTCTCAACCAGTATCCCGCAACTGTTTTATTAAAGGCCATGGTATGTTCTGTCCTGTCTGTGGGAAGTGCATATATAACAGATCTTTTGTTGCTAATGAAAAAATGTAGAGAATTTCCTCTAAGAATCTAAATTACCAAATGTTTGACATCTAATAGCCGATGATTAATAAATTAATGTGCTCTAGTGGTGTCGTTGAATAAAAAAACATTTGACTGGCTCGTGCAAATGGACGGATAAAACGAAAAATATTGCAAAGAAAAAACTGAAAGTACTGTCACGTATTAAGGTCCGTATCCTCAAAAACAACTAAAACTAATTTAGAACACTCGCACTTGCAGTTACCTTATGCGTCACAGAGCTGTAAATTTCAGATTATAATAACAGAAATAAAATATTTTTAACATCGAAATTATTGTAGAATTTGTAACAAGGTACATGAAGTGCCAACCGCCAGTGTTTCGTGATTCGAAATGCATAATTAAAACAGCTATAAAATATTTAAACAATTAAATTATTGTAGAACTGGGTAAAAAAAAACCCACGTCAAATAATTAGTGTGGGTATCACTCCGAAACGTGGATTAGGTGCATAATGAGTAATGACAGAAGCAAGTCGTACGGAATATAGTATGCAAATGGTTTCCGCGTGATTTGCGAGGTTCGCGAAACATCGGCAGAACAGTGGGTCTTTGTGAAATAAGTCCTCTCTGTACCGTACCAGGATGAGCATTTACTCGATGATCGTTTTATGAGAGGTCTTTAGTTATGACGCATTCATACAAGAACACCTGGCCCCACAGATGGGCACTCACGGGTGAAGGAATGCCAAGTGTTTCACATATATGGCAATAAGTCTCTCATTTCAAATTCTGTACGCTGTCAGCTACATCTTTTAACACTAGTATTCAAAATTTGAACAATTATGTAAGTACAAGTAGATTTTTTTTAAATACAAAGTTAATGTTTGTTTTATTTAACGAGAAAACTAGAGCAATTTGATTTATTAATAATCGGCTATTGGATGTCAAACATTTGGTAATATTTAACTCGTCTTAGAGGAAACCCGCTACATTCTTTTGTTAGTAGCAAGGGATCTTTTATATGCACTTTCTGACAGACATGACTGCACACCACGGCCTTTGATATACCAGTCGTGGTGCGCTGGTTGGGGCGGGAAGTTTTTTGTAATCAATACTTGTTTCAAGAATCAGATTTGCATTGGGATAAAAGAAGTGAGTATTGTTTTAATATTACCATCATCTCTACTAGTTACAATATTCGTAATTTAGTCATTGATAAACGCGAGTTAATTTTCATCATATTCGCATACTTTATGCTACACCTTTTAACACTAGTATATCAAATTTGTATTTGTAATTACAAGTGGTTTATTTTTCAATGTAATATTTGTTTTGAGCTTGTATTTGCATTAGAATAACAGAAGTGGGTATTGTTTTAATATTGTTTTAATATCCCTGTCTTCACTCCTAATTACAATATTCGTATGTTAGTCATAGTTAAACCTGAACTAATAATTATAATATCCGCATAATTTATGCTATATCTTTTAAGACTAGTATACAAAATTAGCATTTTTAAGAAGAAGAAGTTTCAGGCCTCACGCGAGGTCAAAACTGTTTATTTTGTATGCAATATTTGTTTCGAAATGTATATTTGTATTACTGTAACAGAAGTGAGTATTGTCTTCTTTTGTTTTCACTCTTAGTCATAATATTCATATGAGTCATATATAATCGTGAGTTAATTATCATAATATTCACATAATTTATGCTTGGCGCGTGCAGACACCGATATGTTTATGATCTTACGCTAAACCTTTGATAAATGTTGTGTAGAATTAATAAAATTTTTTCGCCAAGATGATTTAGTTTATCCAACGAAAGAAATGTGAGGGTTTTTTTGTTTAGTTTTTTTACTTAATAAAAGTATGCATAAACTATACTCAGACGTTTTATTGCACTGGCATCTAAACAAAGAAACCCAAAAGCTATGTTCATTTATTTCCACAGCTCCTATATCTGGTGTTTTGGAGATTTATTTTAAATAGGTCAAAAGTATTTATATACAATACTATATATGGATCAATGTATCAGAATACACTTGGAATTAAATGTATATCTTTTTCAGAAGATCATACGCATCACCTTTATTGTTTTGTTTATTATGTCGTTTTGAAGCGTTCCCTTTGTCTCATCTGAGATCCATTTTATTTTTATTTTCCCTATTTGGCAGCAACTTGCCTCTTTTCAAATGTTCTTACTTTCCAACTCGGTCCAAACCGATGATTAATAAATCAATGTGCTCTTGTGGTGTCGTTAAACAAAACAAACTAAACTCCAACTCAATGCCATTCCGAATGGCAGAATTGGAATTTATTACCCATATGGTTAAAAATATCTTGGTACGTATCAAAGTGATACGTCTTACTAGAACGCCAAGTGGGACGTGACACTTCGACGTAATACAGTGACGTCATTGATTGGTGCAATACAACCTTACTTGAAAGTGGACCAAACGAGATGACTGATATTAATTAAAATCGATTATGGGTAATAAATAGGATAGTATCATGTTTATGTCCATAGTAAAATAGTTTTCAGTTGTCACCAGCTTTATCGAATGATAATGAAAATTACTTAATGAAGGAGATAAACATGATATGTAATGGCAGCGAGTAAATCAGGCCTGAACTGTCCACAAAATGTTGCACCATTATTTCTAAGTAGTTAACAGCTGGAAGTGTTTTGTAATAAAATATTTTAATCGAAATGTATATGTCTTTTGCTACATTTTCAAAAGCATATAAAATATTTTTGGGTCCAAACAACGTTTTTGCTATAAATATATTCCACGTGTGTCATATCATGTTTGTATTTTGATATGAGCCTGCAATCTTAACGTAGATTTAGTTCACACGAAACTCGCCTGGGCTACTGAATGAAAGTAATTTTAATAGGAGCCGTTCAACAGGTTTTCTGTAACGCCTTAGGGTGAGGGAGGAGTCATGTTTTCTGTAACGCCTTAGGGTGAGGGAGGAGTCATGTTTTCGTAAAATGTCCTTTATATGACTATGAAGATTCTGCTTTATGATGGTGAAGAATTACGTAACCTTATTTTTTTTAAATAAAGTTTTTTAACGACTCCACTAGAGCATATTGATTTACTAATCATCGGCTATTGGATGTCAAACATTTGGTAATTTGATATATAGAGCGGGATCGAACCAGCTCGGTGGATCCATTCAGCTGATTAGTTTTTTCTCGTTCCAAGCAGTGCACCACAACTGGACAAAGGCCGTGTTATATGCTTTCCTGTCTGTGGGAAAGTGCATATAAAAGATCCCTTGCACGAATTAAGCGAAAATGCCCGAATCTGAATAAGAACATTTATTCATATTAGCAAACAGCTATATAGGGTTGCAAACAAATCATCACGCACTTTTACATGGATTACAACTAATATAGTGGGTAGAATGATGGAAACACATGGTGAAAACGTTTCAGGCCTGCTCATTTTGCCCGAATATTTCTATGGTGTGTCCCGAATTTGAGGATTTAAATTTGCCTGTGGCTCCATAACACGACTTATTAGACTATGTGGATCCCCCACCCCCAATGTAAAATTGTTAAACGGTTCCTTAATTCTTAATATAGAATAATAAGTCTTATATTTTTATTCAGATTGCTAGTAAATTGCTTTAATTATTAAAATAGAGGAGGGAAACTTTTGGTCTCCAATCAAGGCTGACGAACAGACACCACGAGTCCAACTTATAACAATGTCAACCGTTGGTCCCTGGGTGGAAGGAATTATTAAAACGGTCACGGTCGAGGTCAAATAATTTAATCATTATTGTTCAGACATGTACAACCCCCTGCCAGAGTGTGGCATGGCCATTGGCTAGGTCTAGGACAAACAGGTATTTACCAAATCTCTGGGACAATTTTAATATTTTTATTTAATGGAATAGGGAAATAAAGTTCATGCGTCTCCCTATTGTAGGATATTGATAAATCATAATAGTTCATTAGTGAGTCGAAGAATGCTTTTTTTTTAATGTATATAATTATATATAAAGTCGATTAAGCCCTCGATGTATGGATTGGAATTGGCATCGTACACATTTAAGACAACATTGTTAAAATAACGACAGTTTCCGTTTCATTGCCTGGGATCGATCCCCGTCGGTGGGTCCATTTGGGCTATTTCTCGTTCCAGCCAATGCACCACGACTGGTATATATATCAAAGGCCGTGTTATGTACTACCCTGTCTGTGTGATGGTGCATATAAAGATCCCTTGCTGCTGATCGAAAAGAAAAGCCCATGAAGTGGCGACAGCGGGTTTCCTCTCTCAATATCTGTGTGGTTCTTAACCATGTCTGACGCCATATAAAAGTAAATAAAATGTGTTGAGTGCGTCGTTAAATAAAACGTTTCTGTTTCATTGCAGACGACAGGCATCTTCCCAGAACGACTCCAAGCGGCAGTCATGATCATCTCGCTGGTTGTCCCCCTTGTTTTTGGACGCTATTATTACTGGTCCTCCAGATCAGAATCGCAGTTCCAGAGCCGGCCGATCACGCGCTCGTTCGGTTTCCCCTCCTTCAGTAACATGTGCAGCTTCCGGAAGCGAAGCGACGTCCTCCGACTCCTGCCGAACAGGTTCATGTCGGAGAACGACCTGTTGAAGATGGTTCCGAACTTTGACATGGTGGACACGAAACCCCACAACCCCACCTACAAGCCGGTGCGTCGAATCATTGTGGGCAGTTTTATTGGGCGCGCGCCCTGGAAGAGTGGCAAGGTCAGCTATATCAACGACAACAAATGTGGCTGCTGTCTTACGTAAGCATAATATTATAATGTTGTTGTTTTAGTTTTGTTGTGTGGGTTTTTTTTTTTTTTTTGGGGGGGGGGGGTTTGTGGGGAGGTTTTTAAGTGTGTTTTTAAGGGGAGTTGTTTCGGTGGGGGTAGGGGGGTTCATTCACGAGCATGATCTTTATGATCTTTCATTTCCAGTCTGGCGCTCCACGCGGTATGACGTGTTTGTTTCGCTTGTGCACACTGCACGTGCTTTCGTGTGCTCGACTTGGGGGTCCTTCATTTCGTTGTTTTTGTCAGCGAAATGAAGTTTTCTTCTGGGATGTATGCGGCCATTTGAACTGATTGAACGCTGGAACGCTTCTCGTTTCGACAGTCTGCACTACCAGGTTGGATTCTTTTTTAGCGAGATTCCTTGCCTCCACGTCATTTCTCCGTCTGACTGTGGACTTGGGTTTTTTTTCGTGACTCGTATGACGGCCATTCTGCAGAACGCCACGGTTGTTCGCGTTTAGTCTACATATCCGAGTCTGTCCTAGCAGCACTGGAAGATTGACCGCCCCACTCTAAGAAGAAATAGGAAGCGGGGTCGGCCCCTACTACTCTTTTACTAGACTTTACCTTGCTTTATAGTAATACCATCTCGTATCCTCCGGAGTCGGGCCCGTCCGCACCACTATACCAAACCATGACGACTGGGCTATACCCTAGTCTGATACTCTCTCTCGTTCAGACGGATCCGGCTTCTCAAGATCTGTATTTCAGCACAGCACTACACCTTCAACGTCTATCGACTGTCAATATAGGGGTTTTCTTAACGGAATGCAACCCATCTCGTCCCTTTAAGCTGTGCAACCAAACGGCCTTAACGAGGCCACTCGCGTGGACATATCGATTGGACTTTAAACTTTTAGATCTGCGTTAAAAAATTTATGTCGAAATTACTTCGTTTTTTTAAATATTATTAAATAGTCCGATCCTCTCTTCTTTCTCTTATTTAATTTTGAACTGTCCTTCTAAAATGCTCCAAATTATATAAATATTCGGCCGAACAGTCAATTCTTTTTATTTTTGGCTTGTAACCGTTTTCTTTTTTTTATTTATTCTATTAATTTTTTAACTAATTGCTATTTTCCAAATACTGCCTATTGACCCCCCCCCCCCCCCCCCCCCCCATCCCGAGTCAGGCCACCGATCTTATCGGAGGTCGGACTCGGGATGGGCGTGTTCGAAACCCTAATGGTATATGGGCACGTTAAACTAGTTATCATCATCATCATTATGATTTTTTTATCTTTCCTTTTTCTTTCTTTATTTTGTTTTGTATGTTTAGCGGCGTCACTAGAGTACTTTGATTGATTAATCATCGGCTATTTGATGTCAAACTACTGTCCTCAGGGGAAACCAGCTACGTTTTTGTATTAGACAGGACAAGACAAGACAATGCACTTTGTTATTTTATTCCCCTGAGGAAGTTTAAAGTTTTTAATCGAAACGTTGGGATTTTAAGACAGTTAAAAAGAAATGTTTAGTATATTTTAAGGCAAGACAAGACAAGACAAAACAAGTAGTTTAATGTGCATGTTTAGAGAAAGCTGTCGAAGCGCACGCACGTCCTAGGTACAAATTCTGGCATTAGCCAGTTCATATGTCCATGAAAGGAAGGAACGTTTGGGAGGGAAAAGGAGGAGCTGGGACACACAAACCGGGGCGTACAGGCAGCCCGATCTGAGGACCAGATGAGCGTGTAGTGGCGGATCCAGAAAATCCATTTAGGGGGAGCCCCAGTGACATGAGGTGGAATGCCAAGGGAACTTTGGGGGAGATTTGGAATGGGATCGTAAAAAAAAAAAATGAAAATTAATATATAATAAAATTATAACACCCCCCCCCCCCCCCCCCCCAGATCCGCCTCTGAGAGGTATTTGCCGTGGAGTTCCGTTTACAGGAATGAAGTCAAATCTGAATACCGTTGCGTTATGAATTCATTGTCAGTTAGTATCAAGTGATCTTTAGTGTGCGCTCATTCAGGGTTTGGAGTCAAATAAGCATTACTACCAAACAGCTATATAGGCTGGCAAACGAATAACTACGTATTTTTATATGGATTACACCTAATTTTGAGGGTAGAATGATGGAAATACATGATAAAAAGGTCTCAGGGGCCTAATTCACTAAACTCTCGCAACTTTGCGATCTCACAGTACAGTGCTAAAAGACTTGCAAAGAGGATGTTTTTTCGTCTAGCAGAGCCTAAGAGAGCTTTGTGAATTAGGCCCCTGGTTAACACATTTTACCCGATTATCGGATAATTTTTGCCCGAATGTGAGATTTTGCTCCAGCCCTGGTGTGTCGGGGATGGGGGTGGGGGTGGGGGGGGGGAGTTGTTCCTCTGGCTCGTACGCTTATGGTTGTCAAATCTACGACAGGTAAAACTGCTAATAGTTTTATGCAGATTGTTAGTAAACTGCTTTAATGATTAAAATGACGAGGAGTGGAAACCTATTGATCACCGTGCGTACATCAAAGGTACACGCACGGACATTACGGCTCCAACTTGTGACAATGCCAGCTGTTGATCCCGGGGGGGGGGGGGGGGGATATTAAAATATGCAGCCGTGATGTTTAGTGAAATTGCCTCGCTATGGCATTGTTAACACTACTAGATGTAACCCCTGCTTAGCACGGGCGAGTTTAGATGGGATGAGGTGGCCATGCACTGGGCTGTCTCCCCAAAATACGACGATGAATCCCTGCTTAGCACGGGCGAGTTTAGATGGGATGAGGTGGCCATGCACTGGGCTGTCTCCCCAAAATACGACGATGTAACACCTGCTTAGCACGGGCGAGTTTAGATGGGATGAGGTGGCCATGCACTGGGCTGTCTCCCCAAAATACGACGATGTAATCCCTGCTTAGCACGGGCGAGTTTAGATGGGATGAGGTGGCCATGCACTGGGCTGTCTCCCAAAAATACGACGATGTAACACCTACTTAGCACGGGCAAGTTTAGATGGGATGAGGTGGCCATGCACTGGGCTGTCTCCCCAAAATACGACGATGAATCCCTGCTTAGCACGGGCGAGTTTAGATGGGATGAGGTGGCCATGCACTGGGCTGTCTCCCCAAAATACGACGATGTAACACCTGCTTAGCACGGGCGAGTTTAGATGGGATGAGGTGGCCATGCACTGGGCTGTCTCCCCAAAATACGACGATGTAATCCCTGCTTAGCACGGGCGAGTTTAGATGGGATGAGGTGGCCATGCACTGGGCTCCCCAAAATACGACGATGTAACACCTGCTTAGCACGGGCGAGTTTAGATGGGATGAGGTGGCCATGCACTGGGCTGTCTCCCCAAAATACGACGATGTAATCCCTGCTTAGCACGGGCGAGTTTAGATGGGATGAGGTGGCCATGCACTGGGCTGTCTCCCCAAAATACGACTGCCGTGTAGACAGCCAGCCTTGATTAGCCATTGCTATGTACACTGCCACCGTATATATAAAACCGCTTCTATGTTAAGTGACAAAGATGGAGGCTTCAATTGCCGTTGTATTTATGGAATTCATCTATGTACACAATATTTAGTACGATGTGTGTACGGTAGTTAATTGGGCCTGATGAGCGCTAAAAGATCATTGCGAAGTGCGGCATCGGGTAAGTACAAAGAAGACAGTTGGCAGTGCACATTAAAAACAGAGAAGCGACCAGAACGATCGGAAATTGTTAAAACGGCCTTGCGTATTGTATTATAGATTAGACTACGTTTACCGAGTTGAACCTTAAAACAGATTATTTTTTACAGTTGTGTATATGTTATAATAGTAATGTTATGATATGTTTTTCAGAGAGGTGGGATACGAGGTTGTGGACAAAATTACAGATTTCCAGGGGGTCAACCACAGCATCATCAACTTCAATAACAACTTTCAATTCATCCCCACGGGACGATGCATGTTAGTCAGTCTCTCTCTCTCTCTCTCTCTCTCTCTCTCTCTCTCTCTCTCTCTCTCTCTCTCTCTCTCTCTCTCTCTCTCTCTCTCATGTTTTATGATTGTTTCGTAATATCACGGTCCGAGCGTGTCAAAGTCATTTCGTACCATGTTTTATGACTGCTTCGTATTATCAGTCAGAGCGTGTCATAGTCATTACGTACCATGTTTTATGACTGTTTCGTATTATCACAGTCAGAGCGTGTCATAGTCATTAAGTACCATGTTTTATGACTGTTTCGTATTATCACAGTCAGAGCGTGTCAAAGTCATTTCGTACAAAGTTTTATGACTGTTTCATATTATCACAGTCAGAGCGTGTCATAGTCATTTCGTACCATGTTTTATGACTGTTTCGTATTATCACAGTCAGAGCGTGTCATAGTCATTACGTACCACATGTGTTACTCTATTCTAATCATACTCTTCAATATTAGACAAAATTCATCACTTGCATATTTGAACGCCACAGACAATTATAAATAAACAAACACTCCATTTTTTAAATAAATAACAGAAAATGAGGGTGTGGACAAAATTACAGATTTCCAGCGGGTCAACCACAGCATCATCAACTTCAATAACAACTTTTAATTCAAGTCAGAGCGTGTCAAAGTCATTTCGTACCATGTTTTATGACTGTTTCGTATTATCACAGTCAGAGATTGTCATAGTCATTACGTATCACATGTGTTACTCTATTCTATTCATACTCTGTTAATTTTGTACTTGATGTTTTACAGGGTTCGTGCACTTCAATATTAGACAAAATTCATCACTTGCATATCTGAACGCCATAGACAATTATAAATAAACAAACACTCCACTCTTAAAATAAATAACAGAAAATGAGAATGTGGATACCCTAGTTGGGCACAGCAGGCATGCTAATTGTAGTGGAACCCAGTACGTTGCCAGTATAATAGTACAGATATAACGTGCCTGAACCTTTTGAAGGATATAGACACTAGTGCCTTCACGAGTACTCGAGTACTCGGGCACGGGTCGAGTCTAGCAAGGCAAATGACAACTTTGAACCCACGTGCACTTTATTTATTCAACAAAATTAATTAAGGAGAGTATTCACTGGTCAGAATTTATTTAAACAAATTTTGAAAATCATTTCTGATTAAAACATGCTAACATAATAATATAACACTAAGAAAAACTTACCAAAAATTCTACTAGCCATTAATTCATTTTTAAAAAAAAAATTGAGTATATACTTTTAAAGAAAGAAAGAAATGTTTCATTTAACGACGCACTCAAAACATTTTATTTACGGTTATATGGCGTCAGACATATGGTTAAGGACCACACAGATTTTGAGAGGAAACCCGCTGTCGCCACTACACGAGCTACTCTTTCCGATTAGCAGCAAGGGATCTTTTATTTGCGCTTCCCACAGGCAGGATAGCACAAACCATGGCCTTTGTTGAAACAGTTATGGATCACTGGTCGGTGCAAGTGGTTTACACCTACCCAGTGAGCCTTGCGGAGCACTCACTCAGGGTTTTTAGTCGGTATCTGGATTAAAAATCCCATGCCTCGACTGGGATCCGAACCCAGTACCTACCAGCCTGTAGACCGATTGCCTACCACGACGCCACTGATGCCGGTTATACTTTTAAAGAGACATTCCCTAATCATATAACAATGGTAGCAAGTAATGTTGTATTAATGCTCGCATGACGTAATTTAATAATATAGATATAATATAAATGCGTATTTTTTTTAAATTTATCATTTATTTATTTTTTGTCTTCTACACAGGAACGAGGACGCCCCGTGTGGTGGAGGGGGCGTGGCCCGCTGTAAGCAGGTGACGCGTGCGCATTGGAGTCTCGTGTGGACGCAGAGCGTTGGCGTACAGCTCGTGTCACACGAGGTGCCAAATCACTGCCAGTGTGTCAATGTGGGATCCGCCTCACCGGCAAATAGTTCCGTGCGGACAATCGGAGTGAAGCGGAAGAAAAGAGACAGTGGGTAGAGACATGCAGTGTCTTTAGGTCCGAATGATTTCTATTCCGGATATATTCGGATGCGTTCGGATTCCCGACTGATTTCCGGATATATTTGGGTGCGTTCGGATTATCCGATTGATTCCCGAATATATTCGGGTGCATTCGGAAATTTCTACGGATGAGCTCGGAAATTTCTACGGATGAGCTCGGACATTTTCACGGATGAGTTCAGAAACTCGTGAATCTAAAAACATTTCGGGTGTGATGGTCTTTCTACTGAAATAAAGTTTTATTTCCATGTCTTGTATTTTTCTTCAGTTTGTGAAAGCAACGGAAAGACACCCTTTTAACGACACCTCAGCACGGCTATTTGGGTGTCTTAAATAATACATTACCAGTCTGGAGCTCGACGCGGTAAGACATGTTTGTTTCGCTTGTGCACACTGCGCGTGCTTTCGTGTGCTCGATTTGGGGATCCTTAATTTCGTTGTTTTTGTCAGCGAAATGAAGTTTTCTACTGGGATGTATGCGGCCATTGGAACTGATTGAACGCTGGAACGCTTCTCGTTTCGACAGCCTGCAGCACCAGGTTGGATTCTTTTTAGCGAGGTTCCTTGCCTCCACGTCATTTCAACGGCTGACTATGTCGAATCATTTTTTCGTGACTCGTATGACGGCCATTTTGCAGAACGCCACAGTTGTTCGCGTTTAGTCTCTACATGTCCGAGCCTGTCCTAGCAGCACTGGAGGATTGACTGCCCCATTCCAAGCAGAAATAGGAAGCGGGGTCGGCCCCTACTACTCTTTTCTAGACTTTACTTTGCTTTATAGTGATACCATCTCGTATTCTCCGGAGTCGGGCTTGTCCTCGCCACTATACCAACCCATGACGACTGGATTATACCCGTCTGATACGCTCTCTCTCGTTCAGACGGATCCGGCTTCTCAAGATCTGTATTTCAGCACAGCACTTCACCTTCAACGTCTCATGACTGTCAATATAGGGGTTTTCTTGACGGGATGCAACCCATCTCGTCCCTATAAGCTGTGCACCCAAACGGCCTTAACGAGGCCACTCACATGGACATATAGATCGGACTTTAAACTTTTAGACCTTCGATCGAAAAAATTTGTCGAAATTACTTTCTTTTTTAATATTATTAAATAGTCCGATTCTCTCTTCTTTCTTTTATTTATTTTTGAATTGTCCTTCTAAAATGATCCAAAGTATATAATTATTCGGCCGAGCAGTCAGTTCTTTTTATTTTTGGCTTGTAACTTTTTATTATTTACTTTAAAAAAAATTCTATTATGCTATTTTCAAAATTCTGCCCATTTTCAACTCTACCCTCTCCCCCCATCCCGAGTCAGGCCACCGATCTTATTGGAGGCAGGTTTCGGGATGGGCGTGTTCGAAACCCTAGTGGTATATGGGCACGTTAAACTAGTTATCTGTCTATCTAAAATAATAGGATTATTTCTACCCTTGGTTTGAGAGATATGAAGGATTGGAAACATGCTGCCACCTCACGGACTATTCCACCCGAAAAAGCAACAAGGACGTTTTCTTGTAAAGGAATGGAACAAATGTTTAGCGACACCTCAGTAAAATGAACCTACGATTATTTGGGTGTTTTGCATGTAATAATATGGTTATTTCAACACTTTGAACACGAAAGATCGGAAATCCACTGCCGCTTAAAGGTTACAAAGAGAAAGGGAGACAGAAGTAGACCGAGAGAGAGAGAGAGAGGGGGGGGGGAGAGAGAGAGACGGATAGATATACCGAGTAGGAGGGAGAGAGACGGACATATAGATAGACAGAGAGAGGGGGAGAGAGACGCACATACATAGAAAGGGAGGGAGGGAGGGAGACTGACAGATAGACAGAGAGAGGGAGGGCGAGAGAGAAGAGATAGATAGAAAGATAGAGAGGAGGAAGGAAGATGAATGAGGAGAGACAGAGAGAGAGAGAGAGATAGACAGAGGGAGAGAGGGAGACGGACAGAGAGGGAGGGAGAGAGATGGACATAGACAGAGAGAGAGAGAGAAAGAGAGGAGACAGAAAGATAGAGGAGGAGGAAGGAACATGACTGAGGAGAGAGAGAGAAAGAACAGAGGCAGACATTGGCGTAGGGGGGGGGGGGGGGGGGGCATGCCCTCCCTCCCACCAATCAAAACTCGTTAATACCGTTAAACTAGTTATCTGTCTATCTAAAATAATAGGATTATTTCTACCCTTGGTTTGAGAGATATGAAGGATTGGAAACATGCTGCCACCTCACGGACTATTCCACCCGAAAAAGCAACAAGGACGTTTTCTTGTAAAGGAATGGAACAAATGTTTAGCGACACCTCAGTAAAATGAACCTACGATTATTTGGGTGTTTTGCATATAATAATATGGTTATTTCAACACTTTGAACACGAAAGATCGGAAATCCACTGCCGCTTAAAGGTTACAAAGAGAAAAGGAGACAGAAGTAGACCGAGAGAGAGAGGGAGGGGGGGGGGGGGGGGGGGGGGGGGGGGGGGTGGGGGGGGGGGGGGGGGGTGGGGGGGGGGGGGGGGGGGGGGGGGGGGGGGGGGGGGGGGGGCGGTGATGGGGGGGGGGGGGGGGGGTGGGGGGGGGGGGGGGGGGGGGGGGGGTGGGGGGGGGGGGGGGGGGGGGGGGGGGGGGGGGGGGGGGGGGGGGGGGGGGGGGAATAGGGGGAGAGAGAGACGGATAGATATACCGAGTAGGAGGGAGAGAGACGGACATATAGATAGACAGAGAGAGGGGGAGAGAGACGCACATACATAGAAAGGGAGGGAGGGAGGGAGACTGACAGATAGACAGAGAGAGGGAGGGCGAGAGAGAAGAGATATATAGAAAGATAGTGAGGAGGAAGGAAGATGAATGAGGAGAGACAGAGAGAGAGAGATAGACAGAGGGAGAGAGAGAGACGGACAGAGAGGGAGGGAGAGAGATGGACAGATAGACAGAGAGAGAGAGAGAGAGAGAGAAAGAAAGAGAGGAGACAGAAAGATAGAGGAGGAGGAAGGAACATGACTGAGGAGAGCGAGAGAGAAAGAACAGAGGCAGACATTGGCGTAGTCGGGGGGGGGGGGGGGCATGCCCTCCCTCCCACCAATCAAAACTCCTTTTTCCCCCACGTTATATATTTTTCTGTCGTTCCATAATATGACTCATAAACAGTGTCGTAGAGAGAAGATGCCGTGAGGCGAGGGACGTGGGGGGAGGGGGGAGGGGGGAGTGTGGAAAATGAAATCCATTGAGTCGGATCGATCCTTTGATTCTTCAAACCTCAGGCGAGCTGCCCTTAAATTAGTCCACCACCAGCCAAATAAATTATTAGATGATGATGATGATGATAACTAGTTTAACGTGCCCATATACCACTAGGGTTTCGAACACGCCCATCCCGAGTCCGACCTCCGATAATATCGGTGGCCTGACTCGGGATGGAGGGGGGGGGGGGGGGTGAAAATGGGCAGAATTTTGAAAATAGCAATTAGTAAAAAAGTTAATAGAATAAATAAAAAAAATAAAAAGGTTACAAGCCAAAAATAAAAAGAATTGACTGCTCGGCCGAATATTTATATTCCATTTTAGAAGGACAGTCCAAAATTAAATAAGAGAAAGAAGAGAGGATCGGACTATTTAATAATATTAAAAAAATAGAAGTAATTTCGACCTAAAATTTTGAACGCATATCTAAAAGTTTAAAGTCCGATCGATATGTCCACGCGAGTGGCCTCGTTAAGGCCGTTTTGGGTGCACAGCTTAAAGGGACGAGATGGGTTGCATCCCGTCAAGAAAACCCCTAGATTGACAGTCGATAGACGTTGAAGGTGTAGTGCTGTGCTGAAATACAGATATTGAGAAGCCGGATCCGTCTGAACGAGAGAGAGTATCAGACTAGGGTATAGTCCAGTCGTCATGGGTTGGTATAGTGGTGCGGACGGGCCCGACTCCGGAGGATACGAGATGGTATCACTATAAAGCAAGGTAAAGTCTAGAAAAAGAGTAGTAGGGGCCGACTCCGCTTCCTATTTCTTCTTAGAGTGGGGCGGTCAATCTTCCAGTGCTGCTAGGACCGGTTCGGACATGTAGAGACTAAACGCGAACAACCGTGGCGTTCTGCAGAATGGCCGTCATACGAGTCACAAAAAAAACAAGTCGACAGTCAGACGGAGAAATGACGTGGAGGCGAGGAATCTCGCTAAAAAAGAATCCAACCTGGTGGTGCAGGCTGCCGAAACGAGAAGCGTTCCAGCGTTCGATCAGTTCCAATGGCCGCATACATCCCAGTAGAAAACTTCATTTCGCTGACAAAAACAACGAAATGAAGGACCCCCAAGTCGAGCACACGAAAGCACGTGCAGTGTGCACAAGCGAAACAAACACGTCTTACCGCGTGGAGCTCCAGACTGGGAATGAAATTATTAGAAAATGGTCTGTTCGACAATTGCGTAACACTTTAGAGGAAGGGGTGTCATTAGATGCGTTACGAGTAGCTGTAAGGGAGTGATGATGATAACTAGTTTAACCACTAGGGTTTCGAACACGCCGATAAGATCGGTGGCATGACTCGGGATTGGGGGGGGGGGGGGGTGGTAGAGAGAGTAGTGTTGAAAATGGTGATGATGATGATAACTAGTTTAACGTGCCCATATACCACTAGGGTTTCGAACACGCCCATCCCGAGTCCGACCTCCGATAAGATCGGTGGTCTGACTCGGGATGTGTGTGTGTGTGTGTGGGTGGGGGGGGGGGGGGGGGGGGTAGTGTTGAAAATGGGCAGAATTTTAAAAATAGCAATTAGTAAAAAGTTAATAGAATAAATTTTTAAAAAAATAAAAATTACAAGCTAAAAATAAAAAGATTTGACTGCTCGGCCGAATATTTATATAATTTGGAGCATTTTAGAAAGACAATCCAAAAATAAATAAGAGAAAGAAGAGAGGATCGGACTATTTAATAATATTAATAGTAATTTCGACATAACATTTTGAACGAAGGTCTAAATGTTTAAAGTCCGATCTATAATATATGTCCACGTGAGTGGCCTCGTTAAGGCCGTTAGGGTGTGGAGGTTGGCCTACGGCAAACCGATGAGCGGAGAACCGGCAAAGGCGGGGATGAAGTGCTTCAATCTCTGATCGGCGAGGATGGTTATGACACTCTGGTAGTCGTTCGTTGCCGAAAAGGGCCTTGCCGATCCTGTGGATGGTGTGGCTATCCATCTCTCTAACCAGGACCGCTTGTCGGTAGACTCCTTCTCGGCGCTGAGTTAGTACCAACCCCGTCTTGCCGACTGTAGATTTGATGGTGTGTAGCTCGTAAGCGCTTCCATGAGGCAGTTGTTTTAGTTCTGGTTTCACTAGTCCGCCCATCAGTGATGCTGGATCCGAGGTGTCCCCCTGCACGAACTTCAGGAAGCCGGACCTGATTTTCCCGATCTGAACTTTTCCCGTGTCGTTCCTGGCGCGCTTTTCCTCTTCCTCCATCTCCTCCTCTTCTTCTGTACGATCGCGTCGCCGTACACCAAAGTCACGGAAGCCCGTGACCCGGTGTACGTGACGCGATACTCAAGTAGCTTCCCGTAACTCAGTTAGAGTCCCCCCAGGAAGTACAGTGGTTGAAAATAGGCAGAATTTAAGGTCTTAGGTATGGAGGTTGGCCTACAGCGAACTGGTGAGCGGAGAACCGGCAAAGGCGGGGATGAAGTGCTTCCATCTCTGGTTCAGACGGATCCGGCTTCTCAAGATCTGTATTTCATCACAGCACTTCACTGTCAATCTAGGGGTTTTCTTGACGGGATGCAACCTATCTCGTCCCTATAAGCTGTGCACCCAAGCGGCCTTAACGAGGCCACTCACATGAATATATAGATCAGACTTTAAACGTTTAGACCTTCGTTCAAACGTTTATGCCGAAATTACATTCTTTTTTTTAATATTATTAAATAGTCCGATCTTCTCTTCTTTCTTTTATTTATTTTTGGACTGTCCTTCTAAAATGCTCCAAATTATATAAATATTCGACCGAGCAGTCAATTCTTTTTATTTCTGGCTTGTAACTTTTTTTTTCTTTTTTTTTAAATTCTGTTAACCTTTTTACACTAATTGCTATTTTCAAAATTCTGCCCATTTTCAACTCTACCCCCCCCCCCCCCCCCCCCCCCCCCCACCCCCACCCCCATCTCGAGTCGGGCCACCGATCTTATCTAATTTCTTTTTGACCACCCGATCTAATCTAGCGACCAAATTAATGAGTAAAATTTTCTTTATTAATTATATTAGAGATGCGCATAAAAATTTTAAAGGCCCACTATTTAATTTTTGGATGTAAATTTCAAAACTGTCCGCTCATTTTTTTTCTGTCCTGGGACAAGCCCCTGGCTATCCAGCTCGAAACTAGTGGTATATGGGCATGTAAAAATTATTCGCACTCGCACTCGCACCCATCTCTGGTCGGCGAGGATGGTGATGACATTGCCGAAAAGGGCCTTGACGATCCTGTGGATGGTGTGGCTATCCATCTCTCTAAACCACGAACTTCAGGAAGCCGGATCTGATTTTCCCGATCTGAACTTTCCAGACGGCTTCCGAGTCGGAGGGAGACGGTGCTTGTCAAGGTGGAGGCCTTGCCTTATCAGGCTGGTCGCTCGGCTGATCGACGGCCTTCCTCTTCGCAACGGCTCCTGCCCGGACCGCCGCCTTCCGAACTAGCAAGACTGGTAACAGTGGCCAGTTACGGGTAGGCGGTGGCGTAGAGGGAGATGGAAATCTGTCTGCGGGCGTCTCGCACATCGGCGCGTTGAGAGCATCCCTCGGTGTTGACGGCAGGTCCGGATGAGCTGGTCCTTTCGTCTTGGGTCGTGTCGGGGGCGGCGACGCAGAAGGGACCGCCGCTGGCCGCTGGCTGTTGAGGCGCCAGTTTTATTCCCCCTGAGCCGCCCCTGGCGCACGTTTCCTCTTCCTCCGTCCTCTTCCCTTCCTCTTCTGCGAGTCCGAGTCGCCGTACACCAAAGTCGCGGTTGCCCGTGACCCGGTGTACGCGACGCGAAACTCCAGCAGCGACCCAAAGCTTGCAATCAAGCCCCCCAGGGGTGGGGGGGGGGGAGCAAGTCGAGAGCACAGGCGACAGCATCAAGCTTCTTCGAGAGTTAGCTTGGAAGTATAAGGGAATGAGCGTGGAGTTTGTCAACAGTTATGTAACGTTTTCGAAATAATTCCTTCATTTTTATTCATAAAGAAAAATCAGGCCAATAGGAATGATATCTGGAGTGGGTAAAGTTTGTTTTATTTAACGACGCCACTAAAACACATTGATTTTTTATCTTATCATCGGCTATTGGACGTCAAACATATGGTCATTCTGACACTGGGTTTTTTTTTAGAGGAAACCCGCTGTCGCCATATAGGCTACTCTTTTACGACAGGCAGCAAGGGATCTTTTATTTGCGCTTCCCACAGGCAGGATAGCACAAACCATGGCCTTTGTTGAACCAGTTATGGATTACTGGTCGGTGCAAGTGGTTTACACCTACCCATTGAGCCTTGCAGAGCACTCACTCAGGGTTTGGAGTCGGTATCTGGATTAAAAATCCCCATGCCTCCACTGGGATCCGAACCCAGTACCTACCAGCCTGTAGACCGATGGCCTATCACGACCGTACCGAGGTCGGTATCTGGAGTGGGAGTACAGGCGCATGTGTAGGAATTTTAGCAGAGAGGGGACTAGACTGTGGCGAGATAAGTTTATAGGTGGGAGGAGGGCGAGACATGCTCCCTTAAATATGTATTGAAAAAAGTTTAAGCTGTGGGGGGGGGGGGGGGGGGGGGAGGAGGTTCTACCCACAACACCTCTCATTGTAAGGAAATTGGGGCCTATTGATAAACGCTGCGTATGTTTAGAGGCGTGTGGTCTTAACGTTACTCTCGTTCCAACCAGTGCACCACGACTGGTATATCAAAGGTCGTGGTATGTACTACCCTGTTTGTGGGATGGTGCATATAAAAGATCCCTTGCTGCTAATCGAAAAGAGTAGCCCATGAAGTGGCGACAGCGGGTTTCCTCTCTCAATATCTGTATGGTCCTTAACCATATGTCTGACGCCATATAACCTTAAATGTGTTGAGTGCGTCGTTAAATAAAACATTTCTCTCTTTCCTTAACGTTACAAAATGTTACAAATGAGAGACAGGAATGCTACGTTACATAATTAAGTGTGCATACTCAGTCTTAGTCTCCTTTTTGTAACATCCTTTCATGCAATACATGATCAAGAAAAACAACTCTTGTATCCTTGACTGAACAGCGCAACGCCCGTGACATTGTATACAGCTATTTATGCTTGCGATAGAACTAACATAGTTCGGCCTCTTGAACAAAATGCAGAAAATAAATAATAGCAATGACAACATTTAAAACACTGAAATAGTTATTGGAAAAAAGCGCAAAAAAAACCCAAAAAAAAAAACCCTCAACAACAATTGTCAGTTAACTGGATATCTTTCCAGAGCTGTACTTAGCGGAAGGTTGGGGGTAAAATACGTGGTTAAAACGGCTACATGGTGTTTTAATCAACATTCTACACCATGAATACAAATACCGTGACACCCCCACCCTTAAAGTAAATCAGAAAATAAGCTGGGGTTAAGCTGCTCGTTTCAAATACACCGGGAAGCATCTTTAACTACCATAGTTCCGCATTTAAAAAATCGAAAACATTATCATTCTATTCCACTGGTGTACCCAGAGGGCGGGTCATGGGGTACCCCCCCCCCCCCCCCCCCCCCCCCCCATCACATTTCTTTTCCCACGTTACGTTATAATATTATGTTTTCCTGTCGCCACAGTGTGGGTGTTCTCCAATATAAAATACTGGCTATGCCAGTGTCCCACCTAATATTATGTTTCAAGCAAAGCAGTAACTCAAGCCCGTAGGAACCGGGGGTGGGGAGCACATCCCCACCCCCCCCCCCCCCCCACCCCCACACACACACACACTTGTATGCCTTTTTTTTTATCACATTAATGTTTGCCATTGTAACCAAAGTCTGATATAGAGTTTTTACTCGATCCGTCAGTGCTCCCCACCCCCACCCCCCCCCCCCCCCACCCCATCCCACACGCACCCCCCCAAAGGCTTTCCTACGGGCCTTTAATTGGTAGTCTATATTGATATTAGTCAATTAGTCAAAAGAAAATTGAAGAAATTTACTGACCAGACAAAACAATTTTTTTTTCTTACACACCCGTTGGTGAGAACATCATTTGTTATTTTTGATAACACATACTTGTTGACACATGTACGTGTGTTAACAATTTCAAGACATACGACTTGCCGCTCCTAGGTGATGACCAGGTCACCAATGCCATACACCCAATGAAAAAAACAGCACGATCGAAATCGATTATACTGTGACGTAGAGTTAACCTGACAATCATTTGTCTGTGACGCGTAAGTAAATAACTTTTAGTCAAAAAAGATGTTAAAATTTGCTTAAATCCTGGGGTTTTTTTAGGATATGTAAGAAATAGAATACATTCGTGTCTGTTAAATACCATTTATCTTACAACTCGCTGTTTAAAAATGTATAAAACTCGCTTTCGCTCGTGAGATACATTTTAAAACAACTCGTTGTGAGATAAATGGTATCTAACGGCCACTCATGTATTATTCTCTATATAACAAGGGGCGGCATGTAGCCCAGTGGTAAAGCGCTCGCTCGATGCGCGGTCGGTCTTGGATCGATCCCCGTCGGTGGGCCCATTGGGCTATTTTTCATTCCAGCCAGTGCACCACAACTGGTATATCAAAGGCCGTAATATGTACTACCCTGTTTGTGGGATGGTGCATATAAAAGATCCCTTGCTGCTAATGGAAAAGAGTAGCCCATGAAGTGGCGACAGCTGGTTACCTCTCTCAATATCTGTGTGGTGCTTAACCATATGTCTGACGCCATATAACCGTAAATAAAATGTATTGAGTGCGTCGTTAATAAAACATTTATTTCTATATAACAAACACTGTCACATTTATCATCAATGGTAGGAGTGGTGGTGTCAACTGTGATATTAAAAGTGATACCTACAACGTTTGCAGAAAGACTAAAGCCGGCTTCACACGATGTGTATTTGGAAAATAATATTGTGACATATCTTGGAGAATATCACGCGCGCGTGTGGACATATTGGTCGAAATACACGTGAAAATGCTGGAGCTGCGACAAGAGTGCTCTGCTATACGAAACTATTTACTATGACGTGATCACACACGGTGTGATTGCGCAAGATACGACTCGATCGTCCGAGATGCGACACAATTTGCTACGACTTGCTCACACACGGTGTGATTGTGCAAGATATGACTCGATCGTCCGAGATGCGACACGATTTGCTACGACTTGTTCACACACGGTGTGATTGCGCAAGATACGACTCGATCGTCCGAGATGGGACACGATTTACTACGATTTGATTACACACGGTATGATTTGCGCAAGATACGGCTCGATCGTCCGAGATGCGACACGAATTACTACGACGTGATCACACACTGTGTTATTGCGCAAGATACGATTCGATCGTCCGAGATGCGACACGATTTACTATGACGTGATCACACACGGTGTGATTGCGCAAGATACGACTTGATCGTCCGATCGTGCGACTAGAACATTTTTCAGAACACGTATATTGAAACCTCTACGACTCGATAAGATACGACTATCGTCTGTAGCCAAATGATGGCTAATTGTATCACAGGTATCATCACACGGTGCGATATGGCATCGTATCATATTGTATCGTGTGGAATAGCAGCAAATACGCACCGTGTGTGTCCAGCTATAAATATCGTGGCGTGTCTTGAAGCATCTTATCGTATGGGATCGCAGAGAAAATATACACATACACGGTACAATTTCCTACAATTTGTATACGACCTTTTGTTCAAAACGTCACGACCAAACAAGACATGACATGACATGACGGCATCGTACTGTCTATAATATTATCGCAAGAATCAGCACATGGTGCGATTCTTTTAGGATATCTTATCGTATCTTACAGTATGGCGTCATATCGCAAAAAAAAAAAGCGCACCGTGTGAGGCTGGGCTTTAGGGTAGCGATCTTCAGCTAAAGAGGAACGTAGAGCTATACACAAGCATGTTCGAAGTCACGTAATCCGTGCGATTCAGCCTCTGGTAGTTCAATGTCGCGCCAGCCTGCCTATGCTAGTAAATAATTATCCATTATACACTATTCGGATTTTCAAAATTACCTAAATACCCAGTCAAAAATGTATTTGCGTCAGACGAGGTGGGTTGCGTCAAACGATCGACTCGAAGTTGAACGCATCCATGTTCAAGTGATCATAAAGCGTGATCACCCGTGAAGTGACGCAAGCACGACACTTTTTCTCTCTCTCCTTTGTTGTAACTGCCAAAAATACAATATTTTTTTATTATCGTCAGTAGTTGTCGCTACAAATAGAGAGATCGATGGATCGATTCTTTATATGCTGATTTCGCAGAATAGCCGACATCGTAAATCACTCGCGTCGTATCGACCAGGTAGCACACTTTTTACCTTGTTCTCTCATATCTGTGAGAAAATCGATTTATTTCAGCTGTAGATGGTGAATACGTAGTACCTTTTTATCATTAAAATGTTACCCCATCCCAAGACCGTACTTACTATGATATGAGCTGGTTGAAAGTACAGAAACAATCAGGGGACAGTTAATAAAGGATGTCTGGACAGGTAGACGAAAAGTGCACTGTTAAAGGGACAAGACCTGTTCTGAGTTTGTAGCCATTTTAAAAGGCTTTTGGCACATGAAATGTTTTTTACATTATCAGTATTACAATTTATGTACATTTTCTTGTTTAGAATAAGACTATCTCTATAAACAATGCATTTCTTGACATCGTGATGTTTTGTAGTAGGTCCTATCACAATATCGATTTATGTATAAAATAATTTCGTACATACAAATTTATTCATTTTTTTCCAACGGCCAAACGAAATTTGAAATAATCAGTCCAAACGTCATTCCAATTGTATTTATTCTTAATATGCTTGTATTTAAAGCATGTTACGTGATATAATGTATTTTTAAAAAAACAGGAAAAAGCAGGTTGTGTGTTTATTTCGTTGAGAGAGAAAACGGAAGTCTTGCTAAGGAAGAACCCTCATGATAGTCCCTTTAAACTAAAAATGGATGAATGAATGAATGTTTAACGACACCCGTGCACAAAACACACACATCGGCTATTGGGAACGACGGAAATGTTTTAGTTAACGACGCACTCAACACATTTTATTTACGGTTATATGACGTCGAACATATGGTTAAGGACCATACAGATATTAAGAGAGGAAACCCGCTGTCGCCACTTCATGGGCTATTCTTTTCGATTAGCAGAAATGGATCTTTTATATGCACCATCCCATAGACAGGATAGCACATACCACGGCCTTTGGTGTACTGGCTGGAGTGAGAAATAGTCCAATGGGCCCACCGACGGGATCGATCCCAAATCGACCGCGCACCAAGCGAGCGCTTTTACCAGTGGGCTACGCCTCGTCCCTGGCTATTGGGTGTCACAAAAGTTAAGTATATGAAAATATTATTTATATGATTATGTAAAACCACAGTGTAAGGAGCTGTAAACTAAGAAGGGTAGGCCTACGTTGTATTGTACGGGGGGAGGGGGTGCAACTTCCCCTTACCCACGCTAAGAACGATCCTGCATGCTATATAACTACAAGCCCTCCAATATAGAGGAACGAACGGGTGGGACGTAGCCCAGCGGTAAAACGCACGTCTAATATGCGGGCGGTCGATCCCCGTCCGTCGGTGGGCTCATTGGACTGTTTCTCGTTCTAATCAGTGCACCGCGACTGGTATATCAAAGATCATGGTATGTACTATCCTGTCTGTGGGATAGTGTATCTAAAAGGACCCTTTGCTACTAATGGGAAGATGTAGCGGGTTTCTTCTTAAGACTATATGTCGGAATTAACAAATGTTTGACACCCAATAGTCGTTGTTAAACAAAACAAACTTTAACATTCAATACACTTTCTGTGTCAGAATATATATTATATGAACAGTTTAACATCGATACGTGACTGGGTTTTCCTCTTCTTTTTCTTTTTTTCTTTTTTTTGCAGGTACTGTCGCTTGGTAACTGTCATGTAAAATAAATATTATAGGTTGATCATCAAAAATAAATAAATAAATAAATAAATAAAAAAGTAATCCCCCTTTAACCAGAGGACCACCTCATTTTGCTGTATATACGTATTACAGGTTTTATCATTTAGTAACCAAAATAATAAAGAACATCAAACGAATGGGCTATATAAATACTGCAGAGGTAAACCTAGTTGTAATTTTTAAAAAAATGCAACGTTATTTCAATATTATGTTAGATAGATTGATTGAAACATATTTTATTGTTTTTTTAAAATAACCGATTGATTAAGCACGGTATGCAACTTACTAAGCATTCCCCATAATACATACATTGCACGACAGTAATATATTTTTGCAATTTAAATATGAACAGAAATAAATATTACTGAGAGAGAGAGAGAGAGAGAGAGAGAGAGAGAGAGAGAGAGAGAGAGAGAGAGAGAGAGAGAGAGAGAGAGAGAGAGAGAGAATTAAGGAAACTGAGAAAAGACGCAATAACGTTCTCTAGATGCGTTCGATAATTAAACAGCAGGTTTGCTAAAGGAAAACACAAAACACAAACAAGGCATCGCAATGACTACCAAAACATATATTTTAAAATCCGCACATTATTTACTAATTAAAGAAAACATGTTGTTTCATTTACATACTTATGTACATGAAAAAATATCTCTTTATTGTCTTCTTCACTTAGACCACTTTTACCGTTTAAAACCAGTTATAGATTTATTGGCTGAAATCTTTACAATGAATTCCAGAGAATGCGTCTTTGCCTTTGCTCAGCTACAAGTGCAACGGCTGTAAATAACTTTTAGTCGAAAAAGATGTTAAAAGGACATTTCTGAAATTGCTGCAATTTTTAAGATGATATCAACTAACAGAGACTTTTTAACGATTGTAATTACATATCAAATATATTTTTCTGCATAAAATATTAGTGGCTGTATATTAAACGTGTTTCTGATCGTTCTAATATTTGTACTAGGTTAAATTTCATTTTATTTCCTAAAAGATATTTTTTCCGTACGTACGAAATTATTTGAAGACAAAATCCAGTTTGGGCTTCTTACAAATATTATGACGACCAGAAACACATTGAATATTCAGACACTGATATTCTAAACAAGAAAATATATTTAACATGTAAATTTAATCGCAGAAATATTTTATTAGTCGGAAACATCTTACAATGCAGCAAACTCAGGAATGTTCCTTTAAAATTTGCTTAAAAACTTGTTTTTGAGGATATGTAAGAAATAGAATAATACATTCGTGTCCGTTAGATACCATTTATCTTACAACTCGTTGTTTAAACACGTAGTAAACTCGCTTTCGCTCGTTATATACATTTTAAAACAACTCGTTGTGAAATAAATGGTATCTAACGACCTCTCATGTATTATTCTCTATGTATGCAATACATTTTCTCTTCTGTTACCAAATGAATGGTATGGTGCAACGTATGGGACATCGGGTTTTATTGCTTTTTTAAATGAAGATATATTTTGACAATTTCGAATTTCAGCTCGTAGCTATATGCCAAATTTTATTGTCGAATGGATAAGGAAGGAAATGTTTACGACGCACTCAACACATTTTATTTACGGTTATATGGCGTCAGACATATGGTTAAGGACCACACAGATATTGAGAGAGGAAACCCGCTGCCGCCACTTCATGGGCTACTCTTTTAGATTGGCAGCAAGGGATCTTTTATATGCACCATCCCACAGACAGGGTAGTACATACCACGGCCAGTCGTGGTGCACTGGCTGGAACGAGAAATAGCCCAGACCGACCATGCATCGAGCGAGTCGAATGGATAAATGACGACGGACATTCAATAGTCGATCGTCAATCAATCAATGGACTCTAGTTGTGTCCTTATAAACAAACCAAACTTTAATTGTCTACATAATTATGGCAAGACAGGGTTTCTTGATAGCGCCATGTTTTTCGATCACCCCCGTGGATCCCCTGGCGTCTCCCAGTAGGGGTTTAGCCGATAGCACAGCGGTCGCGACTTCCTTGGTCGTGGGGCGGTCGATTCACCTGAACAACAACGTGCGGTGGCCATTTTCATAGGACACTGACACGGCTCGAGTGGTTGCTCGCACTTATCTATTGATAATATTTCCTGTTGTTGGCGTAGCTACAGCATCTTCGCTGTTTATTACTTTGGGCCAATAATCAAAGATGACCGTTCGGTTAGAAAAACAATAGTTACGTGCGCCGTTAAATTTCGAAAAATGTAATTTACAAACCAAATAAATGTATAGTTAAAGAGACAGTATCAAAGCTACATAAACATTAATTGCTAATATTTACTTCTTTGTTTTTCTCTGTTTTTGTTTTGTTTTGTTTTGTTTTTTGTTTTTTCTAATGCAAAAATTATAACTTGAACGTCAAACCATTTATGGAGAAGGCCAAGTAAGTTGTGAAAAGTGTGCCTAATCCATTTGTTTTTCAAAAGCAAAATAATATGCTTCGATCAATTTAAAAATTAAAAATAATAGAAAAAATACATCCAAATAATTTCGTTTATTAGCAGAAACAAAATGAAGAAACCTTTCGAGGGTCACCAAGAGGTTACGCGTGTGGTTTCACGACTATAGGGCACACACTTTCCAACCGTAATTCTTGAAGAACTTCAGTACTCTAAATGAGGAAGACAATAAATAAAGATTTTTTTCAGGTATACACAAGTATATAAATGAAACAAAACGTTTCCCTTAATTAGTAAATAATGTATGAACGTTTTTGTTTTTTGTGTTCCTTGTGTGTGTGTGTGTGTGTGTGTGTGTGTATATGTGGGGGGTTTTGGGGTTTTTTGGGGGTGGGTTTTGTTTTTTTGGGGGGGGAGGGTGAGGTTCTGGAGGTCTTTGTTTGTTTGGGTTTTTTGTTTGATGTTGTTGTGTTTGGGGGGGGGGGGGGTGGTAGCTATTACGTAATCGTTGCGATGCTTTGTTTGTGGTTTGTGCTCATATAGCAAACGGGGCGAGACGTACCCCAGTGGTAAAACGCTCGGTTGATGCACGGTTGGTTTGGGATCGATCCCTGTCAGTCCGCTCATTGGGCTATTTCTTGCTCCAGCCACTGCATCACGACTGGTGTATAAAAGGCCGTGGTATGTGCTATCATGTCTATGGGATGGTGCATATAAAAGATCTCTTGCTGCTAATCGAATCAATATATGTGTGGTCGTTAACCATATGTCCGACTCCATATAACCTAAATAAAATGTGTTGAGTGTGTCGTTAAATAAAACATTGCCTTCCTTGTAGCAAACCTGCTGTTTAATTATTCAACACATATAGACCGGCCTCGGTGGCGTCGTGGTAGGCCATCGATCTACAGGCTGGTAGGTACTGGGTTCGGATCCCAGTCGAGGCATGGGATTTTTAATCCAGATACTGACTCCAAACCCTGAGTGAGTGCTCCGCAAGGCTCAATGGGTAGGTGTAAACCACTTGCACCAACCAGTGATCCATAACTGGTTCAACAAAGGTCATGGTTTGTGCTGTCCTGCCTGTGGGAAGCGCAACTAAAAGATCCCTTGCTGCTAATCGGAAGAGTAGCCCATGTAGTGGCGACAGCGGGTTTCCTCTCAAAATCTGTGTGGTCCTTAACCATGTGTCTGACGCCATATAACCGTAAATAAAATGTGTTGAATGCTTCGTTAAATAAAACATTTCTTTCTTTCAACACATATAGAGAACTTTATTGCGTCTTGCCCTACACTGATTTTAAATATTATATTAACCAATATATATTTTCGACTTGGCAAGATGATTGGGACGGTTCGGTCACGGACAAGCTTCATTCTGTTAAGCCAGTCCTGGGAGAGTGGCAGTCATCCCACAGGCGGTGCAAGAAGGATGAAGTAGTCTCGGCCATACGTATTTGACGCATTCATTTATTATAAAAAAGGTCCCTCCTCCTCAGTGTGAACATTATCAGTGTACACTGCTTGTGCGCCACATTTTGGTGGAGTGTAATCATCTGAAACAGACAAGAAATGATAAATTTGGCAACAGAAATGTTTTGAAATCTTTTAAATTCCACCCAGAATTATTTTTAAAGTTTTTAAAACATGTATGTGTGTGTGTGTGTGTGTGTGTGTGTGTGTGTGTGTGTGTGTGTACGTTCGTTTTTATATTATTATCTATTGATAGTCTTTCATAGTTCCTGTAAAGAATGGCTTATGTACTTTTATACTGTATTTTAATTTGCATTTTATTATTGTGTACATAAGGTGACACTTTAAAAAAAATTAATATGTCTGTCTGTCTGTCTGTCTGTCTTTCTATCTGTATGTATGTATGCATTATGGAGAGGGTCTAGTTATAACGTGCCTAATACATTTGTTCTTAAAAGAAAAAAATGTTTCAATCAAACAACAACTTTAGAACTGCTGTTTTCATTGACATGTGACGTGCATTTTTCTGTTTACTATTTTTACTTCGAATTCTTCACAGAATCACTCTTTACGCCCAACTGTACATTATAATTTTTTATATTATCAAGTTAATTATGCAAACATTATATGTGGCATAGATTAATGTGTATTTATTTATGACAAAAAATGTAAATATTTAGAATTGCAACTCTGATGTAACACTTTCACTTTTAAAGGAACTGTTCTGAGTTTGTAACCATTCTAAAAGGTTTACGGGAAACAAATATTTGTAGATTATTAAAATTATGATTTACTTATACTTTGTTGCTTAGAATATGAACATTTCTAAACCAATGTATTTCTGGACATCGTAATGTTTTGTAGTATCTCAATATCGATTTTTGTCTAAAATAATTTCTTCCACCAAACCGATGAAATTTGAAATATTTCGGTCAAAGTTCATTCCAAATGTATTTATCCGTTTAATACTTTTTCTTATACACCCGTTGGTGAGAACATCATGTGTTATTTTTGATAGCACATAGTTCTTTACACATGTACGTGTGTTAACAATTTCAAGACATACGACTGACTGCTCCTAGGTAATGACCAGGTCACCAATGCCATACGTCCAATTAAAAAAACCGCGATGGAAATCGATTACACTGTGACGTATAGTTAACCTTACAATCATGTGTCTGTGACGGGTAAGACAGCTACAAGTGCAACGTTTGTAGATAGCTTTTAGTCGAAAAAGATGTTAAAATTTGCTTAAAACCTTGGTTTTGAGGATATGAAAGAAATAAAATAATTCATTCGTGTCTGTTAGATACCATTTATCTCACAAATCGTTGTTTAAAAACGTATCAAACTCGCTTTCGCTAGTTAGATACATTTTAAAACAACTCGTTGTGAGATAAATGGTATATAATGGCCACTCATGTATTATTCTCTATATATTTGAAACATGTTAAGATAAGATAGTGTAGGATTGTTTGTTTGTTTATTTTATTTTTTTAAAATTTAAAGACAGAGAGAGAGAGAGAGAGAGAGAGAGAGAGAGAGAGAGAGAGAGAGAGAGAGAGAGAAAAAAAAAATCAGAATGTACGTTTATTTTAGGGGGAACAAGCAGAAGTCTTGCTAGGGTTGAAAACCTGCATAGTACATTTAAATAACCAACTCTTTTGTTTTTATGTTTTAACACACACATCTATCTCTATCTCTCTGTCTCTGTCTCTCTGTCTCTCTCTCTCTCTCTCTCTCTGTCTTTCCCTCTATGTGTCTCTCTCTCTGTCTCTCTGTGTCTTTCTCTCTCTCTCTCTCTCTCTCTCTCTCTCTCTCTCTCTCTCTCTCTCTCTCTCTCTCTAATATCTAAATAACAAAATATAGTCAATCGTACTTATAATTTTAGCCTGTTTAGTGCATTCAATAAAATTCATTATAAAAAAAAAAAATCAGTTTGAGAAATGCTAAACATGAGTTTTGTGGCATTGTTTAAATTGTTTAAATGGTTTTGACAAAGCTCCGAGATTTAATACAAAGCAATGAAATGTAAAACATTTTTCATTCACAAAAGTAGTTATTAATTATTAATTTTCGGTTTTATCTTTTTCGAAGACCATAAGAGTTTATTTTAATTAGAAGAAAAAAAAAAAATAATAAAGAAAAAAAAAAAAATATATATATATATATATATATATATTCAGATCTTCACATTCCGGTTAACTTAGTAAGTTTTTTTTTTTTTTTTTTAAATTAAAACTGTTTTAACAATTTAGGTTTATCGCTAAAACTATTTTGTTCCGTTGTAGCCATTATTATTGCTTTTGTTTATTTATGTTATTACATAATATCATGTGCGTTCGTGTAGCAGTGGCAGATCCAGAAAATCCATTTGGGGAGGGGGGCAATGACATGAGGCGGAATGTCAATGGAACTTTGGGGGAGATTTGGAGGGGATCGTAAAAAAAAAATGAAATTAATATATAATAAAATTATATCTGTCGCAAAATTTAGGGGGGATCCGGGCCCCTGACACCCCTCCCCCCCCCCCAGATCCGCCTCTGTGTAGTAGGCGCACCTTCGTGTATGCGTACGTATAGCCATGCTTGCACATATGCGTGCATGCGCGTATGCATGCGGGTGCATGCGTTTGTGTGAAATAAAACAATCTCCCATATGACTCAGTCATATCAACAGACACAATAAAAGTATAGCCATGCATTATTATATTTAAACATTACATCGAATTTAACACGAACCATAATATTAAGGGTATGTGCAGTCCTGTCTGTTGGATAATGCTAGTTGAAGATAGCAGTCTATAACTGTGATGTATGCAATATATTTAAAATATATCATTATAAGTGCCGTACTGTATCAACACATTAAAGGTACTAAAATTAGTAGAATAATTAACGAGTTTCTAGGTTGATATCTAGTAAACACATTTAAAATACATGTGTATCTAAATACATACGGGTGTTTGCTATACGTCTATGTCTAATTCGTATGATTTTTCAGAACAATATATATATATAGTTTTCAGATTGTGTGTTAACTGCATGAAAAGATACTCGTTGTAAACTCAGAAACCCACGTTGACATGGACGAATACACCATAGCATGTTATAGTAATACATTCATAGACATACATTAGATATTTTGTTTAGATATTTTGTTTAATGTCACATTAAAACCAAATTGCGTTTTCAAAGTGTGTCAGTATATACATATATATATTATTACAATGTATAATCAATTAAAGGGACATTCCTGAGTTTGCTGCAATTTTTAAGATGTTATCGACTAACAGACTTTTTAACGATTGTAATTACATATCAAATATATTTTTCTGCATAAAATATTAGTGGCTGTTTATTAAACGTGTTTCTGGTCGTTCTAATATTTGTAGTAGGTTAAATTTCATTTTATTTCCAAAAATATATATTTTTTATACGTACAAAACTATTTGAAGACAAAATCCAGTTTGAGCTTCTTATAAATATTAAGACGACCAGAAACATATTGAATATACAGACATTAATATTCTAAACAAGAAAATACATTTAATATGTAAGTTTAATCGTAGAAATATTTTATCAGTCAGAAACATCTTACAATGCAGCAAACTCAGAAATGTCCCTTTAAGTTTTTAATGTATTTCTCTACATTCCCTTATAATTACGTCATTGTGTAAATTGATGGATGTGTAATTTTTTTATCTAAATTTTTTTTTTTTTTTAAATGGATGGATCGATGGATGGATGGGGACAGAGACGGATGGGGAATGTATGTATGGATGGATGGATGTATGGATAGATGTATGTATGTATGGATGTATGTATGGATGTATGGATGGATGGATGGATGGATGGATGGATGGATGGATGGATGGATGGATGTATAGATGGATGGATGGAGACAGATGGATGGATGGGTGGATGAATGGGTGGATGGATGTACGCGTGTGTGTGTCAGCATGCATGCAATGGCGGAATGACGAAGGGGCTGACGGATGAATGGTTGGTTGGTTATTAAGAAGATTGATTGAAACGTATTTTATGGTATATAGTACAAACGTTTGGGCAAACTGTATCGAAATTAAAAGAAGTTGATAAACAAAAAATAACGTTTCGCACCTATCTGCAGCACAAATTCGCTTTTATCAAAGAAAAACAAAACAAAACAGTAAAAACAGTTAGAATAATAACAACAACAACAACATCTTTCTATAAATTTAAATAAAAGATTACTTGTTTAATTTTGTTTTGTTTCTTTGTTCTTTTTGTTGTTGTTCATGATGTTGTTGTTTGGTAACTGGTTTACTTTTTAAAATCATACAAACAGTTCCGTAATCTAAATCTGTTCAATATTTATTTATTTATTTATTTATTATTATTCGTATATTTGTGTTATCTTCTATGAACCAACATTCTAATTTTCTTTGACTATATGATTTCAAGATGCAATTAATATGTGAGATGACAACTAAATTTTAATTTTTTTTAAATATAATAATTAAAACAGTCACCAATAAACAAATAAAAGTACACTAGAGTGTCACTGAATTATTAACATTAAAACTATTATAATGTTAGTAAATAAATAAATAAATAAATAAATAATGTAGTGGCTTTAAATAATGGCTTGAAAAGGCACCAGGCCATATTAGTATGTACTATGTAATAAAATGATATTATAATAATAATGATAATAACAAGAACAACAACAAATAAATCAATCAATAAATCAATCAATACATCAATACATAAATAAATAATACATAAATAAATAAATAAATGAATAAATGAATAAATACAAACAAACAAACAAATAAATAAAAATGAAATGAAATGAAATGAAATAAAACAATACAATACAATAAAAAACAATACAAAACAATACAATACAATAATAATTATTTTTTTAATAAACTACTGAATCAATAGGACAATAATTACTCTCTCACTCATCCTGGCATTTCGTACCATCTTCGATGTACTGGCATCGCCCTGAGTTCCAGTGTTACGTATACTTCAATTTCTTGTATTTGAAACTCCTTTAACAGTACACTTAATATAAATATAAATATAATTAATTCATGTACATATTAAATTTCATGATGATAAAAGCTCAGAGATGGGTGCAAGTAATTAAATGTTGGATGTGCCTACTCTTCCCCTTAACTTAGAAGTGTCCTAAAAATTCAGAATATAATTAATGCACTGATTCCGTTTTAATGGAGACGAGAGAGAGAGAGAGAGAGAGAGAGAGAGAGAGAGAGAGAGAGAGAGAGAGAGAGAGAGAGAGAGAGAGAGAGAGAGAGAGAGAGAGTGTGTGTGTGTGTGAGTGTGTATTAAATATTGGTAGAACAAAAACAAAAAAAACTGCAATACATTTAATTTTGCCAGTGTGCTGTAGAATACTGCAGGTGCCCTTTTAAATTAAAAACAATTGTCGGCATAAGTCCACCCCAGTAACCCCTTCCTAAAAAAAAGAAATAAATCTAGCTTCCGTAACTAAATAATAATAACAATAATAAATTATGATCTATTCTTACTAATCCACTTTGACCTAGTGGCACAGACAGATACACGCAAATACATACAACAAAACATATAAAAATATCTAGTCCACGTGATACGTCGTGTCCCTGACAATGTATTACTACATTCAACGGTAAACCCCACCCCTCATCGGATTGGCGTTGCCAGATGACGTCAATTACGGGGTATTCCAGGTAGCGTGTAGCTATCCGAAAATCTGCAAGTCTGTCTTAATTGTGATGTACAGGCCAATGAAAGCATTTATAATATCGCAGAACACAGAAATGATTACATTCTGGCAGTGGAAGCGCGTATTACCATGTACGAAGTCCAACTAATCACTTTCCAGTCGACGGCTCGTAACTGGGGCATTGATGACGCAAATACGACAGCGCACATAGCTACCTAAGTAGCGAGTGCTCCGCGAGAGAAAGTAGCGCTTCCGAAATTATCTACAGGTCGAAAGTGATGTAAAGTTAGACATTGTCGTTGGCGAATCGGAATAGGAAATACACTATTTCTGGCCTGGTGAGATTCGTTACCTTGTGTTTAGTCTGGTAAGGTTGACCGCATTTCGCGCATCGATAGCTTGATATAGGCCCACTATAAATACTGAGGCAGTGTATTTTCCTTATCCCAAAATAGCACGAGTTGCAGATTTCCACCTTATACCATCTCAGTGGTTAGTAAAAATAGAAACCTTAGAGTTATTTTCGTTCAGTTCATGGATTTATAGCGGTGAAATGTATTTGGTGTAATGTTTGCACAATTGTATTCTTAAATTAGAAATAGTGTCGTAAGAAAGTATGAATGGAATAATTCCAAGTCACTAGGTCTTACTTATCCTACGACCGCCGTCTTAATTTTTTTTCTTCTTCTCTCCGATATTACGGCTAAAGTTATTTTTTTCTTTCGCTTATTATTATTGTGTGTTTAATATTTCAGAATGCTGGACCGTGACATAAATGCGAAGGGAAAGCTACAAGTGACACAAACGATTAATTGTTACCATCAAGAGTTTTGCCTGGACTGACGGATATATACCAAACGATTCGTGCGTTCTCTTCCTCGATGGTATTTACATGTTACCTATGTGAGGAACTACACTGCCGCCAGCGCTAAGTCAGCACCAAGAAGGTAGGTTTCTTATCTTAATTATCATATCTGGTACAATATCCTTCTTTACTATAAACTGTATTACTTTCGAAAATGTTACGTCACTAGGTGTTTGCAGTTTAGTACAGTAATTTTGCGTCTTTCCCCTCCCCCCTTTTTATTTTATTTTATTTTATTTATCTTGTGAGGCAGCCGATATTTTAATTAATTATTTTATTTTATTTTATTTTATTATATAAACTAGTAACATTCTAACGAAACGTAGAGAACATTCCATGGTTTTATTTTTGTCGTATAACACTACAACGATATATACCATAGCGGGCCTGATGAATAGAACTACAAATACAGAGTTCATTTAACTTCTCATTCATCACAAACTCACAATATTCTTTCCCTTTCCCCATACATCAACTAATTTATTTCCTCCCTGGCCTTTCTACTAGCGACCTGTCACAAATAACGAGGTAGCCTACATTTTGTGATTGAAATGAATATTTTTGTCAGTAACAGAGTAGTTAAACGGCGTATCAAACAACACGGTCATTGACAACATAATTTACATACTGTGACAATATTAAAGTATTGTGTTACGGTACCATATCACAGTTATTTAAATTATTAACACATGTTTGTAGACCCTAAATGTATATATAGGTTGGAAATGGAAGCTTTAATAATTAAAAGTAGACACTGTGCTGACGTTTGTACGTGGTTAATAACATTCTGCCACTGACGTCTAGTGAAAATGCTAGTAAAATATTTAGTTCCCCGACCAGTAATGCCGTGATATGTATTTGGGGGTAAATCGACCTTAAAACGCTGTTAGGTTAGCCCTTGTCGGATTGCCAGTGGCAATGACGTCAGAGACTGCGTTGTCGTCATTAGCAACGCATCGCTTTGGTACAATATCGCCTTGGTGAGCAGGCAAAAATTGACGTTCGTAGCCGTTCGTTCTCATTGACTCGAATTCGCAATTATCGATATTTTTCTACCTAAGACCAGACTGCGTACACAGCCGCGAATCTATGTCGCTTACACAGACTCGCAAGAAAAAGGATCGCATGAACATTGTGTATTGTTACATATACACGATCTACTGTTATCAAACGTAATCAGCAGAAAATATTGGCCTCGTGCCAAAACCGTGGTCACTTTCTTTTGATATTTTACCGCGCCCTTTTTTTTTTTTTTTTCTGGTACGGCGGATCACCGTGGTTAACCGTTATGAGCTCATTAGAGTAATGAACTGGTAAACACCTCGTGCAATGCAATGCACAGCGGCGTGCGGGCACGCCATTTCTTATTACTGGCCCGGATAATGCATTCACTCATTTATCACCGTTTTATTTTTGTCACCTTATTTGTTACCGTGTGCCAGATTTAGCTGGCAACTCTTATTTCGTCAACTCTTGTTTTTCAATGAGTAGGCCTATTTTGGTAGCTGTTTTAAAAAAAAGAGCAGTGTGGGGGTGTTTTGTGTTGATCAAATGTCACAAATCATGTGATGTTATATAACACGACAAGAACAATGTAAAACATTGTAATGTCAGTGTTATTTTACCCCATGCTTTATTTCAAAAGTAAGACGTTGTAATGTCGGTGTTAGTTTATCCCATGTTTATTTCAAAAGTAATTTTAGACTAAATTGTTTCAGGTCGTTAGTAATTTAAAACAATGATTATCACTGAAGTTCGTTGGGGGTGGGGTGGGGTTGTTAGCGAAGGTAACATTTTTTTTTTTTAAATGTTCATATTAGTACAATGTTTTAAATTTAGTTTATTTTTTTAGAACATTGTTTAAGATTTTATTTTGTTTTAATGGCAAGTTCATTGTTCTTTAATTACATTGATCCTTTTTGCATATAATATATATAAAACACACACACACACACACACACACACAGGCACACACACAATATATATATATATATATATATATATATATATATATATATGTATATATACACACATACAAAATGATTTGGCACAAGAGAGAGATGGGGGGGGGGGAGTTTATGCAGAATTGTATTTGCCATTTTTGTTATATAGGGAATTGTCCATATTTACAATGTTTACCCCAACCCAAACTCCTGTTTCATAGGCATCAGTCATCTAACAATTTAAAACAGACATTCCCATAGTTGACAGACAAATTAATATATAGCTAACCCCACCACCATCACCAGCCCCACTCCCACCCACCCTAGCAGGAGCGTTGGAAGCAATTAAAAGTTGGTATGACCATGAAAGCAATGTATATGATATCTACACTATGCTTGTACCATAGGAAGAGAAAAAAACACATTCCTGGCCCAAAAAGTGGTACAGCCATGGCCATACCAGCTGTACCGCTTCCGACGCCCCTGCCTAGTGATTGGCATCTTCCGACACCACCGGGACCGGCCTCGGTGGCGTCGTGGCAGGCCATTGGTCTACAGGCTGGTAGGTACTGGGTTCGGATCCCAGTCGAGGCATGGGATTTTTAATCCAGATACCGACTCCAAACCCTGAGTGAGTGCTCCGCAAGGCTCAATGGGTAGGTGTAAACCACTTGCACCGACCAGTGATCCATAACTGGTTCAACAAAGGCCATGGTTTGTGCTATCCTGCCTGTGGGAAGTGCAAATAAAAGATCCCTTGCTGCTAATCGGAAGAGTAGCCCATGAAGTGGCGACAGCGGGTTTCCTCTCAAAATCTGTGTGGTCCTTAACCATATGTCTGACGCCATATAACCGTAAATAAAAAAAATGTGTTGAGTGCGTCGTTAAATAAAACATTTCTTTCTTTCTTTCTTTTCCGACACCACCGGTGTATTTGTTACTCTGGAATTGTATTGAAATTTACAACTTTTTTTTGGTTGTAATTTACAACATGGAATGATAAAGGCAACCAAAATAGACCTTGATACAGCAGTACAAATGTTGATAAATCGGGACAGTGTTTACTTTAAGGTAAAATAACGCACCCGATCTATAATGGTCTGTTTATACTTAACATTTTTAGACCTATTTCTAAATGAAAAATTTATTTCTGCTTGAAAGTGTATAGGGTATTACAAGTATATATGGTAGACAGTATTATATATCTTAATTATGTTATCTGTTCAGGGCCCATAGAGTATATTTGAAAGTTGGTGGTGGGGATGGGGTTGGGGGGCATGGTTAATGTGATGGCTAAGGAGATGGAAATCTGAGGGCCTAAAGGGTGTGGACCTGTCTTGGAGGGTTTAGGGGTATGGTATGCTTCATTGAAAAATGTTTGAATTTCAGGACATCATTTCCAGCTTCCATAGCACAATAACGGTAAAGTGGAGCTACCATGGCTCTCCCCATCTCTCCCCCCCCCCCCCCTTCTCGTTATGGCACATTTTGCACTCATGATACTACATTTAATGTTAAAACAGATAGTTATTTATAAACAATATTTCATGTAATGAAAATTCAAGACAGGTACCGTGATTACATATATGTCTGTTTAAACAGGCAGATCACAGGATGCTAATTCTGTGGCTTCTGCTACAATTTTTCTATCAGACACAATAATTTCCATGAGATTGGCCCATTTCGACATCCATATTTACTGGTGAAATTTGGGTAATCATTAAAGCCCTGGAAGAGATGAAGAATTCATGTGCAACCAAATATATTATTTTACAGACTCACTTTCGTGTCTCCAAGCTCTACAGTACATGAAATTGGAGCACCCCTTGGTGGGGATGGTGATATGAACCTGTGTCTTCTTATCTTTTACCAATAAAGATGTCATATTGTGTTGGGGACCAAGCAATGTTGGCATTGAGGACAATGAAAAAGCAAATACAGCTGGCAAGTCTGCTTTGAATTTGCCCCTGCCAATGTCAGTGTCCCATTCAGTGATTTTAAACTCATATTAACCACTATGTCTTATGATTAGGATGGTGCAGTCGCAAACAATGTTCATTCTGTCAAGCTAGTGGTCCTTGGAGAGTGGCAGTCCTCCTACAGGCGGTGCAGGAATAATGAAGTAGTCTTGTGCTGTGCATACATATTTGACACATTCATTTATTTTAAAGTACCCTCCTCCTCAGTGTGAACATTGTCAGTGTATACTGACTACCACATTTTGATGGAAGGAAGGAAGGAAATGTTTTATTTAACGACACACTCAACATATTTTATTTATGGTTATATGGCATCAGACATATGGTTAAGGACCACACAGATATTGAGAGAGGAAACCTGCTGTCGCCACTTCATGGGCTGCTTTTTTCGATTAGCACCAAGGGATCTTTTATATGCACTATCCCATAGACAGGATAGCATACAAGTTAAACTTTGTTTTGTTTAATGACACCACTAGAGCACATAGATTGACTAATCATCATCTACTGGATGTCAAACATTTGGTAATTCTGACATGTAGTCTTCAAAGAAAACCCGCGACATTTCTTGTTAGCAGTAAGGGATCTTTTAAATGCTCTTTCCAACAGATAGGACATCACATACCACAGCCTTTGATATACCTGTCATAGGGCACTGGTTGGGACAGGAAAATCTCCAAAGGGTCTGGCCAGGAGGTTTGATCCTATGACCCAATTTACAGGCACCTCATGCAAGCACTTTACTTACCGAGTCAAATCCCGCCTATGTTTGGGACAACACCAAAAAAACAAACAATAAAAAGAACCCAATTACCTCTTGATTCCGGTCGGGCTGCTGGTGCTCTCTTGCGCCTGCCAGTGCAGGCAGTTCCTTCTCTCACCCACCCCAACCCTTTCCAGTCCTAGACGGAGGACCGGCTGAGGCCGGCACTTGTGCCCATGACAGGTGTGCGCTAAAACAGCTTGCTCTGAATGTGCATGTTAAGCCATAATATTATGACCTGACCTGACCTGACCTCCACAAAAAAAAAAAAAAAACCCCAGTGGGTCCTTAGAGCAGATCAGTGACCTGTTCAAGAGGCCAAGTGCTCATGAACATTTTAACTGGTACCATCATCTTCTATCACATTACATTTATCTAATGTTAGATGCAAAAACCAGTCTTTAGCTTGTGCCTGTGATCATGGCCTCAGACCACAATTAATTTCCCTATATGTTTCTATATAGCCTTAGTGGCTATAACATTTTTATTAATATCAGCAGGCCCGTGAAGTTTTGTATGTACCTTTGCCTGCATGTGGGACACATACCCTGAAAAGGACAACCCCTGTTGTCCAGCTCTTTCTCCCAGCATATTGGTTTAAACAGACACACCCTCTAAACCAGGCCGGAGTACACCCATTTTACACAAAAAGCACTACTTTTGCATGGGCCGGAATTACCACAAACAAGTCTTCAATGTCAACAAGTTACACATGTTTACAAACTACATGCTATCCCCTGTCACTTCAGTCAAACAGTTGCCACTTCATAGCTGTCTGCCATGAAATAATCACAGTCAAACAGCAGACTACTTGCGCGGTCAAATTTCCGGATTTTGGACAACCAAATGGGAAGATAACTGTAATCTGAGGCCATCATCTCTCCCCCCCCTCCCTCCCCCCCCCCCCCCCCCCCCCCCCCCCCCCCCGAACATGCCTCCATGCTGTGACTTAAGTGTATCACCTGAGGCAAACGTTCTATCTACCACCGAGTTTGGCAGTCTCACACAGCAATCAAAGAACAGATGCGTGCATAAGATCTGTGTGTTTGGTACATTTCTATTATGTTGTGTTTGATTTTATCTATAAAACTTGAACTTTATCTACCGGTGTGTATTCATGTTTATATCATATGTGGGGGCGGAACATAGCCTAGTGGTAAAGCACTCACCTGATGCGTGTTTAGTCTAGGATTGACCCCCATCAGTTAACTGGCCCATTGGGCTATCTCCCGTTCTAGCCAGTACATCACGACTGGTATATCAGAGGACTTGGTATGTGGTATCCTGTCTGTGGGATGGTGCATATAAAAGATCCTTTGCTACTAGAAAGAAAGAAATGTTTTATTTAAGGATGCACTCAACACATTTTATTTATGGTTATATGGCATCAGACATATGGTTAAGGACCACACAGATTTTGAGAAAAGAAACCCGCTGTCGCCACTACATGAGCTGCTCTTTCCGATTAGCAGCAAGGGATCTTTTATTTTCACTTCCCACAGACAGGATAGCACAAACCATGGCCTTTGTTGAACCAGTTATGGATCACTGGTCGGTGCAAGTGGTTTACACCTACCCATTGAGCAAACCCTTGCGAAGCACTCACTCAGGGTTTGGAGTCAGTATCTGGATTAAAAATCCAATGCCTCGACTGGGATCCGAACCCAGTACCTACCAGCCTGTAGACCGATGGCCTAACCATGACACAACCAAGGCCGGTCCTTTGCTACTAATGAAAAAATGTAGCACGGTTTTCCTTTCTAAGACTTGCATGTATATGTCGAAATTACCAAACGTTTGACCAGCTTGATGATGGTGATTATGTTGAACAGTGATGGCAAATTGTGAAATGTGTTAATTTGTGCAAAACTATAATATTTTAATAAATCAATGTGCTCTAATTGTATCATTAACCAAAACAAACTTTAACTTTTTAATTTGTATATCATATGCTGTCCGGGCTGTGTGTTCAGTGAGTCGGTCAACTGCAAAAGAATGCTGTAAATGTTCTTAATTGCTTAACGACCTCAATGTCATTGCCCATCATGTCACCAGGCCCGCGCTTCATGCTTCATGCTCCGCTTCATGCTTCATGCTCCGTGCTCGCTTGGCTGCCCATGTTTTTCAGGCAGGTCGTGCTTCAGTGAACACCTTTTGCACCCACCCAATTTATCATGGTGACACAGGCGAGGTTTGTAAGTAAGAAGCGCTGGCAATCTGACACTTTATTATTCACCTTGACGGACATTAGCATACATGTGACTGTCTTCGTGTATACCGAGGTGGGTTTTTTCTTTGCCCGTCACCATGTCATATGTCTTACCATGACCTACAAACCTAGTTCATGTATACATCCAGGCAATCGGAGAGCCTTTTGTAGTATTGTTACCTTATCTTGTGCTGTAAGTGAAGAGCGTACTAAAACCAGTATTAGAGAATCATAAAAACATTATATATGAATACCACTGACTTGGCAAATCATTACCGTACATGATTAAGTAGGCCTTTTGTATATCTTGGCAAATAATCATGTGCTACTTAGCAAATCATTACATTACACACTACCAACTTTAGCAAATCATTACATTATGTACTAAAAGTCTTGGCAAATCATTACATTACGCACTACCAACTTTAGCAAATCATTACATTATGTACTAACTGTCTTAGCAAATAATTACGTTATATACTACTAGTCTTAGTAAATCATTACATTATATACTACTGATCTTAGCAAATTAGAACATTATGTACTACCCATCTTAGTAAATTATTACATTATGTACTACCAATATTAGTAATTCATTACATTATATACCACTGGTATTAGCAAATCATAACATTATGTACTACCGGTACATGTCTTAGTAAATCATTACATTGTGTACTACCGGTACATGTCTTAGTAACTCATTACATTGTGTACTACTGGTACATGTCTTAGTAAATCATTACATTGTGTACTACTTGTTTGATTAAATCATTACATTGTGTACTACTTGTCTTAGTAAATCTTTACATTGTGTACTACTTGTCTTAGTAAATCTTTACATTATGTACTACATGTCTTGGTAAATCTTTACATTGTGTACTACCTGTCTTAGTAAATCATTACATTATGTGCTAAATATCTTAACAAATCATTACATTATGTACTACTGCATGGTCTTAGCAAATAATTACATTATGTACAGTTGTACTACTGGACTTCAACTCATTACATATGTACTACACATCTTAGCAAATTATTATATTATATTTTTGTACTATTGGTCTTAGCAAATCAATACATTATATACTACTGGTCTTAGCAAATCGTTACATTTTATACTGTTGTTAGTAAATCATTACATTATGTACCACTGGTCTTAGTAAATCATTATATTATATACTACCTGTCTAAGCAAATAATTACATTATGTACATATTTTATAATCATTAAGTAAGATAGTGTTGCCCATTTGTTAACTTTCTGCACATGCTATGCCTGTAAGATGTACATATATACACAATGTTTCACACAAAAAAAAACCTATATATGGCCCTATATATATTGTCATGAACACTGCAAGAATAAATGGGTATACTCCCTCTACCTCCCAGATTTATCCCAAATTTACAAAATCATTAAATTATAAATTTAAAAAAGAAATAAAAGAGAGAAAAAAATCTGTCTGAAGAAATATTCTCATGCATATGAATGACAATTGCATATTAAATAAAAGTATATATATATGAATTTATTGGAAATGGATACCACACTCACCAATTTGTTTCCAATCAGATCGAGCTATATGGGCCTCATTTAGTAGCTGTAATTGAATGTATAGATTTCTCAGTGCTACTGTGTATCTTGACCTACATAGTTCAATAAAACCTTTGCTGCTGATGGAGCTAGAGTCTGGTCAGTCCTTATATGGTATAACATGAATGCTGTGTGCTGTAGAAGGGCAGGATAGAACATATCCAGCCTCAGTGGTGTCGTCACATAAGTCTTGTAGTCGTAGGTACCGAGTTCCTTCCACCCAGAGTGAGTTTTAACAACTCAATGGTGTCGTCACATAAGTCTTGTAGTTGTAGGTACCGAGTTCCACCCAGAGCCAGTTTTAACAACTCAGTGGTGTCATGACATAAGTCTTGTAGTTGTAGGTACCGAGTTCCACCCAGAGTGAGTTTTAACAACTCAGTGGTGTCGTGACATGTCTTGTAGTTGTAGGTACTGAGTTCCACCCAGAGCCAGTTTTAACAACTCAGTGGTGTCGTCACATAAGTCTTGTAGTCGTAGGTACCGAGTTCCACCCAGAGCGAGTTTTAACAACTCAGTGGTGTCGTGACATGTCTTGTAGTTGTAGGTACCGAGTTCCACCCAGAGCGAGTTTTAACAACTCAATGGTGTCGTGACATAAGTCTTGTAGTTGTAGGTACCGAGTTCCACCCAGAGCGAGTTTTAACAACTCAGTGGTGTCGTGACATAAGTCTTGTAGTTGTAGGTACCGAGTTCCACCCAGAGCGAGTTTTAACAACTCAGTGGTGTCATGACATAAGTCTTGTAGTTGTAGGTACCGAGTTCCACCCAGAGCGAGTTTTAACAACTCAGTGGTGTCATGACATAAGTCTTGTAGTTGTAGGTACCGAGTTCCACCCAGAGCGAGTTTTAACAACTCAGTGGTGTCGTGACATAAGTCTTGTAGTTGTAGGTACCGAGTTCCACCCAGAGCGAGTTTTAACAACTCAGTGGTGTCATGACATAAGTCTTGTAGTTGTAGGTACCGAGTTCCACCCAGAGCGAGTTTTAACAACTCAGTGGTGTCATGACATAAGTCTTGTAGTTGTAGGTACCGAGTTCCACCCAGAGCGAGTTTTAACAACTCAGTGGTGTCGTGACATAAGTCTTGTAGTTGTAGGTACCGAGTTCCACCCAGAGTGAGTTTTAACAACTCAGTGGTGTTGTGACATAAGTCTTGTAGTTGTAGGTACCGAGTTCCACCAAGAGCCAGTTTTAACAACTCAGTGGTGTCATGACATAAGTCTTGTAGTTGTAGGTACTAAGTTCCACCCAGAGTGAGTTTTAACAACTCAGTGGTGTCGTGACATGTCTTGTAGTTGTAGGTACTGAGTTCCACCCAGAGTGAGTTTTAACAACTCAGTGGTGTCGTGACATAAGTCTTGTAGTTGTAGGTACTGAGTTCCACCCAGAGTGAGTTTTAACAACTCAGTGGTGTCGTGACATAAGTCTTGTAGTCGTAGGTACCGAGTTCCACCAAGAGCCAGTTTTAACAACTCAGTGATGTCGTGACATAAGTCTTGTAGTTGTAGGTACCGAGTTCCACCCAGAGCCAGTTTTAACAACTCAGTGGTGTCGTGACATAAGTCTTGTAGTTGTAGGTACCGAGTTCCACCCAGAGCCAGTTTTAACAACTCAGTGGTGTCGTGACATAAGTCTTGTAGTTGTAGGTACTGAGTTCCACCAAGAGCCAGTTTTAACAACTCAGTGGGAGGTGTAAGACCATTACACCCTCTTCTCCTTCACTAACCATAATGGTAATCCATATCTTATTACAGAGTAACACCAACTCGATTTTTTTTTCTTTCTTTTTTCATTCTTTTCTTTCTTTCTTGCTTTCTTTTCTTTTCTTTCTTTCTTTCTTTCTTTCTTAATTTCTATCTATCTATCTTTCATCCTTTCTTCCGTCCTTTCTTTCTTTTCTATCTTTCTTTCTTATTATTTTTTTAGCTAAAATAGAACTAGGTCCATTTTGATGGGTTACATATTTTGTGTGACACCTTGAGGTTGATAACTTAATTCTGCTCATCTTGTTGACACACTAGGCGTGAACTGGAACAGCTGGCACTGGTGTTTCTGAGAGCTCTAGTGTGTCTGAGTTGGGATCCCGGCAAAATGAGATGGTTTGTAATGGCAGCACTAATAAGACTCACTAGAGGAACTTGTCTGGTATGTGGCAGCACAATGCAATGTTATTTACTTCCAGCTTGGCCAGACGTCACCGTTTACAGGGTTGCTGTCACATAGACTCCCCATCACTCCCCAGAGAGTATACTGGTAGTTAAAGGAGAGTCAATTTTAGCATGCAAATTTCATTTGGGCTATATCTCATTCAAGCCAGTGCACCACGACTGGTATATCAAAGGCCGTGGTATGTGCTATCCTGTCTGTGGGATGGTGCATATAAAAGATCCCTTGCTGCTAATTGGAAGGAGTAGCCCATGAAGTGGTGACAGCGGATTACCTCTCTCAATATCTGTGTGGTCCTTAACCATATGTCTGACGCCATATAAATGTAAATAAAATGTGTTGAGTGTGTCGTTAAATAAAACATTTCCATCATTCATTCATTACTACAAATGTATATAATGTCATCCCATTGGTCCAGCCAAAGCAACTTCAGTTTGTTTATTTACTTGATGAATGTAAAAATAATGTCAGGTAATGTCATATGGTTGATTACCTGATGACGTCACTGTAGCTTGTCTTATTGAATGTTATTGTTTAGAACCAAACAAATTATTGAAAATAAAGTATGAACTTTTAGTGTCATTTTTAGCATATACGTTTCAAATTTAGTGATAAGGATTGTCTGTTATTTCTTTTACATTCTTTTGGTTATGAAAAAGAAAAAATTCATCCACAAACATATACAGTAAAACTCTTTTAAACCGGACACCCTCAGCGCCAAGTAAAATGTCCGGCTTCAAGAGGTATCCAGTTTAGAGAGGTTATTTTCTGTACTGATTTTTAAAAAAGGACCGTGGAAAATGTCCGGTTTTGGAGGAATTCCGGTTTACAGAGGGTCCGGTTTTCAGAGGTGTCACTGTGTATTCGTGAACAGCTTTACATCGATTTTTTGTTTTTACATTCAAGTGAGGGATTCAAACTCCTTTACCCCCTCCACTCTCCAAATTTGTACCTAGATATGTAGTAGTTCCTTTCTTTCCCATATGTAAAGTTGTTAATAATCTGCCATTTGTTCCACCAATTTGACCCTGGTGTGTGATAAACTGAATCTTAACTCGTAGCCCATTTAATAATAAACTGTGTGTTGTGAAACATGTGATAAGATTACGTTGGGAAGTCTTTAACTAACAGTAATACACTTGATTAATTCTGGACGTATATTGCACTGGGCTCCTGGTTACTATCTGCAGTGTCGGGCTGTGGAAACACCGTCAAATCCCTGGCGGGTTTTTAACAAAGATGACTTTGTAAGAGAGGATATGGAAACACCAACAAACACAGAGCCATATGTGTTTTATACAGACGTGCATTTACAGGGTGCACACCACCAAATCAGTTCCCACAGATAACCATACTAACATATTTGGCTAATGTAATAAAGCTGCTACATGCAGCCTTTCAATCAACGTATGTATGTATGTACATACTTATATACAAGGGTCACGGAACGGGGTTTTGCAGGGTCCATGCCCCCCAGTTTTTCCTGTTATTACGACAGGAAAGATGGAAATGCTATATTTGTATGCTTGAAATTCAAAAGGTTCACTCAGAGGAGAATACACCCCCCCCCCCACCGAACTTTCTCTGACAGGTCCATGCCCTGGGCCATAGGACTGACAGTGCCCCCCCCCCCCCCCCACCCCATTTTCAAATCATACTGACATTGGGCCCCTCCCACTTTCAAATACCGGTACACACTGTAACCCCTGATATACCAGAGATAACTACAACACTTCACCCTTAAAGGTGCTATTTCAAAGTTTCAATAATGGCAGTTACCACAACTAATATTTATTAATTTATGCCTATAAAAAAACCTACAACCAAATTTTGCTTTGAAACGTAAGATAACTCACATTAACTAGTGAAGTTTATACCTTAATTATATGCCTATAAAAAAACCTACAACCAAATAATTATATTTACCAGTACTAGTTGAACATGTTTTATTTTAGAGGTGAATCTTGAGAGTGTGTCACTCACATTAACTAGTGATGTAACATAGATAACTCACATTAACTAGTGATGTACCATAGATAACTCACATTAACTAGTGATGTACCATAGATAACTCACATTAACTAGTGATGTACCATAGATAACTCACATTAACTAGTGATGTACCATAGATAACTCACATTAACTAGTGATATACCATAGATAACTACAACACTTTACCTTTAAGATTCAAAGAAAATGAAAGCCCAAAATAATAGGAAGCATATACCCATGACCATCCTAGTTCTTCACATAAATTGTTATCCTAATTTTAGTGGCACTACACATGTTAATCACAATATAAATGTTAATACAGATTATATATATTGGTTACCCAAGATTTTAAAAGACTCTCCCTTAACTTTACCATAATATAATATCAACGGTCATAGTATGGAATATCCTGTCTATGAGATGGTGCATAAAAAAGATCCCTTGCTACTAACGGAAAAATGTTGTAGGTTTTCTCTCTAAGACTATGTTTAAAATTACCAAATGTTTGACATCTAATAGCTGATGATTAATAAATCAATGTTCTAGTGGTGTCATTAAACAAAACAAACTTTAACTTTTTTTTACCATAATATATTGCACCACCACCACCGAGACTGTCGTCCTGCCGTTTATAACTACACAGCATATATTAATCTTATCACACTGCCAAATGAACCGTGGTGCTATAGCCGATGATGAGGCACCATTCAGTAATGTAATTATACAAATGATTGTGAATTATACATGCTTCATTAGTCTGGCCTGTGTTCAGCTCGTCACATTGTGAACACTTGATCACCTGCCTTGGAACCAATTGTCTGCCGCTTTTCAGTTTATATGGATTCATGCAGCGTTGCTTGAACATGATTGTTGAAAATGTGAGGAAAAGAATCCTCAAATAAAATGGGAATACAAGCTGCCCAGACTCGTATCCACGTGTCTGCAGAGTACAGAAACATGTTTAATTAATAATTATCTCTCTTTTCATTCGTAAGCTTTGTGAAAAGAAGTAAACATACATAAGTTATGCGACTCTCTACTTGTGGAGCCAGTGGAGCCAGTGGAGCCAGTGGATCGAATAGTGGTTTTGTTTGTCACAAACAATTCAGCTGATATAATTGTGTTATATTCTGTCATGCATTAAAAATAATTTTAGTAGGCATAAACAATAATCAGATTCCATCCAACCCACCAACCCCAACCTATTTAATCGAGACCCTCTGTAGACCAGAATTCCCTTAAAACAGGACATTTTTCATGGTCTCTTTTTAAATATTAGTACAGAACACAAACTCATTATTTAACCGAATACCTCTTAAAGGGACAGACCCTAGTTTCAGCCCGTAAAAATGGACACCAAGTTTAGTTAATCTACAATTTGGATAAAGTTAAAATTGGGTGAAACATGAGTCTGTGATTTTGAAATGTTGAAATACTCCCTAAAAATAGACAAAAATTTGACTCCATAACTGTTACTTATCAGATGCACATGTGTTTTTAAAAATATGAAAAATTCATTTTGTGATATTAAAAACACCAAGATGACCTAAAACACTTCGAATGTACGGAAATGGATAATCTAAACAATAAAATCGAAGTAAAGTATGATTTCAGTTATTAAAAACGGCTCTAATAGTAAAAAAATATGCCTTAGTGTTTAAAAACTAGGGTATGTCCCTTTAAAACTGGACTTCTCATGGGTGTCCAATTTAGAAGGGTTTAACTATATATATATATCTTTACCAGTTATTACTGTATTACAAAAATTTTAAGTCACAGCTGCTGTCATTACCAAAGTTTGTACATTTCTGTTTGGCATACAAATATATTTTAAGCTTCTACAAACATCAGTATGATTTGCCAAACAGTGATAATTTAAGCCATCATTTGTAAATAATGTGTGAATGAATGTTATAAAAGCTAGCTGTTGTAGCCAAAACTATTTTACACTAATTACTACAGATTCAGTGTCTTTAAATTCTGTTATGATTCTTTCTTTTTTATACATTCTTAATTGCTGTATACTGTAAATCAGCAAATGTTAGCGAGTATAAAATATTAGTGGATTAACAAGTCCATACAAAATGCTAATATTTCATGATACTAAATTTAAAAAGACCTACTAGACACTAATCTGAATTTTTGTTTTGCAATTCTTTTGTTGGTGATTAACCCTATCTGTGGGATGGTGCATATAAAAGAACCCTTGCTGCTAGTCGAAAAATAGTAGCTCATGAAGTGGCGACAGCGGGTTTCTCTCTCAATATCTGTGTGGTCCTTAACCATATGTCTGATGCCATATAACCGTAAATAAAATGTGTTGAGTGCGTCGTTAAATAAAAACGTTTCTTTCTTTCTTTCTTTGTTGGTGATTAACTGGATGCACAACAATGGTTACATGCTGTCGATGATGATAATAATAATTAGTTAGCATGCATATTACTGCATTTTTCTACTAAATTTGATTATATGTAAATTGCATAACGTCAAAATATATCCAAAGTATTCTTTTAGCCAATCCTACAGCTTTTTCTATCTGTTTTGTTAATGTCTGATAATGCCGACGTCTATATAGTTTTACGTTGTTAATACGTTATACATGTCTCTTATTTGGATTTCGCTAAATTTTAACATTGCTAATATTTTATGATTTACAGTATATACCGTATGTTCATAATATGCAAATGAAGTAGTGTTACTGCATGATGTGAAAGGAAGGAAATAATTTATTTAACAACACACTCAACACATTTTATTTACGGTTGTATGGCGTCAGACATATGGTTAAGGACCACACAGATATTGAGAGAGGAAACCCGCTGTCGCCACTTCATGGGCTACTCTTTTCAATTAGCAGCAAGGGATCTTTTATATGCACTATCCCATAGACAGGATAGCACATACCATGGCCTTTTTAAGTGAGAAATAGCCCAATGGGCCCACTGACGGGGATCGATCCCAAACCGACTGTGCTTCAAGCGAGTGCTTTACCACTGGGCTACATCTCAGCCCTGATGTGAAAGCTACATGTACTAATTATCATTGCCATCTAATCAATATATATTCATGTTTGTCATAATGAAAGTTTATATGATTGAGCTTCGTTGACAAAGAACTAATTATTTAAACATCAGCCATCTCCTGAATATTGGTAGAAGGCTCCCTGGATACTAATATTATTTCCAGGTGAGAAATGTCATATAAAGAGAACATTTGGACATATCTAAAACAACAAGCAGAATGTTAATAAATAATAAAGCACAATAATGCAATGTGAGCACAGAACCATTTACCATATTCCTTTTATTAGTGAGTATGAGGTGAAATGAAAGGAATATTTTAAGAGTTCATTTGCAAAACGTAATATATCCACTTACGATGGGGGGGGGGGGGGGGTTGGAGGGGGGGGGGTGCCACTAAAAAAGCGCTCATTACTTGAGTTAATTTTTTAAAATTATTTTCCAGTTCAGTATTACAAAACGTAATTATGATTAAGTATTGATGTAAAAGAATGAAAGAGTAGAATTAAATATTAAGCATTAAGAAAATAACTGTCTTTCAAACTGAGTTCTTAGAATGAAAGTCGGCGTGCTCAGAAGCCACTAAATATCTTCTTTTCTTTTTGATCATTCCATAAAAATAACTCGCAAATGTCATTCGCGTTTTGCATATTTTTATTTTTTTATTTTATTTCTTTATTATTGTTTTTTAATTCACAAAATATAATATTTGCATTAAAAAAAAATCTATAATCAAAAGTGATTATTTGCCATATATACTAATAAACGACTATAGAGAATAGTAAACTGAAATGGCTTTTTTCAATAGGTACGTCTGCTTCATAATATGAGTTGTCTGTATTCTGTTTATAAAACAAGCTGTTCATGTGTATAACATTATGTTTAATATTAGATTGCACAAGGTCTTAGTTCATGGCTGTAGGAACTGAAAATCTTGAGACATCTGACTCTCATATAGGAAATATAAATAATATCTTTTTATAACATCTTCCTACTGGTTTCTTATTGGTCAAGTGCTGCTGCTAACAAGTCTGCAAATTGACGCCAACCGGTTGAGTAAACATGTTATTTATAAAGTTTATTTCCAGTAGTTGGTTAATACCAGTGTAGAATTGCTATAGGGTGTCGTTTTCTAAGGAGAAATTTCTACGTATTTGAGGTAGTCAGTTTTAAACATTTTTCTTCAGGCATATCTCGTGTGTGTGGGACTATATAAAAGTGGACAGTCCTTATATGGGCATCTTGCTGATCTCCCTTCCTCACCCACTCGATGTTTCTCTCTATTTTTATTTTTTTTCTATGTTTCATGCATTGTATTACAACCACAGGGCTTGAAACTCGCCAAAAAATATGGTGGCCCAAAAAATAATAAAGGATGTTGGCAAATTATGGTAAGAGAACCACAATGTGGAATACAAATATTAATAGTGGCTTTTATGTTATAGCTCTAAAGAAGATCACTCACATAATATTATTTCTACGCCAGTGACCTGCCTTTGAAAAAAACAGGCATTGTAAATTCGGCCCTATATGTTTAGTAATTTAAGTTTCACAGTGTAGGCGAGTTAATTTCCATGTTTATAAATATAGCAGCTACTGTAGTGGGGGTGAGATCTGATGTGTCTTTATGTTAAAGTCATAGCCCTAGTTTCAGTGTGTGAAAATGGACACTAAGTGGGGTTAATTTACCCATAACCCACTTGGATGAAGTTACAATTAGAGTGAAACAAGAGTCTGCATGATGTTCAAATGGGGAAACACCTTTACACATAAACTAGATAACGTCTCCATAACTGTTACTTCTCTTAGGTGTGTGTGTGTGTGTTTTAAAATAAAAATAAATGCATTTTGTGGTATTATGGGGTGGGAAGTAGTCCAGTGGTAAAGCGTTCGATTGATGTGCATTCAGTCTGGGATCGATCCCTATCGGTGGACCCATTGGGCTATTTCTCCCTCCAGCCAGTGCACCACGACTAGTACATCAAAGGCCGTGGTATGTGTTATCCTGTCTGTGGGATGGTGCATATAAAAAGATCCCTTGCTGCTAATCGACAAGAGTAGCCCATGAAGTGGTGAACAGTGGGTTTTGTCTCTCAATATCTGTGTGGTCCTTAACCATATGTCTGATACCATATAACCGTCAATAAAATGTGTTGAGTGCATCGTTAAATTAAAAAGAAAAGAAAAAAGAAAGCATTTCCATAACAGTCCTCAGAGGTGTATGTTTGTTTTAAAATATTTAAAAAATGCATTTTGTGGTATTATAGAAAACCCAGGATGACCAGAAACACTTGAGAGGTACAGAAATGTATAAATCTAAGCAATGACATCTAAGTAATGTCAGATTTCAATTGTCAAAAAAGGCTAAAATAGGGAAAAAATTGCTATAATTTTTAAAAACTAGGGACTATCACTTCAAGATATTGGACATGTATTTAAATTCTTTCCAACTTAAATTTTATTATTTTTATATCAATATTTGTTCTATTTCTTACAGCAAGAGAGAACATAATTTTTTATTCAGATTGTTCGTTTGACCTTCATATAATTTTTAGAGGTCATCAAAAAAGCTACAGATCTTATTTCTTTAAAATAATTTTCATTAATACTAACGTGCGTGACAAAACAACATTATTTCATGAGAGACATAAACGTTATAATAAAATAAATTGCTGTATGTCATTATTATTTAGTTTTTGTGTAGGTAAGGTGTTTCATTCGATTGCCGAGCTAGTGTCAAGTGATATACATGTATATTCACTTGTGTGAACTTGAGGTTATTGCATTAGTGATATGTTCTCCTCTGTAGACATTAGACTAACAGTAACATGTTCAGACACACTAACTGTATTTCTCAGTCCATTCTCATCTATTTACATGCTCATATCCAATTAAGGTTCAAGCACGCTGTCCTGGACACACACCTCAGCTATCTGGGCTCTCTGTCCAGGACAGTGGGTTAGTGGTTCGTAGTTAGTGAGAGAGAAGAGGGTGTAGTGGTCTTACACCTATACCCACTGAGACGTTCAAACTCGCTCTGGGTGGGAGCCGATACCGGGCTGTGAACCCTGTACCTACCCGCCTTATGTCTGATGGCTTAACCACGACACCACAAAGGCTGGTACAGTATTTCTCAATCCATTCTAATCTCACGCCCTATAGTGAACATGATTTACAGTTTTATTGTTTTCACCTCTCATAAATATTACTCTGTACTGCATGACTGTTGAAGCTTCTTATATAACCTTATGTATGACCTTCTCAGGTCATTAATATTAGAATACAGTTATAACTGCTTTAACTACCAAATCTTTCAGGCAGTGTTTTGAGAGTATGCCTTAATATTCCAAGTTGGCTAAGCTGAACAATATTCAGTAGCCAATTACTAACATAGTGACTTTTTTATATTTTGAGTTTAATAAGGTGATTGTTTGCCATAGGTTTTGACTACGCCTTGGCTTTCTGCACTTACATCAGTTATGATTGTGATATGTCATCATAAAAATTATTAAAAAAACAGACAGTAAAACTGCAGGGGAAAAGGATTCTTTTGTTTTTCCTTTTCCTGGTTCATTGGTAAATCTACCCAATAGCTGATGTAGTTTTCATGCTGGAGTGTTGTTAACCATTGATTGATTCTTTCTTTCTTTTTCTTTCTTATTTTCCTTCTTTCTTTCTGTTGTTCATGCTTTTTCTCTGTCTATGTCCACCATCTCTGTCTTTTTTTGTCTCATTTTTTCTTTCTCCCCCCCTCTCTCTCTCTCTCTCGCTATCTCTCGCTCTCTTGCTCTCTCTCTCTATTCTCTCTCCCTCTGATCCTATCTCATTCCCTCCCTTCCTCTATCGCTACCTTTGATCCACTCCCCTATCGTCCCCTCAATAATCCCCACCATGCCAACCACTCTCTATCTAGATATCTATATCTCTCTATCTCCCTCCATACCTCCCCCTGATCTCTATCTAACTTTAGCCCTCCCTCTATCCCCCATCCATCCCCTCCCATGCATCTCTAGCTCTCTCTCTCTCTTTCCTCTTCTCTCTCTCTCTCTAGCTCCCCTATCCCTCCCATGCCCCTCTCTCTCTACCGACCTCCCTCTCTCTCTCTCTCTCTTCTCCCCTTATCCCTCCCATGCCCCACGCTATTCTCTCCTCCCTCCCTCCCCCCTTTATCTATCTCCCTTTATACCTCCCTCTCTCACCTCCATCCCTCTCTCTCTCTCTCTCTCTCTCTCTCCTCCCCCCTATCCCTCCATGCCTCTCTCTCTCTCTCTCCCTCCCTCCCTCCCTCCCCCTTCCTCTATCTCCCTTTATCCCTCCCTCTCTCCCCTCCATCCCTCCCATGCCTCTCTGCCTCTCTCTCTATCTCTCTCTCTCTCTCTCTCTCCTATCCCTCCCATGCCTCTCTCTCTCTCTCTCTCTCTCTCTCTATCCCTCCCTCTCTCCCCTATCCCTCCCATGCCTCTCTCTCTCTCTCTCTCTCTCTCTCTCTCTCTCTCTCTCAAACCCATGGATAGCAAGACATTTTTTAAATGTAATATGCACACTTACATCTGCCCAAAGAGCTGTTTAAACTTACTCTGGGTGGGAGCCAGTCCTGAGACATGAACTCAATACCCACAAGCCTTAAATATTAATCAGTGAAACTGATGTGACCAGGAAGTGGTAGCTGAACCAATAACCAATAACCAATTCCTTGATCAATCACCTACACCATACTGATTACCATGGCCTACTTGGATATGGGTCACTGTACATATAAACACACCAGATTACAGATCCAAATTGAACCATTTTTCGATGTTCTAAAGAAAAGCCCACTCAGTTCTCAGTTTTTTTGTAAATAATTTCTATGATGGATTGCCTTCAAAGACATTTCTCAAAGCATTTGCTTGGCAAGTATTCACGAGTGCGTGTTTGACCAGTCATTGCTATTTCACACCTGACTGGGTAAATCAATGGTCTGGGATAAGATGAATTCTTCCACACTAACACAGTGCACAGTAGGCTGGGCCTGATCCAAACAGGAACTGCTGTCTCTCACGACCTAGTGTCTCTCTGGAACTACTGTCTCTCACGAACAGTTGTATCTCTAGAATGGCTGTCTCTCACAAATGGTTGTATCTCTGGAACTACTGTCTCTCATGAACAGTTGTCTCGCTAGAACTGCTGTCTCTCACAAATGGTTGTCTCTCTGGAACTGCTGTCTCACGAACGGTTGTCTCTCATGAACTGTTGTGTCTCTGGAATGGTTGTCTCTCTCCATCCACCCTTCCTTTCACCCATCCATCCATCCATCCATCTATCCATCCATCCATCCATCCATCGTTACTGGTAGGTGGATCGACAGCTCAGAATATAAAAGACAAAAGTTGATGCCATTGACAAGGATAGCTTTGATGTACAGATTTACCCTAAAATATAGTCTTAGAGAGAGGAAACTCGCTACATGTTTCCATCAGTAGGAAGGGATCTTTTATATGCACCATCCCACAGACAGGATGGTACATACCACAACTTTTGATACACCAGTCATGGTGCACTGACTAGATTGAGAAATACATGTAGTTCAAATTCGTGACATCAGACTACATTTGAGACAATCATGATGGCGTCATATTAACGATGGAGCTGGCTTTAGAACTGTGCTTTACTATAAATATCAAATTCGTGACATCAGACTACATTTGAGACAATCATGATGGCGTCATATTAACGATGGAGCTGGCTTTAGAACTGTGCTTTACTAAATATCAAATTCGTGACATCAGACTACATTTGAGACAATCATGATGGCGTCATATTAACGATGGAGCTGGCTTTAGAACTGTGCTTTACTATAAATATCAAATTCGTGACATCAGACTACATTTGAGACAATCATGATGGCGTCATATTAACGATGGAGCTGGCTTTAGAACTGTGCTTTACTAAATATCAAATTCGTGACATCAGACTACATTTGAGACAATCATGATGGCGTCATATTAACGATGGAGCTGGCTTTAGAACTGTGCTTTACTAAATATCAAATTAAAATGTTATTTTAGAAGTGTTATAGGATATATAAACTTCACTACTCGTGTTTTTTAATATGTAAAAATATCAACATCATCTAGTTAATTGGTATTTGTCTTGGCAGAGCCTCGACATATACCAATTAACACAGACCCAGTTGATATTTTTTAAATTAAAAAACAATCGTGACAAATTCTCAATATTTGACTCTGAAACGATGCTAAAAACTGATTTTTATCCAGACACCTCCATTTATTACAGACATCAGAATGAAACAAAAAATTATGATAACTGAACGTGAAGCAATGAAACACTTCTTTTGTTGAGTTATTTCAAGATGGGTGAGATTAAATATATTTTGGATCAAATTTACGAATCCCGTTTTTCTTAAACTTACTTACTTACTTACTTATACCCATCGTCCCTTCTGGGACATAGGCCATTGACTACAGTTTTCCAGAGTTGTCTGTCCTGGGCTCAGGTTTCAAGCTGCCTCCACCATGTGTTATTTGGGTGGCCGCTTTTTCTGTTGCCTTGTGGGTTCCATGTCAGAGCCTGTTTTTCTTAAATACAGGTGTTTAAACTTTGTAAATCAATGTGGTTACATTCACGTATCATGTAAGACAAAAACAGGTGTTGTAAATTCATCCCATATTGTTCAGAAAATGGGCATGGTAGGGGATAGATAGACCATGGGTGATCAGGCTCTCGTTTGTGTTTGGGGGTGGATGCAGGCTGATGTTTGCACGAGTTAAATGAAAATACAGAATCTGCAATTGCTACATTGCATTGCAAACAAACCACTGCACATTGTTACAGGGATTACAAGTACTATTGTAAGTAGAATGTTTGTTTGTTTTGTTTAATGACACCACTAGAGCACATTGATTTATTAATCATTGGCTACTGGATGTCAGACATTTGATAATTTTGACATATAGTCTGAGAGGATTCCTGCTACATTTTTCCATTACTAGCAAGGAATCTTTTATATGCACCATCCCACATACAGAGTAGTACATACTACGGCCTTTGATATTCCAGTCGTGGTGCACTGGCTGGAACGAGAAATAGCCCAATGGGGCCACCAACGGGGATCGATTATAAACCGACCACGCATCAAGCAAGCACGTTACCACTGGGCTATGTTCTGCCCCCAGAGAAAAAGAGATGTGTGCACACGAGACTTGTGTCATCGTCGGCTTGTGTCATCGTCGTCTTGTGTCGTTGTCGGCGTCGGCTTGTGTCATCGTCGTCGGCTTGTGTCGTCGTCGGCTTGTGTTGTCGTCGGCTTGTGTCATCATCATCTTGTATCATCGTCGGCTTGTGTCATCGTCGTCTTGTGTCGTCGTAGGTGACAAGAATCTGTGGCACAATATTGTATGTTTGTCCTATTGATAACTGTTCACTCCAATACTTGAATGAACACACTTATCTAAATATATCCGAAGGGGGGCTATTTTTAGTCACAAATACTCAGCATTGTTTGATAAAGAGTCTATTTGAAAGGTCCGATTAATATGCCTGATATATATATATACCGTAATACACACATGGTTTAAGTGGTGTCAGCTAAACCGGAAAGGGGACTGTCGGTGTAATCACATATCTGGGTTGTCGAGATAAGGAATGGGAACAGCGGGTGAGAAAAACATGTAATCCTGAACACCCACAACTTGAACCTGGCTTTACCTCTAGAGGGATCCTGAGGTCAGTGTTTGTGTCATTCACAGTCATACTGTGCACATGTGCCAATAGTAAACAGTTTATGACCATCACCCTGAAGACTGCTTACAGCTTACAGAATTAAGGTAAGGATGTAATTAATATTGGGTGCATATAAAAGATCCCTTCTTTTTAATGGAAAGATGTGTCAGAATTATTAAATGTTTGACATCCAATAGCTTGTGATTTCAAAATCAATGTGCTTTAGTGGTGCTGTTAAACAAAACAAACTTTAACATTAAAGTTAGACACTAAATAACCGTAATTTAAAATATGCTGAAGTATTTTTAAACAAATATTTCTTTCCCTTTTTTATTAAAACATTTTGATGCCTACCCTAAAGTCTTCACATTCTTACAACTTAAAATGTCTTTACCTAATCAAGTCTAGGATTGATGCCTGCCAGTGGGCCCATTGGGCTATTTCTCGTTCCAACCAGTGCACCACAACTGGTACATCAAAGGCTGTGGTATGTACTATCCTGTCTGTGGGATGGTGCATATAAAAGATCCCTTGCTGCTAATCAAAAAGATTAGCCCATGAAGGCGGTGATAGCGGGTTTCCTCTCTCAATATCTGTGTGGTCCTTAACCATATGTCTGACACCATATAACCCTAAATAAAATGTGGCGTTAAATAAAACATTTTCTTCTTTCCTTCCATCCTTTTTTATTAAAACATTTTGATGCCTACCATAAATTATTCACATACTTACAACTTAAAACATCTTTACCTAATCAATTAACATATATATTTTATGTTGGTTGCCAGATGATGCATCAATTGGTTGATTCCGTCACTGCACACAGACAATAGGAAAAAAGCAGGATGTGTCAGAAACCGCAGACTGCAGTTCTATCTATTGTCTGTGAAATGCATGATTACGTTCCTCCTATACCATGATACTGATATAATGCTACAAAAGACGACTAATTATGTTTTAAAAGTAACAAAGCTATAGAATACAATTCAATTCAATTCAATCATTTATTTCCGTATATGAATTATACAGACATAAACAATAATATCAACATCAAGAAAAGAAAAAACAACACATTATAATGGTTACAATATCTTAGCACAATTATAATTTTTCTTGATCCTGTAGCAGTAGAGATGGTTTATATATGTGTGTGTGTGTGTGTGTGTGTGTGTGTGTGTGTGTGTCCTCCGCCCCTTTTTTTTACACCTTTCTATGCCACTGAAGACTATATAACAGAATTATCAAATGTTTGCGTTGTCAAACAAAACATTTTTTTTTTTAAAAGGACATATAATACTTTGTAACTAAGTTCATCTGCTGATGAGCTTTGTGCATGGCATTCAGCATCTCATTGTATCCCTAATTTGAAAGCCACTGCCCTGCTGATTGCAATAACAAGAACAGGAATTAGTCTGTCAATATTATGCCGGGCTCATTTCCCCCGACAATGCAAATATATTAAAATGAGTACTAAAAACAAAGCTTAAATCCGTTGACATATGAGCATCAGAAGAATGTCTCGGGACAATTCTAAATCTCTTCAAAGTGAGATTCAATCATTGAGCAACATGAACCAGCGGCAGAGAAGATTGTTGTTGTTTTTTCACACAAAAATATTTTTGTTTTCACAAACTTGAGCAGTGACGACATCGTAGATGATGTTGAGAGCGGTGACAGACAGAGATCTGTTTCCATTGTGTGCTGGAGCCCTCGGTGTTTGAGATGAACGATTCCGCCCACCGAGTCTCTGACAGTTCTCACCACAGTGAGGTCCGCTGTTTGTCAGTTCATCCCACCTAATCACAGCTCAAACACCTTGTCACCTCGGGCTCTGTGGGCTCTAGCTACTAACACAAGGATTTCTTTAGCTTTCAAACGTACTTAATGTTGGTCATCTAAGGGTGTTTTCAAAATGGAAGATTTTCTGAATTTATAAAACATTGTTCCATATGATGGTCATATTGGGGTGTATTTCAAGGAGAGATTTTCTAAATTTATAAAACATTATTCCATATGGTGGGTCATATTGGGGGGGTGTTTCAAGGAGAGATTTGTTTAATTGTTCATATGATGGTTATCTTAGGGTGGTTACAAAATGGAAGAATTTTTGTTTTCCTTAATTTATGAAATATTGTTCCATATGGTTGTTCTCTTAGGATGGTTTCAAAATGGAAGATTTTCTAAATTTATAAAACATTCCATATGGTGGTCATCTTGGGCTATGTTTCAAGGAAAGATTTTTAAATTTATGAAACATTGTTCCATATGGTGGTTCTCTTAAGGTGGTTTCATAATGGAAGATTTAAACATTTTTAAATTATGAAACATTGTTCCATATGGTGGTTATCTTAGAGTGGTTTTAAAATGGAAGAATGTTTTTATTTTATTATGAAATATTGTTCCATATGGTTGTTATCTTAGAGTGGTTTCAAAATCGAAGATTTAAATTTTTTAATTTGTAAAACATTGTTCCATATGGTAGTCATCTTGGGGGGTGTTTCAAGGGAAGATTTTAAAATTATAAAACAATATTCCATATGGTGGTCATTTTGGGCTATGTTTCCAGGGAAGATTTTTTAATTTATAAAACATTGTTCCATATGGTTATCTTTGGGTGGTTTAAAAATAGAAGATTTTTTTTTTTTAATTTATAAAACATTGTTCCATATGGTGGTTATCTTTGGGTGGTTTAAAACTGGAAGATTTTTTAAAATGAAACATTGTTCCATATGGTGGTCATCTGGTGGTGGTGGTGGTGGGGGGGGGGGTTCAAGGGAAGATTAAAATGTTTTTGGTAGGAACGTGTGCAGGAATTTTAGCAGGGAGGTGTCTAGATTGTGGTGAGTGTAGTTTACAGTGGGGACACGTAATGCTTCCCTAGAAAATACATTGAACAAAACAAAAGTAGGGAGATGCTTCGACCGCTGGGATGGTGCATATAAAAGATCCCTTGCTACTAATGGAAATGCCTGTTACTGGCCCCAGTCAGACTGCTGGTGCTTCCTTGCACCTGCCAGTACAGGCGGTCCCCTCTCCATGCCACCCCATCCCTTTTCTGTCTTGGACGGAGGAGCCGGCTAAGGCTGACACCTGTGCCCAGGACAGGCATGCGCTACAACAGCTTGCTCTGAATGTACACTTTAAGCACTTTGACCTGACCTGACCTGACCTGACCTGACCTGATTAATTGAAAAATAGAGTAGGTTTTACTCTCTAAGACTATATGACAAATTTACCAAATCTTTGATATCCATTAGCCGATGATTAATAAATCAATGTGCTCTAGTGGCGTCGTTAAACAAAACAAATTTTACTTTACCCTAGTAGTGAATTAAATTTGGTCTCAAATACCATATTTTCCCTCCTCCTTTTTTCAGTATATTTAAAAAAAAAAATTTGCCATCAGTATATTTAAACCAGAAAGCTTAATTGTGCGAAATTCTTCACAACTGACCGAGTAAATGGTATTTTCTGGCTTATTTTTTGAAAAGTTCTGTACATAACGAACACTTGTTTATGTTATCTCCTTTTTTTAATCAGTGTTCCGTGACTAAATGGAGAATAGTATGACTGGCCATTAGATAGCACACTTATCTCACAGTGATCACCGTGTTTGAAAACAACTACATGCTGAACAATAAAAACACACGCATGGAGTGTCCGGTTTCTTAACTGAAGGAAGGAAGGAAAGGAAAGAAAAAGACTAATGTAAAGAAACCCTTTTCTCTTAAAGAAAGAAAGAAATGTTTTATTTAACGACGCACTTAACACATTTTATTTACGGTTATATGGTGTCGGACATATGGTTAAGTACCACACAGGTATTGAGAGAGGAAACCCGCTGTCGCCACTTCATGGGCTACTCTTTTCGATTAGCAACAAGGGATCTTTTATATGCACATCCCATAGACAGGATAGCACATACCATGGCCTTTGATGTACCAGTCGTGGTGCACTGGCTAGACCAACCATGCATCAAGCGAGCACTGTACCACTGGGCTACGTCTCGCCTGTTTCGTATATATCCTCCTCATAAAACAGGGTTTTTAAAAATTAATTTCTTACTATGTTTTCCAGCTTCATGTATGTTATTTACAACTTGCTTTTCTTGTTATTAATCTTTGCTTTGAAATATAAAATTATACCTTAAACTATTTGCCCAAAAAAGTATCTGAGTTTTGTTTCATTCCATGAAAATGGACACAAAATTTTGTTAATCTACAAACCTGTAACACATCTGGATAGAGTTACAACATAATGAGGTTAAAATGGGGAAATACCCTTAAAAATAGACTAAAGCGTGTCTCTATAACCTTTATTTCCTTTATGTGCATTTCTCAAATTAACAAAAATGTATGTGTTTCCTGGTATTGCAAATACTAGGGTGACCAGAAACACTTCGGATGTATACAAATGGATATTCAAAGCAATAAAATGTAAGTAACTTCTAATTTAAATTATACAAAATGACTCTCATTGTGAAAATTATGTTATAGTGTTTAAAACAAGGGTGTGTCAATTTAAAAAAGCCGGTTTTATCAAATTTAACTGTCTTTTTCAAACTGATATATGCATACATACTGGTGTACAGCGTTTGTGCTTGCAGTAAATGTGTGGGCCATTAAATGGTAGAAAAAGGTATCTGTAGTGTTCATTTCATTGGACTGTTTGGAAAAGTTAAAGTTTGTTTTGTATAATGACACCACTAGAAAAAATGATTTATTAATCATTGGCTATTCAGTGTCATACCTTTGGTAATTCTGACACATAGTCATCAGAAAAAATGATTTATTAATCATTGGCTATTCAGTGTCATACCTTTGGTAATTCTGACACATAGTCATCAGAAAAAAACTACTATTTCTGTTAGCAGCAAGGGATCTTTTATATTTACTTTCCCACAGACAAGACAGCACATACCACAGCCTTTGATATACCAGTCATGGGGTTTGGATTTGACAACTAAATCATCACACAAAAAAACACAATGAGATTCCTTAAATGAATAATCCATCATGTGTTCGATATCGCTGATGATATAAATCTCACACAGTGTTCCATATGAAATGCTATGGTATGTGCTGCCTTACAACAATAAAACAGTTATATATATACTAGTAGCCTTTTTAAACACAGTTTGTCCTAAGGCAAAATAGAAGATTTTCTTTGCCATATCAATCTGTGTTGATGTCTTAATCCTTGTTCACATAATATGTCTTGTTGTTCTTCTTTATACGTCAGTTGTTGAGTTATTTCTGGGTGTACTGTCTGGCACCCATTAGCTGGGTGTTAACCAACACACTTGGAGTAACACTAGATTAGGCTGTCTTTTGTTGCCCATGTAGAGGTGGTACGACACACACCGGTATTAACCAAGATTAATACATACAGCCAGTTCTTCTTGCTAGACTGATTTAGATCCAACTTGAGCCCGTGTCGAACATTTTATATTATTGAAATAGCCTCGGGTGTCCATTTAGTAGAAGCTGTTGGTCAACTAGTACATGTCGGTTTGCCATTTTAATTTTTTCTTAATTATTAATTTTTGTTATCTCACAGTGATCAACGTGTTTGAAAACAGCTACATGCTGAACAGTGCAATAAATACACATGCATGAAAGAAGGAAAGGAAATGTTTTTTAACAACACACTCAACACATTATACGAAACGGGCCAGATGTAGCCCAGTGGTAAAGAGTTCACTTGATGCAGTGTCCATCTAGGATTGATCTCCGTCGGTGGGCCCATTGGGCTATTTCTCGCTCTAGCCAGTGCACCACAACTGGTATATCAAAGACTGTGGTATGTGTTATCCTGTCTGTGGGATGGTGCATATAAAAGATTCCTTGCTGTTAACAAAAAAGAATAGCCCATGAAGTGGTGACAGCGGCTTTCCTCTCTCAATATTTGTGTGGTCCATAACCATATGTCCGATGCCATATAACCGAAAATAAAATGTGTTGAGTGCGTCATTAAATAAAACATTTCCTTTTTATAAGAAATTTTTTTTAAAGGAAATTATAAGAAATTACGTTAATTCTTACCATACTCATTATACAATCTGTGTGTTAAAGTTTTGTTGTTATTGTTTTTTGGGTTTATTTTCCAGGTATTCATCTAAACACTACAGCATATTTTTCACTATTAAAGCCGTTTATGATCACTGAAATCAAACATTACTTATATTTTATTCTTTAGATTATTAACTTTCCATACGTTGGAAATGTTTCTGATGTTTATAATACCACAAAATGCATTTTTCATATTTTTAAAAACACATGTACTTCTTAGAAATAACAGTTATGGAGTTGAGTTTTAGTCTATTTTTATTAATATTTCACTGTTTCAACATCACAGATTCTTGTTTCACTCTCTTGTAACGTTATGCAAATGTGTTACAAGTTTGTAACTTAACCAAACTTAGTGTCCATTTTTACGGGTTGAAACTAGCGTCTGTGCCTTTAACATATTTTCTCTCAGTTTTCATTTTCATGTAATCATAATTTAATGTGAAAAATGAAACGGTGAAGTGTTTCTGAATACATGTTTAAAACAATGACAGATTATAATATATCCAGTGATAGTTACCAAACCCATCCATCTAATTACTGGGTTGTCAAGTTAAAGTTTGTTTTCTTTAATGACACCACTAGAGCACATTGATATGTTAATCATCGGCTATTGGATGTCAAACATTAAAATAATTTTGGTCAGTATGACATAATCTTAGAGAAGAAAACCACTACATTTTTCCATTAGTAGCAAGAGATCTTTTATATACACCATCCCACAGACAGGATAGCACATACCACAGCCTTTAATATACCAGTCGTGGTGCACTGGCTGGAACCTTCAACCTTCCTTTCTTTCCACTCTTTATCCTCCAACACATCAATCTGTCTGTAAGTCTGCCTGTCTGTCTTATTTGTTTGTAAACCATTCTGTCTGTTTGTCTTTTTGTCTGTCTGTGTGTCTGACTTTCATTCCATTTCTCTCTCTTCTCCTCTCTTTCTCTTGGGGCATGACGTAGCCCAGTAGTACAGAGTTCGCTCGATGCGCGGTCGGTCTGGGATCGATCCTCGTCGGTGGGCCCATTGGGCTATTTCTCGTCACAGCCAGTGCACCACGACTGGTATATCAAAGGCTGTGGTATGTGCTATCCTGTCTGTGGAAAGAGTAGCCCATGAAGTGGCGACAGCGGGTTTCCTCTCTCAATATCTGTGGTCCTTAACCATATGTCTGATGCCATATAACCGTAATTAAAATGTGTTGAGTGCGTCGTTAAATAAAACATTTCTTTCTTTTTTCTCTTTCTCTCTTTCTTATTTCTCCCTTTCTCTCTCTCTCTCTCTCTCTCTCTCTCTCTCTGTTCCTCTCTCTCTGTGTTCCTCTCTCTCTCTCTCTCTCTCTCTCTCTCTCTCTCTCTCTCTCTCTCTCTCTCTCTCTCTCCCCCTCCCCATTTGCATCACAGGATCGAACCATCTCTATGGATCCATTCAACTGATTGGGGTTTTTCTCACTGCAACCAGTCAAAGGCTGTGGTATGTGTTTTCCTGTCTGTGGGAAAGTGTATATAAAAGATCCCTTGCTGCATTAGGAAAAATGTAACAGGTTTCCTCTGATGACTACAAGTCAGAAATTACCAAATGTTTGACATCCAATAGCAGATGATTAATTAATCAATGTGCTCTAGTGGTGTCAACAAAACAAAGAATCAAAAAATTTGTCACACTTCATCCGTGATAAGTACAAATCTGGATGTAGTCCTACTGGTATTTGCTTCCCACCCAAATTGGGCCTCTTGGAAATAAGCTACAAGGCATATATGAGGTGGGTGTTTGTTTGTTCCCCTTGGCTGGCTCGCACCCTCTGAACCGACCACAAGCGAATGTCAAACTGTTAGTGCTAAGTCATTGGGCATCAGTAACATTCAGTGGCCCATGCAATTGTATCCTCATCTAATGTTCAACAAGCTCTTCATGGCGGTGTCACATTCTCTCAGATAGGAGAAGATCTCTGTGTACTTTACATGCGACCACAGTCGTTTCTTTGACAACATTTTTGCCAAGAAAGCCAAGTTACGGGACCAAGCAGTATGTGATACTACCTGTATGGCAAACTTCAGAGAAGGACACTGGCAGTCATTGATACATAATTGGCCATATGCGACACTAGCAAATGTCATATAGACAGAAACTGGCAGTCATTGAAACATTCGACAGTATGTGATACATTGGACTAGCAAACATATCAACAGAAACTGGCAGTCATTGAAATATTTGGCTGTATGTGATACTAGCAAATGTCATATAAACAGAAACTGGCAGTCATTGAAACATTTGACAGTATGTGATACTAGCAAACATCATATAAACAGAAACTGGCAGTCATTGAGGCAAACAGCTGTATGCAATACTATAGCAAACTTTTCATAGATGGATACGAACACTGAGGAATAAAACTGCATATTAGTTGGATAAAACTGTGTCAGAATTATCAAATGTTTGACATCCAATAAACCGATGATTAATTAATCAAAGTGCTCTAGTTGTGTCATTAATCAAAACAAACTTTATTTTTTTTATTTTTTATTACATGTGTACTTGGATGAAATATTCAGTTTGTTAAAAAAAAAACCCAGCTGTGTTGGTGTGATCCAGTAACGCAGTGATGTATGTGGTATACAGTTGTAGACTAACTCCACAGTGATATCTCTTCATTGCTTGTCGGTCGGAGATTTTCGATTCCAGTTGATGGAGACATTGTCAAAGAACCAGGTAAGTTGTGGTTTATAATATGACACGTCAGAGCCATAGTCAAAATGTGTACAATTGTAAGTTTGTAAGTAATTGTGGGTTTTGTTTTAATGAAGTATAAAGGTGCGATATAACTTTTACTTTTCTGATGGCAGTCACAGCAGCTGTGACAGCGTGATGTGGCCCAGTGTTAAAGTATTCGCTTGATGCGAGGTCGGTCTTGGATCAATCCCCGTCGGTGGGCCCATTGGGCTATTTCTCACTCTAGCCAGTGCATCACGACTGGCATATCAAAGGCCATGATATGTACTGTCTTATCAATGGGATGGTGCATAAAAAACATCCCTTGCTGCTAATCGAAAAGAGTAGCCTCTCTCAATATCTGTGTGGTCCTTAACCATATGTCTGATGCCATATAACCGTAAATAAAATGTGTTGAGTGCATCGTTAAATAAAACATTTCCTTCCTTCCACAGTGGCTCTAAGGATCATAGCAAATACAATGGCTTGGTACCCTACAGTGTATTGGTTAAGAAAACAGAAAGCAAAATTATGATTAGATTTGGGATTTAATCTGTGGTTTTTGACTGATAGATATTTTGGCACCAGAATACAAGGAAAGCTGTCTGTATAGTATAAATATATGACAGCAGCCTAACTTTGTCCTCCTTACTGTTAGGTAGAACCATAGATTCCATCATGACCATTACATGGTACACATACAGTATTTAACATACTGCTACAAGTCTGTGCTTAATATCAATGTCTCCAACATCATCATAGGCATTGGTATGATCATCCATCTGTGCATAGTGATTAATGTAGTATAGTCATCAATATGGACAATATCGACATAGGTACAGGCATGGTCACTAGTAAGGGTATATGGTCATCAATATGGACAATATCGACATAGGTACAGGCATGGTCACTAGTGTAGGTATATGGTCATCAATATGGACAATATCGACATAGGTACAGGCATGGTCACTAGTGTAGGTATATGGTCATCAATATGGACAATATCGACATAGGTACAGGCATGGTCACTAGTGTAGGTATATGGCCATCAATATGGACAATATTGACATAGGTATAGGCATGGTGATTAATATTGACATAGGTATAGGCGCAGTAAATGTCCATCTAGGTATTAGTTAAACATGGTCACTAGTGGCATAGGTATAGGCATGGTGATTAGTGTAGGTATATGATCATCAATATGGACAGTATCGACATAGGTATAGGTATGGTCACCAATATGGTCATCAATATATGGTCATTGGTATGGTCAATTCTGTGGTAATTGGAATATGATTGTAAATAGGTCATCAGTATTTTTCCATTGATATGGTCATCAATATATGATTGTAATTATGTCATTGGTGTGTTGCCATTAGTATGGTCAACAGTATATGGTCATCAATATATTATTGTAAGTATATGTTATCAGTTTGTTGCCATTGATACATGGTCAACAATGTATAATTGTCATCAATAGGCCATCATTCTATGGCCATAGAAAAATGGCTATCAGTTTTCGGTCATCAGCATGTACAGTGATCAGTAGGTTATTAGTCTATGATCATATTGGCATCAGTAAGATCAAATCTGAAACTAAGTCTGCATATTCCCTACCTCCATGAAGTGTGACATCTTGAGGAGCTCCACATAAACTGTGTGGCTGTTTGACAAGTTTTGCGACTGCCCCTCTGCAACGGTTATCTCTCCAATCGATGGCGTTGGCATGCATGCCGCATGTCTCTGGCGGCGCTGTGGCACATGGGAGGGACTGTGTGTTTGTTCAGGAGCATCATATCACGGGCAGCACACAATAGCTCTTACATAATCCCTGGCTTAACCCAAGTTTGAGTATATTTGTGTAGGAAATTGTGAAAATGTCTCAGATTCTTAAATGTTATTTGCACACAAAAAAAAGAAAACATTTCTTCTTCTGTTTTTTTCCTTCCTCACAAGTGCAAATGTTTCAGGCATAATTAAAGCAGTTGTTGTCAACTTTTTGTCAATGGCTTTTTTTATTTGGTTTTGGTTTTTTGGTTTTGGTTTTTGGCTATTTTATTTTATTTTATTTTTATTTTATTTCTGTTGTATTGTATTTTATTTTATTTCAATTTTATTTTATTTTATTTTATTTTATTTTATTTATGTTTCATCTAAGGGATTTGATTTGGTGGTATTCAACCTATAATAAGCTCTTATTGCTGTTTTTAAAAGTTGTTTTTAGTCCCCTACTGGTCCAACTTGGGGGGACTATAGGTTTCATCTATATCCTGTCTGTCTGTCTGTCTGTCTGTCTGTAGGTCTGTCGGTCTGTCTGTAGGTCTGTCGGTCTGTCTGTCAGTCTGTCGGTCTGTCGATCTGTCAGTCTGTCTGTCTGTCTGTCTGTCTGTCCATCCATCCTTCTGTCCCACATATAGGTTTCCGGATGTTTTACCCCACAATGTCTCAAGATACTGAACTGAAATTTTGTTTATAGCTTTATCAAATACTGTTACTGATCAAGTTTGACTTTCATTATGATTTACCCAGAGTTAACTTCATAAACCTTTTGTTTTTGTGTTTTGGGGATGGGAGTTTGGGGAGATTACACTACCTAGCTGACTAAAAGGATAACAAAAAGCCAGTTAATTGTTTTATGAATAAAACATTTTTAAAACAAAACTGGAGAGATGATGTTGATGTGATGTAAATGATAAATGACTCGGTCAATACCAAACACAAGGGCACTTTTGGAAATGCTTTTGTGTGTGTGCTCTTTTTTTATACTTTTACACTACCTAGCCAACTCACAGGATAACAAAAAGCCAATTAAATGTGTTGATGAATATAAAAAAGTTTAAAACAAAACTTGAGAGGTGATGTGGATGTAAATGATGAATGACTCGGTCAATACGAAACACAAGGGGCCTGTTGGAAGTGCATGTCAAATCCGTCACTTAGCATGTGGAGAGCTGTGTGCTGTGTACATTTAAACAGGACGGCCAGACACACACCAACGCACTGGATCCATTGCAAGATGTTTTCCTTGGGCAAACCAAGGCCGCTACTGCGATACACATTTTCACCACACTGCAATTATGCTAGATTTTGAAAGGTTTTTTTTCTTCTTCTTCTTTTTTCTTTTTCTTGTTCAATTCATTCTTCTAAACCGAAATACTGAGGTACAGATAATGCCGTTTTGATGTTTATAGTTATAATGTTGGGTGTATCTGACCTTGATGGTGTATAATCTGGAGATAATCGGAAGTGAAGTCTAGACGCCCTATCCATGATGATATCTCTTTTATGGTAAGATTTTTAGTGCTCTTGTACCTAAGCTTTGTGAAAAAGGAAATTTTTAAATTTTAATTTCCATTTGAACCTACATTATTTATACTGTTGCATAGAGATTTAACAACAATTAGCATGGGTTTGCAATATATTGTAAATAAGTACTCAACTCAAATTTGTCAGTGACATAATAATTATAGTTAAGTTTTTACTTTGAAAGTAAAGAGATTTCTTTCATTTAAGCACATTTACCAAATTGCTAAACTGTTTTGTGTTAGCATATATTGAAGCCACAGTACTTAACATGAGGAGTCAGCTAAAATCTTAATAGGTTTAAAGTGACACTACTGCCTACTCTGACATGTTTAAAATTAAGATTAAGAAAACATATGTCTATCAACTACACCTTTGTATTTTGTTTTAATGCAGAAAATTGTTTGTGTCCCTCTCACCGGACCAGAATGGTTTAATAACCAGTTGTACAGTAAACAAGTAAATACTGTAATAAATGTACCAACAACCAAGTACCGTATCTATTAGCCGTTTACATTTATAAGATGATACTTTCTAAACAACATAACAACAAAACACATCAATATGAGAGAGTTGTCGTGTGGTGACATTTATGACTCCGCTTTGGCATGTTTTTATTAGGTGTTCGTCCACAAAAACCACTCCTTACGCCATAAAACAATCTTAAAATCTGTATCTGCGTCACTTACTGGATATTTTGTATTCTGTGTCAAGCAAAATCTGTATAGCTGCGGGGCAAAATACAGTTTGGTCCAGGTCGGTATTTTCGATGCCCGTCCAATTTTGTTTGACTGACTGGCTCCATATAGTTCGAACCCAGTGATCTCAGTCAACCTGAGTACAGCCATTGTTTCTTTTCCGTACTGTAGTTTTCATCTTGTCATCATTATCGTTGTCTGTAGGCCCTGATTGCTTCTGTGTTGACAGGTGCAGATCTAAATGTTAATGGTGGGGGTGGGAGTGTTTTGAATATTTTGAAGCTAATAATCTGTGTAGATCAAAACTTGTAGTTAATTTATTTATATTTTTATAATAGTATTTATACCTATCCGTTTAATTGTATTATTTATTTATCTGTCTGTCCTTTATAAGCACCCATTCTTTATACATTGTTTATTGCAGCATCCATTAATCCATTCTCCATCCATGCATCCATCTATGCATCCATCCATCCATCCATCTGTGCATCCATCCATCCATCCATCCATCCATTTATCCATCCATCCATCCATTCATCCATCTGTCCATCCATCTGTCCGTCTATCCATCCATCTGTCTGTCCATCCATCCATCCATCCAAATCCTAAAACCCACCCATCTATCCATTTCATTCATCCATCCATCCATCCATCCATCCACCCACAGATCCACTTCCCCACAACCCATCCTCACCTATTTAAATCACTCCCTCCATCCATCCCTCCATAAATCCTTCCCTCCATCTATTCAACCCTCCCTCCCTCCATCCATCCATCCCTCCCTTTCTCCCTCCCTCCCTCCATCCCTCCATCCATCCACCCAACCATCCATTCATCCATCCCTGTACATTACAGTATCAAGTATTCCATACTGCACTAACAGTGAACTTGATCCAGATAGAACATAAACACATACGTCAGTTCCTCCACTTATTACAGCGCCAGACTGTCAATTTAAATCTTCTATTTGTGGAAAATAATAAGACACTAAAAAAGCTTGTTGTAATGTTCACTTGTGTTCTGTCTGACTGGGCAATGATGGGGGGTGGGGGGGTCATCCTAAGACTGGTAATACCAACATACCTCGAGAGGAGGCCACCGCTGTGCTGCGGGCAGAGTGGATACAAGCTCATTACCGCACTGAGATCCCTCTTGAGACAAGGGGATGGTTCCTGGCTCCTGGGCTATGCCCTCAAAGAACTCTTGTTGTTTTTCTTCCTGCATGTAAACAAAGGTTACCACTTATTTATATGATAACCCATGGTTTATTTATTTGAGCATGATGCTTTTGGGAAATGTTACTAACGATAATAATGATGTTAATGAAAAAGTAAACAGCTACAGGAATCCTGGGGCTTTTTTTTGTCTGAATTCGATTAGATTAGAATTTGTCAGTCCTCCTGAGGGTGAAATAGGAGGGGGGGGGGGGGGATGGTGTTATCTTGGGGTGAGGTTGGGGGTGGGGGTGGTTCTACTATTGGGAATCATGGAAACAGTCATGAAAACATCTTTTTGACCATCTTGTGTAGAGATATGAAAATATTAATCGATTTATTGTCGGCTGTTGGATGTCATACATTTGGTAATTTTTACATATTCCTAGAGAGAAAAACCCACAAAACTTTTCCAACACTAGTAGCAAAGCAATATTTTATATGCACCATCCTACAGACAGGATACCACAGCTTTTGATACACCAGTAACTGTTGTGATGCACTGGCTGGAACAGAAATAACTCACTGGGCCCACTGATGGGGATCAATCCTAGACTGAACCGTGCATCAGGCAAGTATTTTACCACTGACCTACGTCTCGCCCTCTGTTTAAGATGGATTGTAAAATTAACATTTTGTTTTGTTTAACAACACCACTAGAGCACGTTGATGTATTAATCATTGGTTATTGGATGTCAAACATTTGGTAATTTTTATATGTAGTCTTAGACAGGAAACCTGCTACATTTTTCCATTAGTAGCAAGGGATCTTTTTATAGGTACCATCCCACAGACAAGATAGCACATACCACAGCCTTTGATACACCAGTCATTATGCACTTGCTGGAATGAGAAATAGCTCAATGGGCCCACTGACAGGGAACATTTTACAACTGACCTACGTCAGAGGGGTGAGATGTAACCCAGTGGTAGTGTTCGCTCGATGCGCGGTCGGTGTGGGATCGATCCCTGTCGGTGGGCCCATTGGGCTATTTCTCGTTCCAGCAACACGACTGGTATATCAAAGGCCTTGGTATGTACTACCCTGTCTGTGGGATGGTGCATATAAAAGATCCCTTGCTGCTAATCGGAAAGAGTAGCCCATGAAGTGGTGACAGCAGGTTTTCTCTCTCATATCTGTGTGGTCCTTAACCATATGTCTGATGCCATATAACCGTAAACAAAATGTGTTGAGTGTGTCGTTAAATAAAATATTTCCTTCCTTCAATGGGCGGCCCACTGACAGGGAACATTTTACAAGTGACCTACGTCCTTGCCTCTGTTTAGGATGAATTGTAATACAATATATTAAATGAAAATGGCCTTATTAACAATGAACAAGGAAGCTGGCGAAGTGAGGCTTTCTGGCCAGCTCATAATGCAACTTGATCCTGGTATTGTTTTGTTTTTTGTTTTTTTTGCTGTTGTTTCTCTCGCACACACATACTTACAATGATGAACAAGGAACTTTACTCCGTGTTATCCGACTTGTCATTGAGAACTTAGACGGGTTTGTCTTAGCTGCTTTATGGCTTTTGCTTCTTTTTCTACTTCAGTAATAGCTGGCCGGCTGAAACCTCGTGATTGTACAGAGACGGGGATGTTAACTTGGCATTACAATGTCATGGAGTGTCTCTTGACATTACGCTGTTATTTAGTAATACGAAGGTTTTACACCGGTGCAGTCATAATGCACTGGTCCCCTGCAGAGGAGCCTTCTTCCTTGTCAAATGTTCATTCATTTCAACATAATTATATATACTCAACAACAAAAGTTTAGCTAATGTTAAAAGAAATGCCATAACATTTATAAATTAACCTATTGATATTAATTAGTATTCACATCTGAAATGTTTACCATTTACAAACAACATAAACTCATCAACCTTTTCCTTAACACAACAGGGGGACCTGGTTTTCTTTTAGGTTTATTCAACCATGGCAAATTTAGACATCATAAAAGATATTTGCTAAACTTTCATTGTTGAGTATATTTCCGTGCTTATAGACCAGTTAAGGTTCAAGCATGCTGTCCTGGGCACACACCTCAGCTGTCTGTGCTGTCTGTCCAGGGCAGTTGTTAGTTGGTTAGTGGTTAGTGAGAGAGAAGAGGGTGTAATGGTCTTACACCTACCCATTGAATCATCAATTCATTCATTTCAACTTATTTTCATGCTCATATCCAATTAAGGTTCAAGCATGCTGTCCTAGGTACACACACACACACACACACCTCAGCTATCTGAGCTGTCTGTCCAGGACAGTGAGTTAGTTGTTTGTGGTTAGTCAGAGACAGTAGGATGTAGTGGTCTTACACCTACCCATTGAATCATGAAAACTTGCTCTGTGTGGGAGCCAGTACCAGGCTATGAATCCTGTACCTACCAGCCTTATGTCCGATGGCTTAACTACGCCACCACCGAGGCCGGTCTTGTCAAATAGATTGTTGCAAAGATGGTATCATTCATTTTCTTTCTTGGAGCACATTGATTAATTAATCATCAGCTATTGAAGGTCAAACATTGGGTAATTCTGACATGTAGTCTTATATTAATCTTAGTAATGAAAAAACAACCTAAATTTTTTAATAAAAATCTGATTTTTTTTTTTTTATAAATTAAAAAAATCAGTGAATAAATAAATAAATAAATAAATAAAGTAAAAAAATAGTGAACTGTTATTATTTTGAAAGAAGTTAAGAAGTTGACATATAAATATAGTCTGATTGCTTCAAAATAACAATGTCTGTGTTGAGACCTTTCTGTGTTATACAACTGACACATATTACAAAAAATATTTTGAAATCCACTTTACCACACAGGTCAGCACCTACCATGTCGTTTAAGAAGCCAATCATTGCTGAACCCTACATTGCTTTGAAAACTTTATCTTTCACCATTTGTATCTCCTATTTCAGTAGTATTAAAGGGATTTTTAATGGGATTTTTTTTTTAACAAGGCATCATGTACCATGAAGTATGAAATGTAAAAAAGATTTCATTGACATAGCAAGCTGGTTTTCATTAATTTTATCTTCCCTTAAAATACTAAACCCTTCCCAACCCCAATCCTAAAAGTTGTTGACCTAAGAAATGATTACTAATTATTATAATTGTTGAAGTGTAACACATACTATTAAAATGAAGGGATCAATGAGCCAGTTCACAAATTTCTCATTTTTTTATTGAGAGAAGTAGATTTTTTTTATGAAACTCATTATGTCCAAAATTGAAGAAATTTGAAGTAATGTAAATGGATTAATATGGTTGATATTAACCAGTGCTATATACACAAAGTTATAATTGTTTGAAACAAAACTTTTTTTAATTCAAATTGACATCTTATGGACTTAAGTTTTGTAAACAGAATTAATTTTGGTCATTTGAGTTGACTGCATTATGTTACTGTGAATGAGCACTTGTGAATTTCATTAAGTGGTTACTCAGTGATGGTCCATGGTAATGACAGGATACAATCTAATCTTATACAGCAGTGTAGTGTAATATGACCTCTGGTGGTAATTGACCCCATAATGCAAAATGTATCATGTCATCATGACCCTGCTATGCTGTTCATTCAGTTTCCACTTGTAACATGGACACTTTAGTTTTGGTTTATTTCACTCAGAACCATCTGTCTGTTAGTCTGTCCATCCATCCATCCATCCATCCATCTGCCCATCAGTTAATCCATTCATCCATTCATAGGTCCATCTGTCCATCCCTCCGTCCATCTGTCCATCCATCCATCAGTCCATCCATCCATCCATCCATCTATCCATCCATCCATCCATCTATCCATTCTTGCACGCATCTGTGCATCCAGTTAGCCATCTGTCTACCCATACACTGCTCCCTCCCTCCATTCATCCCAACTTCCATCCATAAACCCATCCACCTATCAGTCTATCTATCCATCCATCCTTCCTTCCATCCATTCATCCAATCATCCATTCATTCATTCATCCATCCATCCATCCATCCATCCATTCATTCATTCATCCATTCATCCATCCATCCATCCATTCATCCTACCACCCATGCATCCATCCATTCATCCAATCATCCATTCATCCATCCATCCATCCATCCATCCATCCATCCATTCATTCATTCATTCATCCATCCATCCATCCATTCATCCTACCACCCATGCATCCATCCATTTATCCATCTATCAGTCCATCTATCGTCCATGCATCCACCTGGAAGTGTAGATACAAGTGGTATCTAGAGGAGGTTTTTTTTTAATGAAGGACAACTATGGTGTTCCAGAATTGTTTGACATAAACCAGAATCACCCAACTAATCAACATAATTATTACATCCCCCCCCCCCCCCCCCCAAAAAAAGAAAAACAATCCTTATATTCCTATATTAATCACTTCACTTTCGGGACACACAAATTCAAGATAAGAGATGTACCCCCATCACCCCCCCCCCCCCCCCCCCTCCCTCCCAGCTCCACCATCCTGGATTTGCATTTGAATTCTACCATTTTCATTTCATTTCAACTGATTTTCATGCTTATATCCAATTAAGGTTCAAGCATACTGTTCTGGGCACACACCTCAACTATCTGGGCTGTCTGTCCAGGACAGTGGATTAGTTGCTAATTGTTCATGGTTAATGAAAGAGAAGAGAACCGGCCTCGGTGGCGCAGTGGTTAAGCCATCGGACTACAGGCTGGTAGGTACAGGGTTCGCAGCCCGGTACCGGCTCCAACCCAGAGCGAGTTCTTAAGGGCTCAATGGGTAGGTGTAAGGCTACTACACCCTCTTCTCTCTCACTAACGACTAACCAACTAACAACTAACCCACTGTCCTGGACAGACAGCCCAGATAGCTGAGGTGTGTGCCCAGGACAGCGTGCTTGAACCTTAATTGGATATAAGCACGAAAATAAGTTCAAAATAAAAATAAAATAAGAGAAGAGAATATAGTGGTCTTACACCTACCCACTGAGTCGCTAAAACTCACTCTGGTTGGGAGCCAGTACTGAACAGCGAACCCAGTACCTACCAGCCTTGTGTCCAATAGCTTAACCATGACGCCACTGAGGCCGGTATTCTACTATTAAAAACAATTCTGTGGCAAAGTTTCAGAGTTGTCTCTCGTTATCACTTTGGAGGAGTGGTGTGTGGAAACTGAACTCAGTCTGTGGATGATATTTGCACTCGGTATTCTGGCAGTTACATTTACTCTCCTTTTGCCACTAGCTTGAGCAGATTTAAAAATAGTCCTCTGGAAAGAAAGTCTTTTCAGGCCACTGTGGATCAATAGCACATTAATCCACTGCTGTGTCCAGCCAAACAGGTTGAACAGTCACCTATATAGAGAGAATCGAAAACAACCTCTTAGGAAAATAGGTCAATTTGAACTATATTAGACATCAGACATACATTAAGATGGTCTTTTAATGAAGGTTTGTTTGAACGTAATACAGGTCAGTTTGAACTCTATATAGATATAGATATAGATATAGATATAGATAGATAGATAGATAGATAGATCATTTTATTTATCTATCTAGCTATCTATCTCTCTCTCTATATATATGTGTATGTTTATGTATAAATATAAAAGTCCTGGTTGTTGAAACCAATAGTCAAGTCAAAAGTCAAGTCCAAGGAAGGAAATGTTTTATTTAACGACACACTCAACACATTTTATTTATGGTTATATGTTGTCGGACATATGGTTAAGGACCATACAGGTATTGAGAGGGGAAACCCGCTGTCATCACTCCATGGGCTACTCTTTTCAATTAGCAGCAAGGGATCGTTTATATGCACCATCCCATAGATATGATAGCACATACCATGGCCTTTGGTGTACTGGCTAGAGCGAGAAATAGTCCAATGGGCTCACCGACAGGATCGATGATAAGATAAAAAATCAATGTGCTCTAGTGGCGTTGTTAAATAAAACAATCTTCTTTTTTTTAAGACAGGTTGCTAATTAATGAAGGTCTGTTTTAACTGAATACAAGTCAGTTTGAATTGTATTAGATATTAGATAGTGAGGTGGTCTTTTAAGACAGGTTGCTAATTAATGAAGGTCTGTTTTAACTGAATACAAGCCAGTTAGAATTGTATTAGATATTAGATAGTGAGGTGGTCTTTTAAGACAGGTTGCTAATTAATGTAGATCTGTTTTAACTGAATACAAGCCAGTTTGAACTGTATTAGATATTAGAAAGTGAGGTGGTCTTTTAAGATAGGTGTCTGATGAATATAATTAATATAGGTCAGTGTGAGCTATATTAGATATTTGCCAAATAATAAATGGCAATGCAGGTGTATGCTGAAAGTCACAAACCTTGGTTTGAACACGTGAACATGGACACCAAGTTTGGTGAATCTACAAGTCTGCAACACATTTGGATAATGTTATAATAGATTGAAACAAGAGTCTATGACATTAAAATGGAGAACAAAAAATTGCAGGCTAAAATTATCTTTACAAGAAAAAAACATAACATTTTTAGAAGTTATGTATATGATTAAAGTGTAAAATCTATTCCACATTTGTGAGAAGAATGTGAGAAAAGCTAAAAGTCTTGTTTTGTTTAAAGACCCTACTAGAACACATTGAATAATTAATCATCAGCTATTTTATGTCGGACATTTAGGGATCTTTGACATGCACTTTACCTATAGACACAATAACACATATTTGTTATATCCCAGTTGTTGGCTTCTCATTGGGATGGTTAAAAAATTTATTATTTTAAAATTGGTCCACCGAGGTTGTGTTGACCTTCAACTTGTGCTCCTCAGGCAAGTATTTTACCGACTGAGCTAACCCCACCCCCCCACCCCCTAAGAATGTGAAAAAGATATTAAAATGACGATTATTTGATGTACATGACAGTTAATACACATCAAGTATGATCAAGTATTTTTAATAATGCATGTATTCTTGTTCTCTGCCATTCTCATGGTGGTGTAGGAGAGTTTCTGCAGACATGGTGAGTGACACGTACGGTACACATACATGGTGAGTGACACGTACGGTACACAGACATGGTGAGTGACACGTACGGTACACATACATGGTGAGTGACACGTACGGTACACAGACATGGTGAGTGACACGTACGGTACACATACATGGTGAGTGACATGTATGGTACACATACATGGTGAGTGACACGTACGGTACACAGACATGATGAGTGACACGTACGGTACACAGACATGGTGAGTGACACGTACGGTACACATACATGGTGAGTGACACGTACGGTACACAGACATGGTGAGTGACACGTACGGTACACATATATGGTGAGTGACACGTACGGTACACATACATGGTGAGTGACACGTACGGTACACATACATTATTTTATAGTGTCATCAATTTCCTTCCTTCGACAATATTAGAGGAAAAAATAACTTTCTTCAAAATAAGAAAAAACATATACAAAATTTTAAAGAAACTACTATATTTTGAATATTAAAATTGGAAATTTGTTTTGTGGGTGAGGGTCGGTGGGATAAGGGTGCTGTTAAGTTGTAAGTGTTTCAGTTTTTAATTTTCATTTTATATGGCACTGACAATAATTTACATTGATGATTCGTTGCATGTCAGTTATCATATAAATGTACTTTATATAAATGGTAGACACATATATAATTATGTGACAGTCTTTGAGAAAACACTGTCAAAGTACAATTAGGGTTTTTTAAAATTTAAACAAAGAAGTTTACATTTGTATAATGTTGTCTATGTGAGTTTGTTCTGGGTTGTTTATTGTTTTGTTCAAATCTGATTGCATTGATATTTAACACACAAATATAGATGAAATTTTTGTTCAATGAATCCATACACATTGTGTTGGACTTAATGGTTTCAGGTATGTGCAATCTTAATATCTGCCATTTTTATAATTAAGGATAAAATAAATAAACATGAAAAAAAAATTGGGCTTCAAATCTGATTGCATTGATATTTAACACACAAATATATAGATGAGACTGTATGATCAAGGCATGCATGTTTTCAATGAATCCACATTGTGGTGGACTAAATTGTTTCAGGTATGTGCAAATCTTAATATCTGTAATTTTTATAGTTTATGATAAAAATAAATAAACATCAAACCTAGTATATATGGATTTTTTTTTTTTAATTTGGGGGGTGGGGGTGGGTGGGGGGCTGTGTGTGTTGAAAATATGATTGCATTGATATTTAACATACAAATATAGATGAGACTGTAAGGTAAGGCATGAATGTTTTCAATATAGAATCCAAATTATAATTAATGATAAAATAAATGCCAATATATAGATGAGACTAAGATCCAGGCATGAGTGTTTTCAATGAATCCACATTGTGGTGGACTTAATGGTTTCAGGTATGTGCAACCTTAATATCTGTCATTTTATAATTAATGACAAATTAAGTAAACATTAAGACCTGTATTTTCTTTAAAACATTTTTTTTTTGGGGGGGGGGGGGTATTGGGGGTCAAATCTGATTACATTAATATTTAACACACAAATATATAGATAAGACTGTAGAGATGAAGACATGAGTGTTTTCAATTAATCGACATCTGTGTGTTTGGAGATAGAAGTAGTCTGACCAGACACAGATCCATACACTGAAGCATGAGTGTTTGTTGCACAGATTCTTGTCGAATTGTACGATTGCAGGAATGCCGGGACACCAGGAAGTGCGGCAGTGCCGCCACAGTGTCCTGCCACGAGTCTGTCTACAGCGGCAGATGGCACGGTGGGCTGACGTAATGTGGACAAGACGTGGCCACCGCCAAACCACACACAATAGGATGTGCTGGAATCTCCAAACCGATAACCATTTCTAGCACTATTATTAGACGCTGCCATCTGCTTTAGGGGACACATCCAGTGTTGACGATTGTTACTGCACCGGCACGCGCCGCAATCAACCACCGTCATTCAACTGTGAAAGTGACCGGCTATTGTGAGTCGTAATCACCATTGTCGTGTTTTATATACCTGTGAAGTCGCCCACACACACCCTTCTTCCAAGTTGGTCATCTCCTTCAGCGGACGATGATGATGACCCAACCTTTTGTCGTTGTTGTATCCTAATAAGGGCCGCTTGACCAATACCCTAGCCGGCTTGAGCCGTAACGGCCAGGTGGGAAACGCAGCACAGTTTGTTTCATTACCTGGTCCAGGTGAGCTCGTTGTCTCATCCAATGCAAACATACCGGCTCCCGGTGTCAAACCCACGTCCTCTGTTCTCGATGGCCAGGCTTTGATAGTTTAGGATTGCTGCGTGTTGAATCGCCCGCTATTGCGCTGATCTCCTCTGTTGTCGTAACACCCAAAAGAACGCTTGCTTTCTTCTCAATGTACAGGTAATACTGTTATCTTTTCTCACACGGCAAAACATTTTTTAAATAAATAAATAAAAAAATTAAATTTAAAAACATTTATTTGACCTTTATTTTTTTTAATTTTAAAGTTTTGATTAAACACTATTATGTTTTTCACTGTTATTATTTTTAATTCAATATTTATTTCTATTTCAGTTTTTATTTGTCTTGTAGTATCAGTGTATGTATTTTGTTTAGAAACATTTATTTGACTTTTAGTTTTAAAATTTTAGAGTTTTGATTATTTTCCACTATTATTATTTTTAATTCAGTGTTTATTTCTAATTCAGTTTTTATTTGCCTTTTAGTATCATAGTATGTGTTTTGTTTTTAAACAAATATTTCACCTTTATTTAAAAAAGTAGGCTTTTTATGGACCACTGTTATTTTGGCACTGCAATCATTTTTAATTCAGTGTTTACTCCTAATTTAATTTTTATTTTTATTCTAGTACCATTATATGTATTTTATTAATCTATTACCATATATGCATTATGTAATAATTATAACTGTTTATTGCATTATATTTTTTTAATACAATAGTGAATTCTGTTTAGTGTGGTGTTTTTCCAGTATAAAATAATAAATGATAACTAAATATTGGGCAGCTGGTTTCATTATAAACATAATCCATTCATTCTATTTTCATTGGTATTTTGTGGTGTATATATAGAGGATAATAAACGAGTTGCCAGGTATTATCAAATTTATGTCCCTAGTGAAATAATGTTCACTTGTGATGTCATATTTAGTACCGACAAGTTGATTGGTTTGTTGACGTCAAATCATCCAATAGTATTGTTTGTTAGACCAATGCATGATAATTTCTCAGTGAGAAATTATGATTTTTATTTTCCCCATTATGAGTGCCTGCTGGGGTAATAAATTTATATATCAGCTTTATTTTTAAAAAAAACCCCTAATACATGCAGGACTCTGATAATTGAACATTTGCGTAAACCATTTATGGGTTACACAAAAACAAATTCAGGTAACCCATTTTGTTTTTACATAACCCGTCAAGACCATGTAAAAGATGTCATAAATTATTACGCAAACTATACTTACGCAAGTGATATGAGAACGAAACTATCGCTCTCATGATTTTGAGAGGCCTGGGCCCTGTTCCACTAAGTGCTCTTAGCCCTAAGATCACCTTAAGTGTATAGCTACCTTATGTACTTAAGATGGTCGTAGCAGAGTTCGACAAATCCGCTAGCCCGACGCCCGTGGCTAGTGGTTTTTAAGTTCGGGCTAGTGAGAAAGGCAAAACCACTAGCCCCTGCGGGCTAGTGGTTTCCCCCCTCCTCTCGTCATCGCGGGTATTTTTTCTTTCTTTCTTTCTTTTTCTCTCGGCTGAAATTTCGTTTAATAAATTTGATTGTGACGTTTGTCATCGAATAATATCAACAACGCAATCAGTATATAATAATAATCCACTTGAGCTAGGTCTGCAAACTGCAGTATCATGCTATCTCTACATCGTCACAGTTACAGCATGCATTGTTTACCTTTCCCTTTCAAGTTTCTGGCACAGGAAATAAAGTCTAATGACATGCGTGTTTTGATTGGTTAGACACGTCACGTGGTAGTTAATCTCGCACATATGTTTTAGGCTAAGAACTTGGAAATCACCAATCGCGACGACAGGTTAATCTCAATCAAGTAAACACCAGCCATGCTTTGAATTTCAGTGTTTGTTTTATTTACCTATTGTTTTCTAATTTAACACTTCGCTAACATGTGGTTATCGGCAATCAGGAAAACAATTTACTTTAATGGTAACCGCATATGCAATGACTCGGCTTGGCCTATTATGTGTAGCGTTTTGGATAATACGTCATAGCTGCCGATACAAGATAATACCTTTTTTGTTCCTCAATTAACAACGGATTAGATGTCGCCGTTATATTCTTTTGATGTCGGTCTGACACGGAATAATGCCCTGTATTTGGCATCACCGTTCCTGGCGACATAAATAGTAGGCCCTAAATATATAACCAACTACCAAATAAACTGAACCATCTATTACCGTGTGTCACACTGTCGTACCCTCATTTAAATTTAATTATTTTGATAGTGCTTTTAGATACCAACCAAGAGTTTGCTCAATTATATTTCCCTGGGGGAGGGCAAAAACGAAAACGGGACAATGACGATGGATCACACTTGACAAAAGACAAAACGTACGACACGACAAAAAACTGAAAGTTACAACATGATTTAAGTGTTTGTTTTATTTTACTGTTATACGCGTAAATGTGTAATGTTACAAAAATTATATAAAAATCCAGTTATAATTGATCAGGAATTTAGGCTAGTGCTTTATCTTGGTGGGCTAGTGGTTTTCACAAACCCACTAGCCCTGTGGCTAATGACTTTTCAAAATATTTGTCATACTCTGCGTAGCACTAAGATCGCTTCGTGGAACGGGCCCCTGTACAAGAAGGTTAATATCTCCATCTCGATGCTTCCTGACAATCCATTATATATACAGTGAAAACCCTCTAAATCTGACACCCTCGGGACCAAGTAAGAAGTCAGCTTTTATGGATTATCCAGTTTAGAGAAGTTCTCTTGTTGATAGATATTTGAAAAAAAGGACCATGATTATCATCTGATTTTGAACAACTTCTGGTTTACTGTTGGTCCATTTCAGAGTAGTTTTACTGTAAATCAGAAATACATATCATCATATCTGTGAAAAGATGCATACAAAAGCCCTTGCTGTAGTTAGAAACGGTAACCTATCTGGTGACGTCTAGTTTTGTCTTGTCTTACATTAACGTAGGGTGGGACGGAACCCAGTGGTAAAGTGCTCGCTTGATATGTGGTCGGGCTAGGATCGATCCCCGTTGGTGGGCCCATTGTGCTGTCATTCCAGCCTGTGCACCACGACTGGTATATAAAATGATGTGGTATGTGCTGTCCTGTCTGTGGGATGGTGCATATAAAAGATTCCTTGCTACTAATGGAAAATTGTAGCTGATTTCCTCTCTAAGACTATTTGTCAAAATTACCAAAAGTTTGACATCCAATAGCCAATTATTAATGAATCAATGTGCTCTGGTGGTGTTGTTAAACACATTAATGTCTATCCATGAATATGTTGCCATGTTATAAATAATTTCTTTCTTCCTCTATTTTGGAAGACAACTGGTTTACTTGTTATAAGGTTTTTCCTCAAATTACCAGTACTAGGTAGTTAAAATTGTAGCCGTTCTCTTCAGTAAAATGGTCTGTTCTGTGTGGATAGCTACATGTAGTTTTATAATAATGTCTGATTGCAATATTTTTTGTTTAGATAATTTTGGTTTAGCCAATTTTTAGAATATGTAGAGTATTTCATTAGAAATATTTTTTAAATTATTATTTTAAGGCATGTTTTATAAGGCAAAGATTAAATGTTGTAGCCATTTTGTATACAAATTAGCATGTGGCTACCTTGGCAATGGACAAGGTGAAACCTTTAAAGTATACATTGTATGACAATTCACAATCAATATTTAATGGAATTTCCAAATTTGATATATGACTCGAGTGTCGCATGGTATATGTTTCAGTGTATCAACTCAATGTGTTTTTATGATCACATTTGTTTTCTCACTACTGGTACTGATGGTAAACACTTGCATTTAGATATTTCTGTTTTATAATTTGAACATACCAGTAATACCATTTTAAGATTTAAAAAAAAAAAATTGTGTTTTAAATCTTTAATAATTTTACTGTAAAATTTAAGTTATTTTAAATATATTGGGGTTTTTTTAAAATATCTTTTCACATTTATCAACAAATGTGTGTGTAGGGTTTTTTTCTTCAGCAAAATGATGTGCATAATTTATTATGGATATTTAGATCAAAGATAATGTGTTAACGTTTTGAATCTATCAATCTCTGCATTAACATTTTATACTCATCTGTCGGCAATCTTTTATTTGTTATTTTGATTTCTTTTCTTTTTTTAGGTCATTCCATTTATTGTGACATATAAAACTGTTTATAACAGTCTTTATAAACTCACGGTAATTACAATATAAATTTTTAAAACAAAGTTCTTTTAACAAAAATCTTGTCTACACACATTTCTTCATTGATTAAGTCAGGGGCGAGACGTAGCCCAGTGGTAAAGCGCTCGCTTGATACGCGGTCGATCTGGGATCGATCCCTGTCGACGGGCCCATTGGGCTATTTCTCGTTCCAGCCAGTGCACCCCAACTGGTATATCAAAGGCCATGGTATGTACTACCCTGTCTGTGTGATGGTGCATATGAAAAATCCCTTGCTGCTAATTGAAAAGAGTAGCCCATGAAGTGGCGACAGTGGGTTTCCTCTCTCAACATCTGTGTGGTCCGTAACCGTATGTCTGACGCCATATCACCATTTCCTTCCTTTCCTTCCTTGATTAAGGAACTTGTTCAAATAGGTTTCCTTGGTGGACTCATTCACTGGGGTTTTCCCCTCAAACAGCAGTGTTTGGCAACTGCCCTGTAGTTTCTCAAATGAAGGCAGTCTTCCGTGACTGCTTTATATTAACGGAAGTGCTTTGTTTGTGCTGTCTTTTTTTATGTGATAGTAAACAGGGCTTTTAGATTATGGTAGCCCCACTTCAGTGGTTAGTGATATTCAATGTAGGGCTAGTAAATAACTACTATCGCCTTTCCAATGGCTAGTGAATTTTTTTGGGTCAAATACTGCATTTAAGTCTATATTGTAATTACGAATATCCTGCCCCCCCCCCCCCCCCCCCCCCCTTCAAAATTAGGGTTTTTTTTAAAGCTCTGTCTCATTCTTTAGGTGATATATCCAATTATTCCTATGAGTAAAAAAAAATTTTCATAAAGTAGGGCTAGTGAATTTTTAATCATGGCTAGTAAAAACAATTAATCACTGATCCCATGGCTAGTGGATTTTTAATCATGGCTAGTAAAAACAATTAATCACTGATCCCATGGCTAGTGGATTTTTATGACAATTCTACAAGTCCTGGTACAAATAAAATACACCTTGCCACTAATGTGTAAAAACTATCATATATAGCTATGTAATGGGTTTTTTGTATAGATCTATATCAAAGGATCGATGATTTATTAATTAGCTTTTTGGTGAAGAATTCATCATAAAGTAGGTGAAATAAACAAACAAACAAACAGACTTTAAATTTTCGGCTAAATGATGTTTTTAAAAAAAAAGGATTCACAAATATCACAGAACTAAGTTGTATCCATCTTTAATGATGTGTGGAAGTTTCAAAATTCAAAAGAGAATGCAAAGACAAAAATATTATTGTGAATATGTCGGTGTGACTATATGTATGATATATCCGTGTCCGCCTGTGAAGCAGTCGGTCATCGGATCTATCCTTCTTAGTAGACCCATTTGCAGTTTGGGCTATTTTCCATTCCAACCAGTGGTTCACAACTGGTTCATCAAAGGTCGTGGTATGTGTTGTCCTGTCTGGGAAAGTGCATTAAAAAGTTTAGCTTATAAAACCTTGTATAAAATTTCTGTTTGTTTTAGTGCTTTCCTTAAAGTATATATGCATGTAGTTGTTTATAGAGAATTAAGTACAAAGTAAATCTACAAAAGCATTAGAATATCAATCTACAGGAAACAAAAGTTGGATTAGCCACCACCCCCACCCCATAAACACAAAGACACACACACACACACACACACACACAAACAACCCACCACCCCCACCCCACAAACACACACACATACACACACACACACACAACCCACCACCCCCACCCCCCCCACACACACACACACACACACACAACACACCCACACCCGACAAACACACACACATACACATACACACACACACACACACACACACACACACACACACACACACACAAAACCCACCCCCACCCCACAAACACAAACAGGCAACCCACCACACCCCCAATGGCATGGACAATTCATACATATATTTCCATCAGTACATCTATTCTTGATCTAATTCCACCAGTACAGATTATGTATGTTCCACATCTGTGCACACATACATTTGTCAGATTTTAGTCTCTTGTTTTATTTTTACATACACCAGTAACCCATCTCGGCTGCTTTAAGAATAAAAGAATATTTTTAGCTTTCTATCCTGGGCAGTCTAGAAGTAGAACCACACAACTGGAAGGGGATTTTGTGGTTATATATCATCAACATGGAGGAACATTTTTGCGGTAGTTGAGTTATTCCGATCTGCATTGAAAGAGCACCACAGCCGGGCTGGTTCTCTGGCAAACATCGGGTGTTGTGCCAAGAGGGATAAAGGGATTGAGGCGCTGTGTGTGTCAGTTGGTGCAAGCAAGTTCAGCTCTGTTTATCACTGATCTCCCCTGTCTTACATTAGTGGTCGATATTTGCTTGTGTTCAGAAGTGACACTCTAGTGATAGATAGTTTTCCCAATAGTTCTCAATGAACCAAACTGTCTGCCTTGCTGGATTATGCTCAACAGCCAATGTCTTGGCGAAGATTTCATTTCTCTCCCTAATTTATCTATTATACTCCACTATATCTTCTTCTTTGTGTCCTTAGTATTTCATTTACGATTTTAAAACTCTTTCTTATTCTCCATCATTCTCTTTCTCCTTTTCTCTCTCTCCCTCCAGCTTTTTTATTTTTATGTCACTTTCTGGGTTTTTTTCTCTTTTTCTCTCTCTTTCTTGCTATCTCTTCCAGCATTTGTTTCTGACACTTTTGCTCTCTCTCCCCTCTCTGTCTGTCTGTCTGTCTCTTTCTCTGTCTCTTTCTCTGTCTGTCTCTGTCTCTGTCTGTCTCTCTCTCTCTGTCTCTGTCTCTCTCTCTCTCTCTCTCTCTCTCTCTCTCTCTCTCTCTCTCTCTCTCTCTCTCTCTCTCTCTCTCTCTCTCTCTCTCTCTCTCTCTCTCTCTCTCTCTCTCTCTCTCTCTCTCTCTCTCTCTCTCTCTCTCTCTCTCTCTCTCTCTCTCTGTGTTCCCCCCTCTCTCTCTCTCTCTCTCTCTCTCTGTGTGTTCCCCTCTCTCTGTGTTCCTCTCTCTCTCTCTCTCTCTCTCTGTGTTCCTCTCTCTCTCTCTCTGTGTTCCTCTCTCTCTCTCTCTCTCTCTGTCTCTCTCTCTCTCTGTCTCTGTCTCTCTGTGTGTTCCTCTCTCTCTCTCTCTCTCTCTCTCTCTCTCTCTCTCTCTCTCTCTCTCTCTCTCTCTCTCTCTCTCTCTCTGTGTTCCTCTCTCTCTCTCCCTCCCACCCTCCCTCTCTCTGTTACCTTTTCTTTCTTGTCTTTTAATTGTCTTTATAATGTTGTCTGTTTGGGGTGGAACATAGCCCTGTGTAAAGCATTTTCCTGATGCACCACAATTATTGCATGGTGTTAATTGTTATGGGAAAATTACTTCTTTTTTTCAAAAACACAGTGATAATGGTTATAGGGAAATTCAAATTTTGCAATGAGTCATGATGTTAACTTAATTGTTATAGGGTAACATTATGATAATGGTTATAGAGAAATTCAAATTTTGCCATTAGAATAGTTCAGAATTTGCCACAGTTTAACACACAATGTTATCAATAATTGTTATATGGAAAATTCAAGCTTTGCTACAATTTAAGACCATGTTAACTACAAAAGGGAAATTGAAATGTTGCCATATGATTCATTGTTAAATGTTTTTAAAAAAATTCAAAATTGCTACTTCAGAATTTTGAAAACTCGACACTTTTGTTTTTAATGCAAAATCTATACAACATTCATAAATTAATTTAATAAACCATTCAAACAGAAAAATGACTCCATCAGAAACACCACTGTAAAATAAAAAATAGAAAAAAAATTAATGTCCGATTCATTCATTTAACATCACAGTCATGTTTTTTCCGTCTGTTTTTAAAACTGACAAAGCTATATTAATACCCAACTGTTTCTTGTCATTCTCGTGTCTCTCTCTCTCTAAAAAAAAATCCTTTCAGAGTAAATAAGACCATTAGTAGTGTCCAAATGAGGCTGCAGCAGACCCACTGAAAGGTTACACCGGCTTGCCAATAGGGATCGGGCAGCGAAATCACGTCATCAGAGCAGTCCGTCTGCGACTCACTTTAATTATCTCAGATCTGCGGTGTGCACTCACACCTGATCTTGACGGCCTGCGATCAGCTCCCCATGCAGAGACGCTTATTGATGTTTCGCTGACGTCATTGGGATTTGGAAACTGAGACATTCCGGAACAAAAGCACGCAGTCTTGTACAGTCACATTTTTGGCTTATAAAAGTGATATTATGTTTGACATAAGTTTTACCATGCAGATGTTGTGAGGTTTTTTTTAATGTATATACAGATATTGGTGGGGTGATTTTTTGAAATGTATACAGTTGTTGGTGTGGTGGTCTATGTTTTATGTATACAGATATTGGTATCCCCCCCCTCTCTCTCTCTCTCTCTCTCTCTCTCTCTCTCTCTCTCTCTCTCTCTCTCTCTCTCTCTCTCTCTTTCTCTACCTTCCTCCCTCCCTCCATCCCTCTCTTTCTCTCCTTCCCCTTCTCTATCTGTCTCTCTGTGTTTCTCTCTCTGTGTCTGTCTGTCTTTGTCTGTCTGTCTGTCTGTCTCTCTCTCTCTCTCTCTCTCTCTCTCTCTCTCTCTCTCTCTCTCTCTCTCTCTCTCTCTCTCTCTCTCATTCTTTCTCTCTAATACGTCACTTTTACATATTAATACATTATTTTATATTCTGAAGAATGGAATGAGATTAACTCATTGCAGACATGAATGGTGGGGAAGGGGGTGATTGACCACACAGCCCATTATTCACCTTGGACAAATACAAATTTAACTTATTACAAAATTTAGTCTCTAGTTTGGCTTCATTAGACATAAAAAATAAAACACGAAATTATACCCATGCAGTGCCCATATAGGAGATCGAAATGGTATGTGACCATATGTATTAGCGACCACACCCAGTGATAAATCAATGGCTGCATGGTTGTCTCAGAGAGTCGCCGCTCTCAATGTGGGCTGCTGTAAGGCTTCCCCCGCAATCAATTCCCTGGTCTGTCTGCAATGTTACTGCCAACGTGCATTAGTAAGTGATTATTAAGACCGACCGCGTTCAATGCAGGCTTCATAAATGTGTTGATTATGGAAACCACTATTTCATAGGTTCCTTTTCCCACATCATTACAATACTAATAGTTCTATAGTACGGCAGGATGTAGCTCAGTAGTAGAGTGCTTGCCTGAAGTGCGACTGGTCGCAAGATCGATTGCCCTTGTTGGGGTTTTCTCATCCCAATCACTGCTCATGATTGGTACGTCATTTTTCCACATTGTTATAATACTAATACTTCTATAGTAGGGCAGGACGTAGTTCAGTAGTAGAGTGCTTGCCTGAAGTGTGATGGGTCATAAGATCGATTATCCATATTGTTTTTTTTCTCATCCCAACCACTGCCCATGATTGGTACATCATTGTTTCACATCATTAGAATACTAGTATTTCTTAGTAAGGCAGGACATAGCTTAGTAGTAGAGTGCTTGCCTGAAGTGTGATGGGTCATAAGATCGATTATCCGTATTGTTTTTTTTTCTCATCCCAACCACTGCCCATGATTGGTACATCATTGTTTCACATCATTAGAATACTGATACATATAGTATAGTAAGGCAGGACATGGTCCATGGTCAGTTATCCTTGATAGGCTTCATTTGTTACTCATTCTCACCACTGCCCCACAATTGGGGCATCAAAAGCCACTATTTCACATAGTTGAATACTAATACTTCTATGTACGGGAAGGATTTAGTTTAGGGTACAGTGATTGTCTACGGTGAAATGGGTCAGAAAATCAAGCATGTTTGATGGATACAGGATTGTTTTGCCATTCCCATCACTGTCTCACAACTGGTGCATCAAAAGCCACTTATTTCATAGGTAATTTTTTTCACATCTGTGGAATACTAATACTTCTGTAGTTGGGAAGGATTTAATGTAGGGTTAAGTGCTTATCTGAGGTGAGATGATTAGAAAATCGATCGCTTTTCATGGACACAATTGTTTTTCCCTTCCCAGCCATTGCTATCTCTCACTCCAGCCAGTGCACCATGACTGGTACATCAAAGGTCATGGTATGTGTTATCCTGCCTGTGGGATGATCATATAAAAGATCCTTTGATGCTAATCGATAAAGAGTAGCCCATGAAGTGGCGACAGCGGGTTTCCTTCCTCAATATCTGTGTGATTCTTAACCATGTGTCCGATGCCATATAACCGTAAATAAAATGTGTTGAGTGTGTTGTTAAATAAACCATTTCTTTCCTTCCTTCCTTCCTTCCTTCCTTCCTTCCTTCCCAACCATTGCTTCATAACTGGTACATCAAAGGCTGTGGCAATATACTCTTCTAACAATGTAAAACTTTGTATAAAAGATCCCTTGCTGCTTTGTATAAAAGATCCCTTGCTGCTTTGTCTGTAGTAGTCAGTATGGCTGCAGTGGTTACTGTATTGACCAAATTAATATCCAAGTTAGACACCAAGTAACATATGTGGTTGCAAGGGGTTTCTTCTCTTTCTTTCTCTTTTGACCAATTAAATGTTAAAGGGACATTCCTGAGTTTGCTGCAATTTTTAAGATTTTATCGACTAAGAAAGACTTTTTAATGATTGTAATTATGTATCAAATATATTTTTGTGCTTAACATATTAAGTGGCTGTATATTAAACATGTTTCTTATCGTTCTAATATTTGTACTAGGTTAAGTCACATTTTATTTCCTAAATTACGTTTTTTTCGTACATTCGAAATTATTTGAAGACAAACTCCAGTTTAGGCTTCTTACAAATATTAGACAACCAGAAACACATTGAATATACAGACACTGATATTGTAAACAAGAAAATATATTTAATATGTAGTTTAATTGTAGAAATATTTTATTAGTCGAAAACATCCTACAATGCAGCAAACTCAGGAATATCCCTTTAACATAATCATGTGTTAATTAAGACATCAAATATCTGTAGTTTAAATGTGCTGAGGTGTCGTTAAACAAACATTCCTTGTCTTTCTTTTCCAAACCAATGTTAAAGTTTGTTTTGTTGAACGACACCACTAGAGCATACATTAATTTATAAGTAATTAGCCAACAGACATTCCTTTTCTTCTTATAGTACATATGTATTTGTATGACATTAGTGTCATGCATGGATGGTCAGTCATGTCATGCATGGATGGTTCAGTCATATCATTTGGACTTGGCCTGGTTTTTAAATAATAAATCAAACGTTCTTGGATGTAAAATTGTAGGTCAAATACCTTACAGCTAAACTACATGTAAAATCGATCAGTGTGAAGATTCACAGCACCAATTTGGGCTTTTCCTTTTCATGTCTGGTCTGTGTGTGTGTCCTGGAAATAGTTTTATATACACTGTTAAAACAAATGGTTTAGTTTTATTCTGTAGGGGGGGATAATTTTTAGAAATTAATTGCATCCCATAATGAAGTATATAATTTACTTTATCCTGTAACCACCATTTCTGTTGACAGATTATGATCACAGATAAAGCAAAGTCATTTACACATAGTACCAGGATATCACTTGATGTCACTCATGTCACATGCATTACAAAATCACTTATTTAACCTCTAGGTCAGTACTGTGCAGCTGAAATAACAGAAATAATAGCTTTTCCCCTTAATTTTTAAGGTCTGCAGGATAAAGATAATAACTATTTAATGATGTTGGATATTTGCTTTATCCTGTTCAGGTCGAATGAAAAATTCCGCTCGTCAGAGCCCTATCAGAATACTTTTACCTTCACAGGGTAAAGCCGATATCTGATGTCATTAACTAGTTATTCTCTTTATAATAGTGTAAAAGTATGTAAATATAAAAGTGTGCCCCCCCACTTTTTGCACCTTGTCTAGAACTGTATGTATGTTTGTTATGTTTAACTACACCACTAGAGCACATGGTATTTTTTAATCATCAGCTATTGGATGTCAAACTTTTGGTAATTTTTGACATTTTAATCTTAGAGAGGAAACCTGTTACATTTTTTTTAGTAGTAGCAAGGGATCTTTTATATGCATTATCGCACAGACAGGATAGCACATACCACTGCCTTTGAAATATACTAGTTATGGTGCCCTGACTGGAATGAGAAATAACCCAATGAGGCCCACCGACAGGGACCGATCCCAAACCGACTGCGCATTAAGCGAGCTGTTTACAACTGGGCTATGTCCCATCCAAGAACTGTATGATGTGGGAAAATGATGTACCAATCAATAAGGTTTGTTTTCTTTTAACGACACCACTAGAGCACATTGATTAATCCATTGTTGAGTATTGGATGTTAGACATTTGGTAATTCTGACAGTCTTCAGAGAAAAATCTTCTACAATTTTCCATTAAAACCAATGGATCTTTTATGTACATTTTACCATAGACAGGACAGCACATACCATGACCTATGATATACCAGTCACAGGGCACTGGTTGGAATGGGAAAACCCCCAGTGAGCTCATTGAGCAGGTTCGATTCTGCAACCCAAGCATTTCAAGTGAGCACTCTACAGACTGAGCCCGGTCCCGCCCCTTTGACTTATTGTAATGTTTGAACAAGCTGAAACACTGTTAACACTGTACTTTGCTCCTTTATTTATTTATAGTTGTAATTTATGATTTGCACATGTCTAGTCTGTGAATTATATATATATAAATCTCAATATGTACATTGACTGTAACTTATACGCATATGTACATATCATGTGTAATCGACTTACATTACATGTGATAGTTTGTTTTATATTCCCGCGTAAGAAGGTATTGTTTATAGACTAGGGGCTGCGTGCAAAATACACATGCAAAAAAAAAATTCATATTGTCCACACATCCTCCCCTTCTCAAATGCTAACAAAATTCTTAAACACCTCCTTCCCTAATTGAACATATGCATTGTCCAGCACTCCTCACAAATACCTCATGATAAAATTCTGAATGGCGGCAGTGACACCATATTATGTTCCACTATAGGTTACATCTGGGTCACGGTGGCCGTTTTGTACTCTATTAACATACTTGTCTTTTAATGATTATTGCCTTGGATAAGGTTTCTTGGAAATAAAAAAAACCTTAATGGTTTTCCATTTGTTATACTAATTTTTATGAGATGTAACTGAATTAATTGATGCATCTCAAAAGTACCATAGTTAAATTAGGCGTACAGTACCTAGCTATCAAGCAAGAAATCTTGAGATAATTGCTGAACAGGGAAGAAATTATATTTTAATTTTAAAAAACCTATTTGCCAGATTTTGGTTTCAAATACATGTACTAATATATATATCTTTATAGGTTCTGTTTCATAACTGCCATCAAGTCATTAAAAAAGGTAAAAATAGACTGCCATAAAAAAGAGAGTAATTTTCATGTGTGGAATAAGTTTTATGCAGCTTTTTGTAAATTCAGTTATTCACTAATTTTTAATTTTTCATACATGCAAAAATATGAATAAATCTTTGTTTAACTACTGAATGTATACTTAAAAAACAAAGAAACAACAGACAAGTTTCCATATTATCAACCAGTGTTCGTATTAAATAAGCAAAACAAGATTAATATTACATATAACTTTGTCCAATTAAAAAAATCCCAGAAATTCACATTTGAACTAGAAATGTACTGACTGTAGTATTGCACATAAAGAAAACAACAGTTTAAACACAGCAATATTACAATTATCTTACTCTGTCCCAATTTAAACTTTCAGCGTGTGCTTATATCAAGTAGAGATTCAAGCATATCCATTTTGGGCATAAACTTTGATCTGTTTCCAGAACAGATAAATTAATCCATTTTGTCAGCAATATTTCCAATATTTATATACGACAACAATAATTTTAGTACTTAAAATAATCATATTCTGCTTATATAGTGTGAGGGGAGGTGGGGGGGGGGAGAGGGAATTGGGGATAGGTGGAGGGGATTGGGGATAGGTGGAGGAGAGGGTAAGAATCGATAAAAATCTGTTGCCTGTCCACATTTTGCTTTAGTCTTGTCACTTTTCACACAATTGTTTTACCCAAGGATTACGGTCTGTTGGTTTATCATGCATCCCCTCTAAACTTTCTTAGAGCATTCGAGGGATAACATCAAATGATGGAGGAACTTAGCACTCCGACGGCCTCCCTATTACACTTAGTGCCTGTTTACTCAAGTCACTGAACATTTGAGAGTAAATATCCTTTTTAGATTCATTCTCTTGGTATCCGGAATTTGGCAAAACCAATAACTATTTTGATGAGAATTTCATGCCGTAATGCACTTGTGTTCAACGTGCTGTGAGGACAGCCTCAACAACGAAAATGCTTCTGGCTGGTTTGTGCATGTTGTTTTTGGGTTTTTTTAAACGTTTTTAGCTCATGAAGTTGTCTTTTTAAAAATATACATTATATCTTTATCTATATGTATATCTGTATTTATCTATATCTGTCCTGTATCTATCTATATCTATATATGTCTATATCTTAGTCTATATCTATATCTTTATCTTAGTCTATTTCTCTATCTATCTATCTATCTATCTATCTATCTATCTATCTATATATATATATATATATATATATATATATATCATTATCTATCTATATATATATCAGTATCTATCTATGTCTATATCTTAGTCTATATTTATATCTACATGTATATCTTAGTCTATGTCTGTGTCTGTGTCTATGTCTATGTCTATGTCTATGTCGTCGTCTCTATATATATCTATATCTAGATTTATATCTATATCTATGTCTATATCTATATTTACATCTACATCTTATCTATATCTACATCTTTATCGATATCTATGTATGTCTCTATCTGTATCTTAGTCTATGTCTGTGTCTATGTCTATGTCTATGTCTATGTCGTCGTCTCTATATATATCTATATCTAGATTTATATCTATATCTATGTCTATATCTATATTTACATCTACATCTACATCTACATCTATATCTACATCTTTATCGATATCTATGTACATTGTATGTCTATATCTATATCTTAGTCTATGTCTGTGTCTGTATCTATATCTATATCGGTATCTACAACTACAATTACAACTATAACTACAAAAAAAACCTCTTCAACATGGTTTATAGATTGACTATATAATATAATATTTTTGTTTTAGATTTGTACAGGTGATTACAAAAGAAAAACACCAAAAAACTAAACCAACAACAATCCACCACCCCCCCCCCCAAAAAAAAAAAAAAAAAAAAATACCAACAATAATAAATAATTGTAAAACAAAAACAAAACACTTCCATATTTCTAAATCAGCTGACAGTATTTTTAGATTTGTAAAGACAACCAAAAAACGAGAAGAAAACCCTCCTGAAAAACACCACTTCCACACTGTTAGTTCAACCAACAATATTTTCCGCTTTAGATTTGTACAGACAATTAGTCATCACATAGTGTACAGTACATGCACAGCCATTTTTTTTTTTTTTTTTTATCTGCTTAGTTTGCCTATATTTTTTTTCCACCTTCGTTCCAAGACTTCAAACATATATGTATTTCTGAATTCCTCCAGTGTACCGTCTCTGCGGGGGTCACTAGTCGCAGATTTTGTTTATGTCATGTGGACAGAAGACACCGGTGTGCCATGTCGCGCCTCCCCGGCCGCGGTTCAAGTCGATCGGTTCCATCTTGACCACGCTCGCGGACCGTGGATGTTGGGTTGCGGTCACCCACGGTAAACAGTTGGGTCCCCGTGTTTGTCGAAGGTCAACAAAAGCAAATGGCTTGGTCTCAAGGATAGGTGGTGGTACCACACGCAGGGTGATAGGATAGTGATGAGCAATGCGCATAAAATAAACAAACATATTGTTATACACAAACAACAGGTAAAGCAGGTTTCACAAGAGAAGTGGGTTTTAATCAGATATATACCGGATGGCTCCCCAAAGAATGCGGATAACCCTACTGAATATGGAATTGGTAAAATTAAAGTTAATTTAGACACCATTAGAGAATTTGATGTTTTAATCTTTGGCTATTGGCTGTCAAAGGTTTGGTAATTTTTGACATTATAGTTTGAGAGAGGAAATAAAGTTTGTTTTGTTTAATGACACCACTAGAGCACATTGGGTTTTTAAGTATCGGCTATCTGGTGTCACATTCGGTAGTTATTTCTTTTTTAGGGCTACATATATATTTTTTAAATGCAGAGGTACAAAAATGAACAATATTTCACTAGCCTGCATGACCAGAAGCAACTAAAATTTACTAGCCCGCCAGAATTTATACCAGTCTGCCAGCCTATAGAACAATATATTACCAGGGTAATGTTTAATAATATTATAATATGCACTATCTTCACATCAAATGATATATATTTTAAAAAATATTCTAGTTTTAATCATGTAGATTTACAAAATTCAAAATTTAAAATAAAATAAAAAATACCGTCAGTCAGAAAAAGACAGATCGCCTGTCGGACTGATAGTTGCATTTTTTAACTCATCCGTGAAAATGTTTACTCGCATTTGGCGAGCGGGCGAGTATTTTCTGCACCGCTGGTTTGCCGTTAAAGTATTTGACACTTTGTTTGCTGTTATTTTCTCTATATAAAGTGCATATACACCATGAAATAATAGGGTTTTTTTTTATTTATGTAGTCAAACGTTTACTGGAAAATATTGCCACATTCCAAATTGACAATATTAATTGATAGACCAGTTTAGGGTTAGGGTTAGGATTAGGGTTACGGAAAACATCTTTACCCACCCCAAATGTTTTTCTTTTTAAAACACATTTTGTTTCAGATAAATTGACTAACCCATTACATCCTGAAGCCCATTCAAGTTGCAGATCTTAGTTTCAACCCGTGAAAATGGACACTACAGAAACCTGTAACACACTTGGATAAAGTTACAATGGAGGGAAACAAGAGTCTGTAAAAAACAGACTACAACTTATTTCCATATCTGTTACCTGTCAGAGGTATATGTGGGGTTTTTAATTATAACAAAATGTATTCTGTGGAACCCTGGCATTGTCAAAATGACCTGGGAACAATAAAAAAAAAATTAAAATTAAAAATAAAAAAGTATTCTGTGGTATTAGAAATACCAGGATGACCAGGAACACTTCAGATTCATAAACAGAAATCGATAAATAACCTAAACAATAAAATTTTGTAATGTCTGATTTCAATTACCAAAAACTTCTCCAATAGTGAAAGGAAGCGGGACGTAGCCCAGTAGTAAAGCACTCGCTTGATGTGCGGTCAGTCTAGGATCGATCCCCATCAGTGGGCCAATTGGGCTATTTTTCGCTCCAGCCAGTGCACCACAACTGGTACATCAAAGGCCATGGTATGTGCTATGTGCTATCTTGTCTATGGGATGGTACATATAAAAAATCCCTTGCTACTAATGGAAAAATGTAGCGGGTTTCCTCTCTAAGACTATATGTCAGAATTACCAAATGTTTGACATCCAATAGCCGATGATTAATTAATCAATGTGCTCTAGTGGTGTCGTTAAACAAAACAAACTTTCAATAGTGAAAAATATGCTGTGTATAATGTTAAAAAAACTGGGATCTAAAACAAGATAAATGTTTTATTTAACGACACATTCAACACATTTTGTTTACGGTTATATGGCATCAGACATATGGTTAAGGACCACACAGATATTGAGAGAGGAAACCCGCTGTCGCCACTTCATGGGCTACTCTTTTTTCGATTAGCAGCAAGGGATCTGTTATAAGCACCATCCCAGAGACAGGGTAGTACATACCACAGCCTTTGATATGCCAGTTGTGGTGCACTGGCTGAAACGAGAAATAGCCCAATGGGCCCACCGACAGGGATCGATCCTAGACCAACTGCACATCGAGCGAGCACTGTACCCACTGGGCTATGTCCCACCCCAACTGGGATCTGTGACTTAATAGCAAAACATATTACACGCACTCTCTGAAAGTAGTATAATCAGATTTATATATGTACTTGTCTTCAAACAGACACCGCCTGCTTGTAAGCATGTAATGAAGATATAATTAGCCACACTATGTCTGATGAACTATAACTTGGTTATTTTCATAGCTATATACATGTCCCCTCATGTCAAGACCTTACTCTAGATAGAGCTTTCAGGTTAGTGGGTTTCCTTTCTGTGAATTAAAAAACTGACCCCTTTAATTAATGTCCTCCATTAGCAAAGGATGAATATACACATTGTTGATATATTTCCGTCACTGTTGGAGCATTTGGGTCGTGGTCAATGGGTGACTGGTGTGTTGGAAAGAAGCATTCTTTTTGAAGCAAAAATAGAAGATAATTGTGATTTTCTTTTTTGGAGTGAAGTACGTAATATATAAATTATAAGAAAATCATTTTAATTCATCCTGGTTTTAATCAAGGGGATTTGGCGACATTGTTATTCCCAGTATAGTAGGTTTATTCATAGGAGATTTGTATGATTGAATCTGACGAGTAAAAATAGACTGGGATTTTGTCCTTGTTTTATTCCTGTTACATCTAATGTTCTATTATTGTGGTATATACATGTATTAATTTTCCTTCTTTTTCATCATTGTGGTATTGCTGTCCTGTCTGAGATAAAGTTCAATAAAAATCTTATATGATTGAATGTGCCGAGTAAAAATAGACTGGGATTCTGTCCTTGTTTTTTTCCCGTTACATGTACGGTTATCTTTTCCCTTGGTTTCCATCATTGTGGTATGTGCTGTCCTGTTTGATATAAAGTTCCCCAATAAAACATTTATGATTGAATGTGCAGAGTAAAAATAGATTGGGATTTTGTCCTTGTTTTATTCCCGTTACATGTACGGTTATCTTTTTCCTTGGTTTCCATCATTGTGGTATGTGCTGTCCTGTGATATAAAAGTTCCACAATAAAAATCTTATGATTGAATGTGCTGAGTAAAAATAGACTGGGATTCTGTCCTTGTTTTATTCCTGTTACATGTACGGTTATTTTTTTTCCTTGGTTTCCATCATTGTGGTATGTGCTGTCCTGTCAGAGATAGTGTCAGAATAAAACTTCTATTCATGTAACACACAACAATTAATTTAAATTTAAAAATTAGATAGTTATTTTAGAATAAAACACACATACTGCACATGCTCACAGGCATGCACCTATGTATGCATGCACATGCTGACACACATCAAAACAAAACAAAAATATTGTGGTATGGGCTGTCCTGTTTGGGATGGATAACTGTAAAAATAATTATTTTCTTCTGCATTTGTTTTCTGCATATTAATTTGTGCCTGCTCTGTGTCAGCAACTGTGCATATGCACAATGGCTCTGAAACATACACAAATTCATACACAATACACCTATAGAAAAAAGAAAGAAAAAATATTGCTAAAATTAAGGGTATATAAAATTTCATAAAAACATAATTATAACTTAAAAAGAAAAAGAAAAAGAAAAAAAAAGAAGAAGCAACAATGCCCTCCACAATAACCTCTATCCTCAAAAAAGTAATAATAAAAAATAAGAGAAAAAACAAAGAAAGAAATACTGACAAAACAAAATTGTTTTTCTTTTGAAAATGTATACCGTACTTGTGGTATAGTTACTAGTACCCTACAGACAGAAATCAGTTTGATTGATAGGATTGATTCTACAAGCTTCTACTGGGAACATTACAGTGAGCTATAACTTCATTAACACTGAAGTTTGATAGCATATCACCCGATACTGTAGCTTATGATTTTCTGAAATGTCAACCTAATTACAATATTAGTCTAATCAATTTCAATTTCGTACTAGCTTCTATATGGAGATATGATGTACGCGAAACATAATGAAAGTGAGACATGAAGAACTAATCTCTGTATTGATTATAGAAAAATACTATTCAGACTAATGGAGGGGAAGTTGCCGTATTTATTAGAAGAAGAAACATTAAATAATGTTTTTAAAGTTCAAGGTATGCTCTCAAATGAAGATGTAGTAAAAATAATATTACCGCAAACATGTCAATTACTGATATTTTTGTTACAGATTAATAACTGATTTCTCATGAAATGAATTAATATTATAGTTATACATGTAGTTCTCTAAACTCTCGCAACTTTGCGATCTCGCAGTGCAATGCAGAAAGACTTACAAAGAGGATGCTTTGTTGTTTAGCAGAGCCTAAGAGACCTTTGTGAAAATAGGCCCCTGATGTATTTTAATACATGCACTTCAAATCTGCATTAAACTGCCAATACACTGTTGATTGAGTCTATGCACTAAGTAACTATCACTTCAGACATCATAAAGATCCAGGCCACTGAAATAAGTCAAGAACGAAGGGTATTCTAGGGGCCTCCCCCACCGTGAAAAGTTTGAAACTCAAGACGCCTGTAGATGCATTCTGAGCCTTTTCTGAGGCATTTTTTTCTATCTTTTTTTGAGTGAATTTTAAAAGGATATTTTGTAGAACAATTACAGACAGCCTCGACCTATTCCCAGATTTTTTTGCATTACGCACATGTGTACTGTGCGTAATGTGTGCTATGCCTTTGAAGATACTTTGTTCTCCACACAGTCTTATTAAACAAAATCACAATCACCTAACTACTGAGAAAACTGTGTTCTTTCTTTTAAATTATTTTCGTGCTTATATCCAATTAAGGTTCAAGCACGCTGTCCTGAACTATCTGGGCTATCTGTCCAGGACAGTAGGTTAGTTGTTGGTAGTTAGTGAGAGAGAAGAGGGTGTAATGGTCTTACACCTACCCATTGAGTCATTAAAACTTGATCTGGATGGGAGCCGGTACCGGGCTGCGAACCCTGTACCTACAAGCCTTATGTCCGATGGCCTAACCACAACACCACCGAGGCTGGTATTTTGTTATTTAAAAATAAGACTTATATACAAGAGTCGGGGCGGGACGTAGACCAGTGATAAAGTGCTTGCCTGATACACTGTCGGTCTAGGATCGATCCCCATCAGTGGGCTCATTGGGCTATTTTTCAATTCAGTCAGTACACCACGACTGGCATATCAAAGGCTGTGGTATGTGCTGTCATGTATGTGGGATGTTGCATATAAAACATCCCATGCTACTAATGGACAAATTTTGTTTTGTTTAATGACACCACTAGAGCACATTGATTAATTAATCATTGGCTATTGGATATCAAACTGAACACTTGACTGCACATCAAGCGAGCACTTTACCACTGGGCTATGTCCCACCCCCTATTAAACAAGTTTAAGTTTGTTTGTTTAATGACACCACTAGGGCACATTGATTAATTAATCATCGGCTATTGAATGCCAAACATCTGGTAATTTTTATATATAGTCTCAGAGAGGAAACCCACTGCATTTTTCCATTGGTAGCAAGGGATCTTTTATATGCACCATCCCACAGACAGGACAGCATATACCATACATACTGTAATGGTGTATATTAATGATCAACCATTTTCCAGCCTAATGACATTGTACCTGTTCTATCTTGATTCAGGTTCATTTTTAAAAATAAAATTCTCAACTTGTCTCCCCAAACCCTCAGGTAAATAGATTTTCGAAATTGTATTTTGATTTGATATATTAATTTGATTTAAATTTTAATATAGATAATTAAGATAACTTGAATTTACCAAAAAATATTTGCATTGACTTTATGTTAATATTGATATAAAAGATTTGTAACACCATATTTTATTGATTAAAACATAACATCAGTTATGCTAATAATTGTATAATGCATATTTTTAATGAAAGGAAATGCTTAACAATGTTATTTAATGATGCACTCAACACATTTTATTTATGGTTATATGGCGTTGGACATATGGTTAAGGACCACGCAGATATTGAGAGAGGAAACCCACTATCGCCACTTCATGGACTACTCTTTTTGATTAGCACCATCCCATAGACAGGATAGCACATACCATGGCCTTTGTTACACCAGTCTTGGTGCACTGGCTGGAGCGAGAAATGGGCCCACTGACGGAGATTGATCCCAAACTGACTGCACATCAAGCAAGTGCTTTACTATTGGGCTATGTCTCATCCTCTATTTTTAACGAAGATATTTGACTATTTACGGCACAAAATATTACATTACAGCTGTGTTTTGGTTATACAATAACAAACTGATGAAAACAATGTTAAAATTTCTCAGTTGGTTGAGTGCTTGTCTGTGGTGCTTGCATCACAGGATCGAACCACCTTGGTGGATCCATTCAGCTGATTTTTTTTTCTCATTCCAACCAGTGCATCACAACTGATCAAAGGCCATGGTGTGTGCTTTCCTGTCTGTGGGAAAGTGCATATAAAATATCCCTTTCTGCTAATAGAAAAATGAAGCGGGTTTTCTCTGATGACTTCATGTCAGAATTACCAAATGTTTGACATCCAGTAACTGATCCTTACTTAATCAATGTGCTCTAAACAAAACAAACTTTGTTAAAATTTAAAACCCCTCACTAAATATTAAATTACAGCTTTGTTTTGGTCATACAATGAAAAAAATGAAAAAACAATGTGAACAATGTTAAAATTTAAAACCAATGTGGAAAATTAAACCTTTTTTGTTTGTTTTTTGTTTGGTTTATTTTTTATGACGATACCTATATATGATGTCTGTAGAAGAAAAACTCTGCTTTATGGCTGTTGTTAGCCTGACTAATAGGCAGCACACAGGAGTCGTGGAAGTGGGCTAATACTGCAGTGGTGTGAAGCAGCACTGGTCATAGAATACTCCGGTATGCCCTGACGTCATCACCCACGATAGCAGCTGATCATGTTGCTCTCTTCAGACTTTTCATATACCTGCCAGAACCTGGCACACTGCCAACAAATCTCTCTTCTTTTTCCTCAGCTCTATTTCCACCATATTCCTCATTCCTAGAACATCTTTTTAAACTTCCATCCATCTTGGAAACTGTGGAAACATTTTCAGGCAAATTTCTTCACAAGCTGCTATTTCAGAAGGAGAAAAACGTCTTCACGTTTTGTGGCTTCTTTAAATGTTGAGGTTTCTCTGTGCACAGGTGAGAATGAATGAGAACTAGGAATGTGCTTCTTTTATAGTTTAATTTGTTCTGTTTATAGTACTTATCTATTTTGGTAGGTGTGTGGTTAGTTTATATCTTGGCCCTTTGCTGGAAATATGTAGAATATATTTAGCTCTCCTGTCAAATTGAGATGGGAGTTCTCAATGTGGTTTCAAGTGCAATTCTATATTGAGAATCTGGCAAGAGTTTATAGTTGATAAAAATAACTTGCTTGTAAGAGCTTTTATATTTTTGTGTTTTGTGCTTGTTTACTATTATTGTTATTGGTTTCGGCTTGTGGTGGGCTGGGACAAATGGTTTTGTTGCCATTTATAAATTGGTATTTATACCGGAATTGGGTCAATAGATTTTTAATTTTTTTTACTACGATAAGTCAAGATTTTGTTTCATAGGGCCTAGCCGATGTGGATATTGATTTAGACTTTTTCGTGACAGTGCATTTTATTGATTATTAAATAATGTCAGTTTTCTTAATGATTACATGATGTATGCCAATCTCAGTTGATTGCAAGTACTCTAATGAGACTTGAGATTCAAACAGCTAAACAAAAAAAACAAAAAAATTTAAAATTCTGTTTTCAGATGTCATTAGAATTCATCCCCATATATGTTTGATTTTCACAAACCTTTAGCACTATCCAAGTCTAGAAAAATTATAAGTTAATGATTTGTTTCATTATTTAAGAAAGAAAATAAACAGTAGTTATTCTATTACATCATGTTTGTTTTTAGCATGTTAGGGCTGGCATCATGCTAGGTCAGTAGAGTGCTCACTTGAGGTGATTTGGATGCTGGATCAGATCCCCTTAGTGGACTCATTATCCATTTGGTTTTTCCCTCCCCCAACCAGTGCATCATGATTGGTGTATTAAAGGCTGTAATATGCACTAACCTGTCTGTGAGATCCTTTGCTGCTAACGAAAAGAAAAACATACTGGATTTCCTCTAAAACTATATGTCACAATACCAAATGTTTGATATGCAATAGCCGATGATGAATAAATCGCTGGCTGTGCTCTAGTAGTGTCATTAAACAAAACAAACTTTAACTTTAGCATATTATATCAGAGGTTGTGACAGCAATTCTTCCAACAACATGTATAAACTCAGAATTATCAAATGTTTAATGTACAATAGCCGATGATGAATAAATCACTGTGCCCTAGTGGTGTCATTAAACAAAACAAACTTTAACTTAAGCATATTATATCAGAGGATGTAAAATCAATTTTCCAACTCCATATAAACTCTTTTCCTCTCACAGACTTTAAAGGAACAGACCCTAGTTTTTAAACACTACAGCATATGTTTCACTATTAAAGCCATTTATGATCACTGAAATCAAACATTACTTATATTTTATTCTTTAGATTATCCATTTCTGTACAACCAAAGTGTTTCTGTTTATCTTGGTTTTTCTAAGTTTTCATATTTTTAGTCTATTTTTAAGGGTATTTCAACATCACAGACTCTTGTTTCACTCTGTTGTATCTAACTTTGTTACAGGTTTGTAAATTAACCAAACTTAGTGTCCACTTTTACTGGTTGAAACTAGGGTCTAGGTAAAAAATATGCCTTGGTGTTTAAAAACTAGGGTCCGTCCCTTTAAGTAAATGCATTCCTGTAGAATTCTTGTAATGATTTGTGACATGTAGAACGAATCCACTGGAATACTGTATTATTATTGTAGTACAGTAAAAGGGCATCGATATACCATCAAACCTGCCTGAACAGCCACCTGTATTCAATGGCCACCTGTCTTGAGTGGCCACATACATTCCTCCTGAATTATATTCTGCATTAAGTGACCTATGTTAACCTTTGTTTATTTATTTATTTATTTTTATTTTCTATACCTGGATCTCAAATGTTAAAAAGTAAAAACCCTGTTTCAGGTGACCATGTTTTTTGAAAGTTGTAAAAAAGAAAAAAACAATATATTAAGAAATAGCTCTTCACACATTTACATTACTATACAGTATACTGATTCTGTCTGACACTGACTGTGTGTTCATTAAGGAATTGCGACTGTGGCATGTATTTAACTAGCTCTAAGTGAGAGCTTGACGTCAGTAGCTTTATCTACAGCGACAATACATTCATATCACATGTGGTAATTGCACGAATGGAGGCGGGAAAACATCCAAATGGTCAAATTAATACTTATTAAAATTTTATTAATTTTGAAGAAGACGACATGTTGAAAGTTGATTTACAGTAAAATATAGAGAACACTTCCATTAATAAGCAATGCAGATGGTAAATTTTATTTTATTTTTATTTTTATTTTTATTTTTATTTATTTTTAAGCATGTAAATGTAGCCACCTTTATTCAGCAGACACCTGTCTACAGTGGCCATTTATGTCTACTTTCATTGAAGTTTGATCAATCTAAAATCAATATTTTACTTTTTTAATTAATGAAAGTTTAGGCCCTGTTCAGATCCAGAAAATAACAAAAGCCAAATGGATAGTGTAAGATATTTATTTATATAATAAAAAAATAAAAAAAAGTATTTAAAAAAATTTATAAAAAAAATATTAAAAAAATTAGTAACAAAAAAGTATGTATGTGTAAAATATTAAAGGTTTTTGACACAAGGTTTTTTTTCTAGTGTAGGTCATACACAAATAAAGAATTCAGCTAGTAATAATAATAGCATTATGCTAAAATCTAGTGTAAACTATTGTAAAGTAACCAAACAAATTTATTAAAGCTTTAATTCATTAATAAAAGATGTTATATTGAGGAAATGGCAAATAATTAATCAAATTTATTAATAATTTATTATTCATCATAAATAAATATATCAGTAGGCAGCAACATCAGTAAACATTGACTCAGTATATATCCTAGGCATTAATTGAAATCTATCAAACTATTCCTGCCCTGCATGGCCTCTGGATTGCGAAACACCGAAACCAGCAGGTCGCCTCAGTAGTAACTGCTGTGAAAACCCCATCCCATCATTACTTGTACTTGCAATTTGACGGAACTTTGAAGTCTTCCCCAAACATGATAATCTGTCATTATGCGGAGAGCCGGAGCCCTCAACGAACAGCCACGTGCCTGCAGTCTGTTGTTGTCCCCGATAACCATCACACTCCATTGCATCTTAAATCTTCCCCCCATTGTTTCGCAATTGTCAGCAGCGCGTGCCCAAGTCTCACCCTCCATTCTGTCATGCTGTCATTCCTTTACAGTTTGCCAATCTCGGCCCCCATTAATTTGTGAACACCTCTTTGATTGTCCATCTCCTGACCCCTCTACTTGACCAGTGGTGTTTTTGTTGATGACGCCTGCTGCCCAGACTCGGTCCATTGATCCACGTGAGCCTGTCTGTCCACCTGTCCCTACCGTCATCGCTGGACACCGAGATCAGCATCAGAGACGAGGACAATTCACTCATCTGCCTCTCATCCCATAGAAACATTTCCACCAGTCTTCATGCAGCCGGTGTCATCAACATTGAACTTGTGATGTCCCAGGCAGTCAAATCGTTTGTTTTGACCCCTTCACACACACACACACACACAGACACAGACAGACCGGCCTGCTACCATGCAATTCTCCATCGTTATAATGTGAACTGCATTTAAATGGACAAATCATAAAAAGGACACTTGGCTGTGACCACCTGCCGTGGGCATGCCTTACCTTTTAGTTTAGTGCTGCTTTCCTTCCTTCTGCTGTACCACACATCCCTGTAGAACAAATGGTTTGACCTCATTGGCTTTCATTACCGTATGGTTATGATTGCAGTAGCTGCTGCATGGGTATTTCAGCACTGAGGTTAATTTCATCACTGAGGTTAAGGCATTAGGCAACTGGATTGAGACTGTCAAAACTCTATATACTTGACTGGACTGTCAACACTATAATGGATTAAAGACGAGGTAAGACTTAAATTTGTACAGTCTCACAATTGCCATTAATATTTACTTTTTGCGTTTACCGTAGTATGACACCCAATAGCCGATGTATTTTTGTTTTTGTGTTGGGGTATTATTAAACATTCATTCATTCATTCATTCATTCATTCATTCATTCATTCATTCACTCACTCACTCACTCACTCACTCACTCACTCACTCACTCATTCATCCTTTCATTGCCATTAATATGTTTATAATATAATATAACACAGGATCATATAAAATGTTATGCTGTATTGCACTGAAGATAGGCCTAAACTGATTGACAGTTTTCTAAAAACAGCCAGGATCGATTCCCGTTGGTGGGCCCTTTGGCCCATTTTTGGTTCAGCCAGTGCTCCACAACTGGTGTAACAAAGGCTGTGGTATGTACTATCCTGTCTGTGGGATGGTGCATATAAAAGATCCCTTGCTACTAATCGAAAAGAGTAGCCCATGAAGCGGCAACAGCGGTTATCCTCTCTCAATTTCTGTGTGGTCCTTAACCATATGTCCAACACCATATAACTGTAAATAAAATGTGTTGAGTGCATCATTAAATAAAACATTTCCTTCCTTCTAAAAACAAAAACAACCCAGTAACCTTTTATATAAAAATATATAACTTTTCATCACTACTCTACCAAAATATACCCCAAAAGTATATATGTTATGTGTTTATCAAGTAATGTGATTTTATATAATTATCTACTATACACCATATTAATATTGCATTGTGGTTTTTTTTTTGTGAACATATACTTTAGAATGTTTGTGATGTGTACATTTCACAAACTGTTAGTATCTGCAGTGCATACCAGTATCTGCAATGAAAACAATGGATACATAGAAATCGTTGTACTTGAGAATGGAAAATGTATATATGCACACATTTTTTCCACAGTTTACAGTATAATGTGAAATTAATATAATTAGTTATACAGTGAAACTCTTCTAAATCGGACACCCTTGGGACCAAGTCAAAAGTCCAGTTTTAAGATGTATCCATTTTAGAGAGCTTCTTTTCTGTACCAATATTTAAAAAGGGACCATGAAAAATGTCCAGTTTTGAGGGAATTCTGGTCTACAGATGGTCTGGTTTTCAGAGGTTTCACTGTGCATGTAGTTTACCATAACAAGTTACCTGATACTAATGAACATAGTGTTTTCATTAATTGATTTATGATTTTTAGTGTTAATTGTTGAGAAGGAAGGAAGGAAATGTTTTATTTAACGACACACTCAAAACATTTTATTTATGGTTATATGGCATCAGACATGTGTTTAAGGACCACACAGATATTGAGAGAGGAAACCTGCTGTTGTCACTACTCTTTTTGTTTAGCAGCAAGGGATCTTTTATTTGCACCATCTAACAGACAGGATAGTACATACCACAGCCTTTGATATACCAGCTCAATGAGTCTTCCAACGGGATCGATCCCAGACTGACCGCGAATCAAGCGAATACTTTACCACTATGCTATGTCCTGCCCCCCCCCCAATGTTTAGTAGGACGCGGCACATGTTTGAGGCACAGTAGTAGCTGATACATTGATAACAGTTCAAATTAAATTGTAGAAATTTACTGGCTAGATGAAACATTTTATGACAATGAACATGGTCATATTTATCACTAATGGCAGGACTGATAGCATTAACTGTGATATTAAAAGTTGGGTGCACCTCAACCTTTGACCCAGTGAGATGCTATTTGGTATTAAGTGTGATATTAAAAGTTGGGTGCACCTCAAACTTTGACCCAGTGAGATGCTATTTGGTATCAAGTGTGATATTAAAAGTTGGGTGCACCTCAAATTTTGACCCAGTGAGATGATATTAAGTGTGATATTAAAAGTTGGGTGTACCGCAAACTTTGACCCAATGATATTTGGTTATAAATTTGATATTAAAAGTTGGGTATATCTCAAACTTTGACCAAGTGAGATGATATTTGGTATTAAGTGTGATATTAAACATTGGGTGCACCTCAAACTTTGATCCAGTGAGATGCTATTTGGTTATAAGTGTGATATTAAAAGTTGGATGCATCTCAACCTTTGACCCAGTGAGATGCTATTAAGTGTGATATTAAAAGTTGGGTTCACCTCAAATTTTGACCCAGTGAGATGATATTTGGTATTAAGTGTGATATTAAAAGTTGGGTGCACCTCGAACTTTGACCCAGTGAGATGCTAATTGGTACAAGTCTATCTAGTATGATCAGGACAACTAGACATTGATTGACTTCTGTGGTCGACTTTGGGAAATGAGTACATGTGGCCTGAGGACTTGGATCATTAGTGTATATCTACATGTACATATTCATGAACTATAGTTGTTTGTCCAGAAGCTTAGTTTTTCAGTGTATACGCATGTTTACATACCTATTCAATCTTACTATAGGGATAAAGATATTTTCAAACCATGTGATAAATTTATTTTGTATCACACATGTGCAATCTGGACCATAACTTGTAAATGGGGAATTCCCTTTGTGTTTTTACTGGAGTTACTGACGTCATGTATGATTTACAACTTATGTGACATTGTATTTGAAACATTACACCAGATTGCCGCAGAGTATACTTCTTAAGGTTAAGTAAATTCATGAAAGGAGGATTGATCATAGATTTAAGAAAGTGTATTTATGACATTAAATTAAAACCCGATTTGTAAAAAGTAAAAGAAGGTATGTAATAAATACAGAACCTCACATATATTGTTTTCGCTTCCTATTTATTGCACTCGTTTATTTTGCACAAGAACATACCACTCGACTGCTATGCAGTCTCGTGGTGTATGTATTCTTGTGCAAAATAAACTTGTGCAATAAATAGGAATAAAAACAATGTATGTGAGGTTCTGTATTTATTACATACCTTCTTTTACTTTCAGTATCAGTATGACACACAAGCTTATATAATAATATCTATACACACACAGCGAGTATTGTATAGAGTGTTAATCGGTTCAGATCACTGCACTTATCATTTACAAATGATATAATAGCAAAGAAAAACATATAGAGGATTTACATGCATGATTATTATTATTATTATTATTATTATATTTAAGAATTCTTTGTTTTTTCTCTTACGATCACCAGGAGATAATAAAAAACCCAAATCATGTACAAACTGTAAATTGGCAAAGCCGTTCTCACATAAGTTTGTGGATTATTTTGTTTGTTCATACCTAGATGAACGTAAAAGAAATAACAGACAATCCTTATAACTACATTTAAAACATACTTACTAACAATAACTAAAAGTTCATATTTATTTTGAATAATTTTTTATCCATAATCAATAACGCTCAATAAGACAATGTACGAATATAAAATGACGTCATCAGATTTTACTATAACGTTGTGTTTTATAATACCTCCCTGGGGGGGTCTATTAAAATATAATGTGAAATTTAAAGATACATCAAAAGATGTGGTAATATAGACATTGGGTGAGATCCTTAAAAAAACAAACATAAAAACCCTCAACACAAAACAAAAAACAACAACAAAACATCAATATTGTTTGTGTGAACAACTGAAAACCCCCAACTGGTTTTATATCTGTCATATGGATGTCTTTTTGCTTGTGTCTGTAAAACATCTGTACCAGTTTAGACTGATCCCCTGCCTCTTTTCTGTCAGTCTAGAAGAGTAGAGAAAGTAAAAGTACCAGTGTTTGTTGCTGTAGTGATCATATTATGAATTAACACCTTTATGAAACATGTCTTACTTTCTATAGCATGGTTTTGTTACTATTGGCATGCGAGAGGATGAGAAGCTGGTTTTTAATTCTCTGTAAGTATGTGATGGTGTATGTACCTGGCCGTGGCTGTTTTCTCTGTAAGTATCTGATGGTATATGTACCTGGCCGTGGCTGTTTTCTCTGTAAGTATCTGATGGTATATGTACCTGGCCGTGGCTGTTTTCTCTGTAAGTATCTGATGGTGTATGTACCTGGCTGTGGCTGTTTTCTCTGTAAGTATGTGATGGTGTATGTACCTGGCCGTGGCTGTTTTCTCTGTAAGTATCTGATGGTGTATGTACCTGGCCGTGGCCATTTTCTCTGTAAGTATGTGATGGTGTATGTACCTGGCCGTGGCTGTTTTCTCTGTAAGTATGTGATGGTGTATGTACCTGGCTGTGGCTGTTTTCTCTGTAAGTAGGTGATGGTGTATGTACCTGGCTGTGGCCATTTTCTCTGTAAGTATGTGATGGTGTATGTACCTGGCCGTGGCCGTTTTCTCTGTAAGTATGTGATGCTGTATGTACCTGGCCGTAGCTGTTTTCTCTGTAAGTATTGGATGGTGGCTGTTTTTTCTGTAAGTATCTGATGGTGTATGTACTTGGCCGTGGCTGTTTTCTCTGTAAGTATGTGATGGTGTATGTACCTGGTCATGGCTGTTTTCTCTGTAAGTATGTGATGGTGTATGTACCTGGCCATGGCCATTTTCTCTGTAAGTATCTGATGGTGTATGTACCTGGCCGTGGCTGTTTTCTCTGTAAGTATGTGATGGTGTATATACCTGGTCGTGGCTGTTTTCTCTGTAAGTATGTGATGGTGTATGTACCTGGCTGTGGCTGTTTTCTCTGTAAGTATCTGATGGTGTATGTACCTGGCCGTGGCTGTTTTCTCTGTAAGTATGTGATGGTGTATGTACCTGGTCGTGGCTGTTTTCTCTGTAAGTATGTGATGGTGTATGTACCTGGCTGTGGCTGTTTTCTCTGTAAGTATCTGATGGTGTATGTACCTGGCCGTGGCTGTTTTCTCTGTAAGTATCTGATGGTGTATGTACCTGGCCATGGCTGTTTTCTCTGTAAGTATCTGATGGTGTATCTACCTAGCCGTGGCTGTTTTCTCTGTATCGTCTCCGTTGTACTGAGACGGTTTGCTATGTTGAGGATTAATCATCCAAGCTGTCCACAGTGATGGATAGAGACTTATTTTCCAAACCATCAATATCACTCTTTCTGGCACCTGGCCAATGTTAGTGCATACGCGTATATGTCCCTGATGCAGCCATTCAAATTATGTATCTTACACTGTCATATAGTCGGTTGCCTGTAGCACATCATAGTATACCTGTGGTTTCATTTATTGTGTATTATATGGCCAGTTAGTTAAACAAATGCTGGTCATACTGGTTACTCCTTTGACATAGTGGCTTGCTTTCTGTAAGATTAAACATATATATGTGAGACTGACCAGCCTCGATGGCATAGTGCTTCAGCTAAAATATTACTTTGATTTGCTTAGCAACACCACTAGAGCTCATTGATTTATTAATCATCAGTTATTGATGTCAATCACTTTGTAATTGTGATATATAGTCTTAGAGAGGAAACCCACTACTTTTTGTTTCCATTAGTAGCAAGGGATCTTTTATGTGCACCATCCATGTGCACCATCCCACAGACAGGATAGCACATACCATGGCCTTTGATATACTAGTTATGGTGTACTGGCTAAAAGATTTTTGTTGTACCTGAGCACTGCAATGTGGAGATGGAAAACCCCCCCCAAAAAACCCTCTTCAAATATGTGTTCATCTGATGCAATCTGCACAGGTAATTTTTAGACTTGATACAACTGGGTATCTTTTGGAAATGGATATGTTTTGAAACATTTCAGGTGTTAGATGTTGCTAAGGGGCTAAGTTTGGGGAGAAATTAATCACTGCCCTCAATTTTGTTCACGTTCCAGCCAGTGCTCCATAACTGGTGTAACAAAGGCCGTGGTATGTACTGTCCTGTCTGTTGGATGGTTCATATAAAAGATAAAAAAGAGTAGCCCATGAAGTGGCGAAAGCAGGTTTCCTCTCTCGGTATATGTATGGTTCTTAACCATATGTCTGATGCCATATAACCGTAAATAAAATATGTTGAGTGCGTCATTAAATAAAACATTACCTTCTTTCAGTTTTGTTCATAACAAAGTCTGTATGTATCATAAAAACATGTGGACTAAGACCACCTGTCCATAAGGTTATATTCAATATTTGTTATGTTCATTATGCCAGTAATATTGGTGACTGCCAATCCTGGAGTGTATCGCTATGGAAACACAGGAACTGCTTTGTTTCCTTGGCGAGTTCTGCACTGAATAGTTAGTCTGGTCCAGCTGTTGGTTAATTGAAATGTTGGCACCAAAATTTTAACTGAAATGGGAGGTTAAAAGAAAACTAGGAGAATATATTACGGTAAGTTTTACAATGCATTTAGTGTATATAAGAGAGAGAGAGAGAGAGAGAGAGAGAGAGAGAGAGAGAGAGAGAGAGAGAGAGAGAGAGAGGGAGGGAGAGAGAGAGGGTGGGGGGGGGAGAGGAGTAAGAGATGGGGAGGGAGGGAAAGAAGTTTCCCATTGTAATGTGTTTATGACAGTCAAAGTCTTTTTGGTGAGTAAAATTACATATTAAAGATATTTTCCTGTTTATAATATCAGCGTCTGTGTAAACAATGTGTGTGTTGTTCTAATATATTTTCTAGTAGAAAAAAAAACGACTGCTACAAATTTATCATATGACTGTGAACACATCTAATATACAGTCACTGGTATTCTAGACAAGAAAATGTATTTGATATGTAACTTCAGTCATCAAAAAGACCTCTGTTAGTTGGATACATCTGACAATGGCTGCAAACTCAGTACAATCCCTTTAAAAGTTTAATTAAATTTTTTCCCCGGCATTATGAATTATAATTATTGTTTCCTCTGAATTCTGTTCTACTATTGTTTTAGTTGTATTTCTTAGTTGTTGTCTTATTTATCAATCGCATTCAGTGACTTGTTTGTTTTCCACAGTAAACATTTTGAACATCATGCATATTGCAGGGGCATAGGCTGGGGGGTTCGGGGGGTTTGGACGAGAGACACCCTCCCCCCCCCCCCCCCCACATAGGCTACTCTTTTATGACAGGCAGCAAGGGATCTTTTATTTGTGCATCCCACAGGCAGGATAGCACAAACCATGGCCTTTGTTGAACCAGATATGGATCACTGGTCGGTGCAAGTGGTTTACACCTACCCATTGAGCCTTGAGAAGCACTCACTCAGGGTTTGGAGTTGGTATCTGGATTAAAAATTCCATGCCTCGACTGGGATCCAAACCCAGTACCTACCAGCATGTAGACCGATGGTCTAACCACGACGCAACCGAGGCCGGTTCACTCATGGACTAGTTTAGCTGACATAATATTTAAGAACAACCAATATATAACACATGTATTTCTTGTCCACTGCACTAGAAGTAATGTTTTGTTACTGTAATTAAACAGGCAAGAAAAAGAATTAATCACTGTTGTGAAGTATACAAGTAGATGAGGCAATTCCAATTCTCGGGACAAAACGTTTTTGTAAGGGACTCGGTAAACCTTGGCCCTCACAAAAAAAACATTTTGTCCCTCAGGTTGGAATTACCGTATCTATCTATACCTCACAACAGTGACTGATTCTATTAATATATAATATAAAATATAATACTACAGGTCTTTTTGATCCACAAATTTAAGTACTTCTGGGTATTTTTTTTTTTTTTTTTTAGCAAAATCAATAACATTTAAGCCCATAAAAATTAAGGATTCAGAGATTAAAAGAACAAATTTGACTTACACGATTGTATAACTATTGCAACACAAACAGGACATTAATGTGTACAAAACACTTGTTGCTATATGTGACTGCATACTTGATTCATTTAAGGATTGTCTGTTATTTCTTTTACGTTCCGTAGCCCAGTGGTAAGGCGCTCGCTTGATGCACAGTCGGTTTGGGATCGATCCCCGTCAGTGTGCCCATTGGGGCTATTTCTCACTCCAGCCAGCACACCATGACTGGTACATTAAAGGCCGTGGTATGCGCTATCCTGTCTATGGGATGGTGCATATAAAAGATCCCTTGCTGCCAATCGAAAAGAGTAGCCCATGAAGTGGCGACAGCAGATTTCCTTCTTCAATATCTGTATGGTCCTTAACCATATGTCTGACACCATATGTCTGATGCTATATAACCGTAAATAAAATGTGTTAAGTGCGTCATTAAATAAAACATTTCCTTCCTTCTTTTACGTTCATGTGGATATGAACCAAAAATATCTGCAAACTGTGTGAATTGGCGAAGCCATTCCTACATAAGTTTAAAGATGATTGTTTTTGTTCATACCCAGATGAATGTAAAAGAAATAACAGACAATAATTATAATTAAATTTGAAACATACTTACTAATAATAACACTAAAAGTTTATACTTTATTTTGAATAATGTTTTGGTTCTTAAACAATAACACTCAGTAAGACAAGGTAGCCATGTAAAGTGATGTCATCAGGTATGACGTTCGCTGACAATGGTATTTTTATGTTCATCGAGAAATTGACAAATAATGTCTCTACGGCTGGACCAATGGGATGATGTTATAGTGTAATGAATGTAACAGACATTTTATTATATTTTTATGTTTTTATTATGATTGTTTTAAACCTTTTTAATGTCATAATATTATATTCATGCTGTTCCAAATATGGAATGTTTATATGAAGTATAATTTATTTGATTTTATATACCTATTATATAGCGTGAAATCCATTGAGTCAAGAGTTCTAGAATTTACTGTTGGTCTTACCTATCATATATGGATAACTTAGACAAATATGATAGAGATAATAATATATAAATAACAGCTACATATAGTGAAATTATGTATTAATATAAACATATATATATATATATTTTAACATTATCCATTTCTCAAGTTTTATATCCATCCATCCATCCATCCATTCATCCATCCATCCATCCATCCATTCATCCTTCATTCCTTCCTTTCTCCCATCCATCCATCCAACCATATCTTATCTATCTCATCCATCCATCCATCTACCCTTCCATCCATCCATCCATCCATCCATCCAACCATATCTTATTTATCCCTCCCTCCCTCCCTCCCTCCCTCCCTCCCTCCTTCCTTCCTTCCTTCCTTCCTTCCATCCATCCAACCATATCTTATCTATCTCATCCATCCATCCATCTACCCTTCCATCCATCCATCCATCCATCCATCCAACCATATCTTATTTATCCCTCCCTCCCTCCCTCCCTCCTTCCTTCCTTCCTTCCTTCCATCCATCCAACCATATCTTATCTATCTTATCCATCCATCCATCCATCCATCCATCCATCCAGGACATTTCACAAAATTATGAATGATGTGAAAGTTCAGCCATTTGTTATATAAGAATTGTTTCTAATTTTTTAGGAATTTATCGATGTATAAAAGTCACAAATGGTATAAAATCGCGTAGCGTAGCGAAGCGATTTTATACTACATTTGTGACTTTTATACATCGATAAATTCCTAAAAAATTAGAAACAATTCTTATAATTACAGACAGTACAAGAAGTGTACCTTAAAACACTCAAAAATAATTTCTTTCGTTCTTACCGTCAACCATGTTCTGTAAATAAGCGTAGGAATACATGTATACATACTATTGGAAATTGTCCGCTAAAAATAAAAATAAGTATTGAATCAACAAAAACAGTGTATATACCTTTATTATAACTTCTTTTTAGAAAATGAAACAATTTCATGTGCAGATTTGTCTTGTGTTTTTCTATCGCAAAGTGACCTTGGTATTAACTTTTGTTTACGTGTAGTGACTGTTGGTGTTGTGCGGTTATCTCGATCTTGGTCTTCCGTGATGACATATTTTTATGAGGTTTATGGAAGGATAACGCTTGGTTTTTTAGTGACATCAGCCAATCAGAATACAGTAAATCGTATAAATTCGGAAAGTTTGTAATTATAACACTTTAACTAAGATTGATAAATTGTTAAATTTTTAAAATGGTTCATGATAGACTGGTCTGATGGCTTAACCACTGCCCTGCCGAGGCTGGGTTTCGCAGTCATGAGATATTTCTTGTATTATGTGCCATCAGAATGGCCCAGTAAATTACAGTAGTATATAAATCTGACAGTGTTGTATTCCTTTGTCAAGCTACAGCCAGAAGAGTAAACTGTGATATTTGTCAAGTGTCATCTAGGGGACATTCAAATCATGTTTTTATTCCCTTTGAAAAGTTATGGCTAATAAAATATACAACTCCAAGATGACTTAACTTAGTCTTGATGTGTATTTAAATGTTATCTCTGAGAACATTATAAGAGAAAAGGGTTTCTTTACAGTAATCTTATTTTTTTCTTTTCTTTGTACCCCCCCAAAAAAAAACCAACCAAAAAAACACAAGCAATAAGTTTTGCCATACATGTAACCAGTTCTTGTTGTCAATTCTTGATATGTACTCCGATATTTAAGAAAATCTTTTAAAGTATTTATTGGTGTATCATCCACACAATGGGGCAGGATTTAGCTTGGTTGGTTGAGCACTCGCTTGAGATGCTTGCGTCGCACGATCAAATCCTCTCAGTGGATCTGTTCAACTGATTTGATTTTTGTCTCATTCCAACCAGTGCACCACAACTGGTCAAAGGCTGTGGTATTTGCTTTCCTGTCTGTCAGAAAGTGCATATAAAAGATCCCTTGCTGCATTAGGAAAAATGTAGTGGGTTTCCTCTGTTGACTACGAATCAGAATTACCAAATGTTTGACATCCAATAGCCGATGATTAACATATCAATGTGCTCTAGTGATGTCGTTAAACAAAACAAACTTCTTCTTTATCCACAAAATTTTCTACCTGTGAGCTTTAATTAAGAGAAAAGGGTTTCTTTACATTAGTTTTATTTTTATTTTTAAAAATGTTTTTGTTAAAATATTTTTGTTTGTTATTTAGTTAGACAGTGCTATACTTGTAGTATATTCACAGTTTGTAATGCTGTGTGAATTAATCCTGGAGGTGCAACAAACCTCTCCATATCCTACTGTTTACAGTTAGAGAACAATTACCCAGCCACCCGTTAACGGTGATCATTGTACAGTGATGACTGGCCACACTTGACTGACCCAGCAATGGTGGATTGGTTGTAATGTGACATGATATGTGTATGAACCCCCGAGGTGCCCAGTGGATGGGTCGATTACCTACTAAGTGTGTTAATAGTCGGACCACAGCGTACTCCAGCATTGGACAAACAGGTCACGGCATGGCCTCTGGACCTCATGGAGGGTATTTGAGGACATGGCCTGTCATACTGGTGACTCGTTTGACACGGTGGCTTGCTTTCTGTAAGATATACACATACCTGTTGTGGGACTGCCCGACCTCGATGGTGTAGTCGTCAAGCACATACTGGTCTATAATATCTACTGGTCAGCAAGATAGAATACATGTACTGGTCTAGAACACACACACACACACACACACACACACACACACACACACACACACACACACACACACACACACACGTACAGTGCTGTCCAGTGTATCGGCGCACCTAAGCTTTCAAGGACCATTTTCTATATGAACATTGTGAAATATTTAATAAAATGCGTCTCTTACCAATGAAGAAGTGCATAATCTGAAATACACTACAAACTGTTTTATGTCTGTAGTAAATAAATATTTTTAAATGGTGCATAAATATAGGCACCCCCTTGTATCCAAAACGATTTGCATGTCCGGTGATTCGGCGCAGTAGATGTGGATCGTTGACCCCGCTATTTGTAAACCGCCCATGACCTCACTTTTAGCCTATAAACGCTACACTATTGTCCCAGAATTATTTTAGCACTTTTTTGTTTTGTCTTGTTAAAAATATTACTATGAAAATGAACGATCACACATTACCCTTCTCATGATCAGTTTCGGAATCGTTTTCTTGAGTGGCACAGTACTGCAGATGCATACATGTTCATTGTCATGCATGGCTAAGATGCCTACATGGATTTTTATTTTTCTCGGATAGATTGTGCACACACATGGATCTTATTTCACTTTTATTTTTTTATAACAATGTGACAATTGTGAACTGGAATGACTGTCAATTAAGCTGTACAATTTTCGTTTTGTTTGCATTTGTCTGTGTTTTCTTTTTCGGTTTAAATAAAAAATAACTGAACAAAAATAATTACATTTATACTGTTTACTATAATTTTTAAAATGTGGGAAAGGTGTTTTTAGACTGGTTTTAACATTCTTAATATCAGTAAGGATGACCTACTTCGCGTTTATAAACACGAAAACAGGTGAATGATTTATTTTGAAATTATTATATAATTATTGATAATTCTAAAAAAAAAAATTGCACCCTTAACAATAAATATGTTGATACTTATTGAAAAAGGAATTGAACTTTAATTCGTTAAAAACTCCGACAACATGACAACTTCCTAAGCATACTCAAGCAAAATACCAAGTGCGCCGAATCACCGGACGCGCCGATACACCGGACACGGTTGTATGTGTGTATATATATATATGTATATATATATATAGATAGATAGATAGATAGATAGATAGATAGATAGATAGATAAATAGACAGATATATATATATATATATATATATATATATATATATATATATATATATATAATGTACTAGTTTATAGAATATATGCACTGTTCTGTAGGATATATAATGTACTAGTTTATAGAATATATGCACTGTTCTGTAGGATATATGTGTACTAGTTTATAGAATACATGTACTGGTCCATAGGATATATGTGTACTAGTTTATAGAATACATGTACTGGTCCATAGGATATATATACAATGTATACCAGTCTTCAAAATATGCACTGGTCTTTAAAATATATAAGTAGTGGTTCAGAATACATGCACTGGGCCCTGTTCCATGAAGTGATCTTAGCCCTAAGATCAACTTGAATGCATAGGGTAATCTTAGGGCTAAGATCACTATGTGCAACGGGGCCCAGGTCTAGAATATGTTGGTGTAGAATACATATACTGGTCTGTAGTTACATGGTGTCGAACATATGGTCAAGGACCACACAGATATTGAGAGAGGAAACCCGCTGTCACCATTTCATGGGCTACCGGTACTCTTTTTTTTATTAGCAGCAAGGGATCTTTTATATGCACCATCCCACAGACAGGATAGTACATACCATGGCCTTTGTTACACCAGTTGTGGAGCACTGACTGGAATGAGAAATAACCCAATGTGCCCACCGACGGGAATCGATCCTAGATCGATTACACATCAGGCGAGCGCTGTACCACTGAGCTATGTCCAGCCCCTGGTCTGTAGAATACACACACTGGTCTGTAGAATACACACACTGGTCTGTAGAATACACACACTGGTCTGTCTATACAGCTAGGATATATGTGTAATCTGTAAACTGGAAAGATGGCAGAAAAGCTCTTTCTCTGGCAGTAGTAATTAAGAAGCCTATTATATAAATGTAGGTATATTTAGATGTGTGACAGCACCACAGTTGGATATTACTCTGTGAATGTAAAATCATCAAATTATTATTAAAATTCGTGGCTGGAACTAATTTATTTTTAGCAGCAGTTGATTAAATGTATTCTTCTGTTGGATCCATTGGTGTGTTTCATAAAAGTAATTTTTGATTAACTTTTTGGGGGATATTTTCTGTTTTTCAGAATCTGTGCTGACATCATTGGATAGACTTATTTGTAGAATTTGGGGACTTATTTATACGTGGTTCTACATACGGCTTAACATTGGCTGAATCAAGCAAAGCCTCGAACAACAGTAAAATGGGGCGCAAGAAGATACAGATCTCGCGTATAGGAGATGAACGTAACCGGCAGGTAAATACACATTTTAATCTGGGTGTTTTTTTCATTTTAATTTAATGTTTGAAAATATATTGTTTAATGACACCTCAGTACATTTTAAACTACAGCTGTTTGGTGTCTAACGAGAGAGAGAGAGAGAGAGAGAGAGAGAGAGAGAGAGAGAGAGAGAGAGAGAGAGAGAGAGAGAGAGAGAGAGAGAGAGAGAGAGAGAGAGAGAGAGAGAGAGAAAAGGGGGAGGGATGGAGAGAATAGAAAGAAAATAGAGAAAGAAAGAGGTGTGAGGGAGAGAAGGAAAGTGAAGCTAAAAAGCCCGCAATAAGAGTTTTTTTTATATGCACTCTTTGTTGACAGGACAGTACATACTATAGACTTTGATATACCAGTTATGGTGGGGGGACGGACTGGTTGAAACAGGAGAAACATCACTCTACCATTAAGCAATATCCCACTATAAGAATGGTGAAAAAAAACTTCCCCAAGCTTTTTGTGTTTCTCATTATTATGTTATTGCAAAGTATAATAGTTTTTCTTACTGACATGCCAAAAATGTAGTTGGTGAATACATATTCAAATTGCCAAATAAAATTGAAAATTGCCAATTATTATTTTTTAATTTTGAAAAAAAAAGTAACCTAGTGCTATGTAGCTCTGGAGTAACTATATATCCTGACGGAATTGTCGACCAAATTTAATTCATGATCAGCATCATAATTAATGTCTGTTTGAAATACAACAATTTGACGTCAGATTGAAAATTAAAGTTTCTTTTGTCTAACAACACCACTAGAGCACATTGATTTATTAATCATTGGCTATTGGATGTCAAACATTTGGTAATTTTCGCATATGGTCTTAGAGAGGAAACCCCGCTACATTTTTCCATTAGTAGCAAGAGATCTTTTATACACACCATCCCACATACAGGATAGCACATACCATGGCCTTTGATATACCAGTCGTGGTGCACTGGCTGGAAGGAGAAATAGACCAATGGGCCCACAGATGGGGATCAATCCCAAATGGACCACGCATCAAGCGAGCGCTTTACCACTGGGCTATGTCCCGCCTGCATGCCAGATTGAATGTCAGTTATGTGGATGGAATTGAATTACATTTTATAGAATCAGTACACCCCATGGGGAAGCATACAAGATGATAAACACACAAACATGTAACAACACAATGTGATGTCTCAAATATATCTAGGTACATGTATATACACAGTTAAACCCCTCTAAACCAGACACCCACAGGACAAAGTAAAAAAAAGTTGGTTTTACGGCATATCCAGTTTAGAGAGGTTGTGTTCTGTACCAATATTTAAAAAGGAATTATGAAAAATGTCCAGTTTTGAAGGAATTTCAGTTACAGAGGGTCCAGTGTAAAGGAGTTTTAATAAATAATTTAGGATATTCCCATATAAAATTTTGCTTGCTCTTGTTTTAAATCAATAAAATATTTGTCATGCATTCTTTGCTATTAGTGTTGGTGTGATAATTTACCTTTTCTCCAACATTATCTGTATATTAGATACCAAGTAGCTATATTACTACTCATAGGCATTCAGGCTTCCATGGGGGCCAGACGTAGCCCAGTGGTAATGCACTCGCTTGAGGCACAGTCTATTTGGGATCGATCCTGGTAGGTGGGCCCATTGGGCTATTTCTCACTCTAGCCAGTGTACCACGACTGGTACATCAAAGGCCGTGGTATGTGCTATCCTGTCTATGGGATGGTGCATATAAAAGATCCCTTGCTGCTAATCGAAAAGAATAGCTCATGAAGTGGCGACAGCAGGTTTCCTCCTTCAATATCTGTGTGGTCCTTCACCATATGTCCGATGCCATATTACCGTAAATAAAATGTGTTGAGTGTGTCGTTAAATGAAACATTTCCTTCCTTCCATCATCTGTAACCTATTACTACTCATAGGCATTCAAGCTTCCATTTTTGTAGTGGTCAGGCAAGTTTTTGCCCAAATTAAACAAAAATGCCTGAATGTGGACAACATTTATTCATAATTTTATTACTACCAAACAGCTATATAGGGTAGCAAACGAATCACTATATGCATTTTAACTTGGATTACAACTAATACTGTGGGTAGAATGATGGAAATGTGTGGTGAACAGGTTTAGGACTAGCTCAGTTTGTCCACACATCTTCATAGTTGTTTGCCTTAATTGCATTGATTCGCTCCAACACCGGGGGTGGGGGATGGGGATGAGAAGTGCTGGTGGAGGGGCAGTTGACCCTCCTGACCCCTCCATCTTATATACTTATACAGGTACTATAATAGTTTAAAACTCCTTTCCATGTTATTACTTTATCCAAGTGACCACACTCCAAACTGTGTATAGGGCTGGTGAACAGTACAGTCATGTTTTTTGTTTTTTTATCTACTCATGTTAAGTTGGGTGTCACTAAATTGTTCGGTTGTGTGTGTAGTAGCATGGCCATTAAAAGTAAATATTTTAAGACATTTGTAGAATTCTGAACTGGGGAACCCACGTCCATGTCTGTGATGGACAAGACATTGTGCCTATTGTTTGAAAGTCTGCTTCATTAACCAGGGTAATCGTAGACCTGGAACAAGTGGCCACTGACCGAATTCGTGAAGAAACTCCGTGGTGGTCAGTTGGGCTAATTAGAGCCGGACGACTGGTTTCCTTCTTGTGGGTGAAATCGTCCGGGAGGGATGACCATCTTGGAGACAGTGTACTGTTTCATACAGGGGTCATATCGGTCATGCAAAGACTGGAATTTTCATGGAATTTGTAAACGCAGGGATTCGATTTATCAACATTTTATACAATTTCAGTTATTGTATTTTGTAGGTAATTTTTTTTAGGTGGGGGGGTGGGGTATCTTTTTTTTTCTTTCTTTTTTTTCTTCTTTTTTTCTCTTTCTTTTTGCATAAAATAATGTTCTTTGGGTTTGATCTTAAATGCTCAAAAACATCTTTAGTTATGTATGGTAGTTAGGGTTTCAGTCTTTTAAAGATCATTTCAACATTTAGTTTTAAGTAAATATCACTAGTGATGTTCCAATGAATTTTAGCAGGGGGTGGGGGTGGCAAGTGATGTTTACTGGAACGGGTCGAGACATGTTCCCCTGAAAAATGTATTGAGGAGAAAAAAGGAGAACATTGTTTGGATTTGATTTGGGTGGGGGGGGGGGGGGGGGTTTGACCATTTTCCAGTGAGATTCAGTATATTTGCAATATTGGTAGATGATAAACCAGTCCTTGCTGGCACTAAGTAAAAAAGGGATGGGTGACTGTGTCTGAAAATCTTGTTTACCAAATCTCCGCTCTGCAACCGGAATATTAAAGGTTATGGTATGTGTGATCCTTTGGTGCTAATTGATAGGAGTAGCTGACATGACAGCTGGCAACTTGGTTTCATCCCCTGCGTTGTCTCATTGGTCACTAGAAACCTACCATATAATATCGACAAAATATCTTCCAAAATGGATATTCACAATTGATAGTTGCTATGAAAAATTACAATAAAGTAAAGTTAAAACCATACAGAAAAATGTTTTGCAAAGTTTTGTCAAAGATCAGGAAATGACATTACGTAGATTAGGTATGCTTTCATTTCCACTAAAAACTATTTCAATTTCATTTTTAGAAAAAATTAAAAATCTTGTATTAAAATGTCTTTTTGACTAAAAGGAAAAAGGATCATGTATTGATGTTAGTCTCTCTTAACTAGAATATTTCCTGTCTGTATTCCTGTTAGGGGAGCTTTTCTAATACTGATCTGTTGGGTGTCCATCTGTCCATCCATCCGTCTGTCCATCCATATGTCTGTCCATCCATCAACTTTTTTTTTGAAGTCTGTCTTTTACAGTTTTGAATTGTTCTGAAGCTTGGTACAATGATTCTCTGGGGTACCGTCCATAAACTAAAAGAGATATTTTGGAAATTTATAAAAAAAATTTTTTGTAAAAAACCCCAAAAACATTTTAATTGAAATTTTTTTAATTCTGTCTTCTCCTAGTTTACTTTGTGAAATGTTAAAAATATTACTCTTTTTTTTCTCTTTTTTTCTCACAAATTAACTGGAAAAAACTTTCCTTCTAATAATAATGTTTTTTAAATTTATCTCACAAGGTTGTCACAAACTTTATCCAATAAACATAATCTGTGACAACTTAATGATTCATATAAAAGACCCCTTGCTACTAATAGAAAACTGTAGTGGGTTTCCTTTCTAAGACTATATGTCAGAATTACCAAATGTTTGACATCCAATATAGCCAATGATAAATAAATCAATGTGCTCTAGTGGTGTCATTAATTTTTATTTTTTTATTTAACCTGCGACAACTTGGGATCCCCAACAAGGCCCCTTGGCATGCAGGGGTGTGACAGTGAAGTTAGATGTATTGTGTCAACACTGCACGTCTGCCGTGCTTCTGTTTGCAATGATTGTCGTGTATATATAATCCAACAGGTATGCCAGCCCAATGTTCTCTCATCATTTCTCTTACACCAAGAACCTTAGAGACGGAAACACCCTGTCCTGCTCATTCCGGAGACCAGGAGAGACACATGATTGATACCACTTAGTTTCTCTTATTTGGGAGGTTTCCTGTCTGTATATAGTCATTTATTATGCAAATACATAAAGAAAAAACACCCTAACTTATCTTCTGACCTTATTTTGTTAAAAACGGCAGTTAAAATTAAACAGATTTGTGTTCTTATACATTTATTATTTTGAAGAAGAAAAGAAAGTCTTTAATAATAACAAACAGCTTTGTGGGGATTTTTTTTACATTTATTATTTTTAAGAAGAAAAGAAAAGTCTTTAATAATAACATACCATGTAGATTCTGTATATCATACTGATCGTGTGAAGGGTGTAGTTAAAATTTCTTCAAAGCAAAAAATGCTAAATAATATGGGTTACTAGTTTTCCTAAGATCCAGGACTCTGAAAGAACAAAAAAAAAGAAAAAAAGTTTGTTTTGTTTAACGACACCACTAGAGCACATTGATTTATTAATCATCTGCTGTTGGATGTTAAACATATGGTAATTTTTGACACAGTCATAGAGATTAAAGCCGTTACATTTTTTCATCAGTAGCAAGGGATCTTTCATATGCACCATCCCACAGACAGGATAGCACATTCCACAGCCTTTTAATGTAGCAGTCATGGTGCACTGGCTGGAACAAGAAATAGCCCAATGGGCCCACCGACTGGGATCGATCTCAGACCGACCGTGCATCAAGCGAGTGCTTTACCACCAGGCTACGTCCTGCCCCCTGAAAAACCAATGTGTAATAAACGGCATATTCCCATATAGGGCAGGATGTGTGTGTAGCCCAGTGGCAAAATGCTTCCCTGATGCACAATCATTCTCAGGATCAATCCCCATTCAGAACTCGAAATAACAAGTAAAATACCATGTCTGGTATATCAAAGGCTGTGGTATGTGCTATCCTGTTTGTGGGATGGTACATATAAAAGATCCCTTACTACTAATTGAAAAATGTAGTGTGGTTCCTCTCTAAGACTATATGTCAAAATTACCAAATGTTTGACACCCAATAGCCGAGGATTAAACAATCAGTATGCTCTAGTGGTGTCATTAAACAGAATAAACTTTTTTGCTGTTATTATTTTAAAATACCAGGTCCTGTTAAGAAAAACAAAAAAGGCTTGATTGCTAGAAATAAGATACGTTTTGGGGTGAGGGATGGTTTGGGATAATGTGTGAAGTTAGGACCTCTGAGTGTTGTGGAATTAAACTAAAGCAGAACCACAAGCTAAATAGCAGGTGAGATACATACAGTGGAACTCCTCTAAACCAGACACCCTAGGGACCAACTAAAAAGTCTGGTTTAGAGAGGTATCCAGTTTAGAGAGGTTCTCTTCTGTACAGATATTTAAAAGGGACCATGAAAAACGTCAGGTTTTGAGGGAATTCTGGTTTACAGAGGGTCTGGTTTTGAGGGATTTCTGGTTTACAGAGGGTCTGGTTTTGAGAGGTTTGACTGTACATACATATATCTTTTGGAAAATGACCTGCAAGTCTTTGGTGGTTTTAGCAGGTGAATTTCTAGGCTATAAAATGGACTGGTTTTTTTTTTTCTTTTTTTTTCTCAGACCCCGACTGGCCTCGGTGGCGTCGTGGCAGGCCATCGGTCTACAGGCTGGTAGGTACTGGGTTCGGATCCCAGTCGAGGCATGGGATTTTTAATCCACATACCGACTCCAAACCCTGAGTGAGTGCTCCGCAAGGCTCAGTGGGTAGGTGTAAACCACTTGCACCGACCAGTGATCCATAACTGGTTCAACAAAGGCCATGGTTTGTGCTATCCTGCCTGTGGGACGCGCAAATAAAAGATCCCTTGCTGCCTGTCGTAAAAAGAGTAGCCTATGTGGCGACAGCGGTTTTCCTCTAAAAACAGTGTCAGAATGACCATATGTTTGACGTCCAATAGCCGATGATAAGATAAAAAATCAATGTGCTCTAGCGGCGTCGTTAAATAAAACAAACTTTACTTTACAGAGCCCGATTTCCACCCCTGTCATTGGTGGACCCATTGGGCTATAGTTGATGTTCCAGCCAGTGGTCCACAACTGGTGTACATGTAACAAGTAAAGGCAGTGATTGTGTAATGTCTTGTCTGTGTATGTAAAAGATTCCTCGGTGCTATGTGTGTGATACAGTATAAAATAAGAGACCATCAAGAGGAAGAAGCTAGTTTTCTCTCTGAGATCTCTGTGGGGTCCTTAAACATATGTCCAATGCCATGTCATAACAAGTTGTATGAAATCGATAAACCTTCAGAATCGGGTAAGGTGATAATTGGCTGCTAGGTAGTGCCATCACAGACAGATGTTTTGCACAAAGACGGCAAACTTGCCGGAAACATTTCTTCTTCTTTTTTTTCTAGTACATTAAATTATTTGCTTCTAATATTTTTTTATGGGCATATAGTTGAAGATTTAATGTTTACATTTCTGTGAAAAACTTTATAAAAACCTGGAGACCATTTTGTTTGCGGGAGTAGCAGCCAACAGCACATGCTCCTGGAAGTTGTAGTTCTTCACTGTCTGCCAGATGGACCTGGTGATGGTTTAACCCATTACAGTGCTTACAAAAGTTGAATTGCTGCTATCTCGATGCATTTTTAACAGTTTTGAACAAAATAAAAAATAAAATAAATTCAGGGGTGGGTGCATTTTTCAGGTACGGGCGGGGACGATCACCAACTCTTTTTGTTTATTTGGCCTTATATACAACTTGGATAATTATATCAACAACATATTGGGATGTTTTAAAGCATATTATTTTCTTTCCATTCTTAATTCTTTCTAGGGGGGGATTCAATTGACTCATAATAATATAGTTATGGTTGCATTAATCCTCAGTAAATTTTCATCGCTGGATCAAAAAGTGTGAATTTTGAGTGAACTATATCCATATAACTGGAGGCCAATATTTGTCCTTAGATAATTGGTAGATAAAACCCTGGAAAGACTACATGCTCATTTGCTAACACATCCCACACCGCACCTAAAGCCTCGGGTACTGACCCAAGGGGAAGTTGAAATCATTAAAACACAATGCTAAGTGGTGTGCTTTGAAGAAATGTTACTCGTCCTAAAAGATAAACATGGCTGCCCGTGTCGTCTGCTACTTGTCTCTTTGATGAGGATGTATGACTGCCCCTCAGCCAATTGATGTCTGCTACTAGTTGGCTTGTTATTGATCAGCTTGTTTATCTCTTGTTTTTCAATTTGAAACACTGACAGTTCAATTGTAGAATTGGTTTTTAATGCATTTAAAGGAGATCACTTTCTGTACAATTGAGCAATCACAATTTGATTGCATTATAAATGCATACAGGTCCATGTATTTTTTTCACAGAGGACGTGGCCGAGGCCGGCACCTAAGCCCATGACAGGTGTGCACTACGACAGCTTGCTCTGAATGTGCACATTAAGCCCTATACCTGACCTATATTTTCTGAAATAAGAAAAAATATAGTAAAACCCTTCAAAACCACACTACTGTAAAATGGAATTCCCTCACAACTGGACCTTCATTAAATTGAAATTACATCAAAACCAGACACCTCTGTAAAATGGAATTTCCTCACAACTGGACCTTCATTAAATTGAAATTACATCAAAACCAGACACCTCTGTAAAATGGAATTCCCTCACAACTGGACCTTCATTAATTTGAAATTACATCAAAACCAGACACCTCTGTAAAATGGAATTCCCTCACAACTGGACCTTCATTAAATTGAAATTACATCAAAACCAGACACCTCTGTAAAATGGAATTCCCTCAAAACCAGACACTCTGTAAAATGGAATTCCCTCAAAACCAGACACCTCTGTAAAATGGAATTCCCTCACAACTGGACCTTCATTAAATTGAAATTACATCAAAACCAGACACCTCTGTAAAATGGAATTTCCTCACAACTGGACCTTCATTAAATTGAAATTACATCAAAACCAGACACCTCTGTAAAATGGAATTCCCTCAAAACCAGACACTCTGTAAAATGGAATTCCCTCAAAACCAGACACCTCTGTAAAATGGAATTCCCTCACAACTGGACCTTCATTAAATTGAAATTACATCAAAACCAGACACCTCTGTAAAATGGAATTCCCTCACAACTGGACCTTAATTAAATTGAAATTACATCAAAACCAGACACCTCTGTAAAATGGAATTCCCTCACAACTGGACCTTAATTAAATTGAAATTACATCAAAACCAGACACCTCTGTAAAATGGAATTCCCTCACAACTGGACCTTCATTAATTTGAAATTACATCAAAACCAGACACCTCTGGAAAATGGAATTCCCTCACAACTGGACCTTCATTAAATTGAAATTCACTCAAAACCAGACACCTCTGTAAAATGGAATTCCCTCACAACTGGACCTTCATTAAATTGACCAGCCTCGGTGGCGTCGTGGTTAGGCCATCGGTCTACAGGCTGGTAGGTACTGGGTTCGGATCCCAGTCGAGGCATGGGATTTTTAAATCAAATACCGACTCCAAACCCTGAGTGAATGCTCCGCAAGGCTCAATGGGTAGGTGTAAACCACTTGCACCGACCAGTGATCCATAACTGGTTCAACAAAGGCCATGGTTTGTGCTATCCTGCCTGTGGGAAGCGCAAATAAAAGATCCCTTGCTGCCTGTCGTAAAAAGAGTAGCCTATGTGGCGACAGCGGGTTTCCTCTAAAAACAGTGTCAGAATGACCATATGTTTGACGTCCAATAGCCGATGATAAGATAAAAAATCAATGTGCTCTAGTGGCGTCGTTAAATAAAACAAACTTTACTTTTCATTAAATTGAAATTACATCAAAACCAGACACCTCTGTAAAATGGAATTCCCTCAAAACCAGACACTCTGTAAAATGGAATTCCCTCAAAACCAGACACCTCTGTAAAATGGAATTCCCTCACAACTGGACCTTCATTAAATTGAAATTACATCAAAACCAGACACCTCTGTAAAATGGAATTCCCTCAAAACCAGACACTCTGTAAAATGGAATTCCCTCAAAACCAGACACCTCTGTAAAATGGCATTCCCTCAAAACCAGACACTGTAAAATGGAATTCCCTCAAAACCAGACACTCACTCTGTAAAATGGAATTCCTTCACAACCAGATACTTTGTAAAATGGAATTCCTTTACAACCAGACACTTTGTAAAATGGAATTCCTTCACAACCAGACACTGAAAAATGGAATTCCCTACAGGATATTTTTTATAGTACCTTTTTATATATCAGTTCATAACAGAACCTCTTTAAACCAGATACCTCTTTTAAACTGGACATTTTTTACTTTTTTAACATTCTAAATATTATACAGTAAAACTCTGCTGTTAAGACCATCAATGTGACATTGCATTTATGAGCAATCCCTTAAATTAATTTTAATTTTTAAAATATGATTTTTATTACAAATTTTAAAATTCCTGTGATATTTGTATTCTTTTCACAGCTTTTTCCACTGTATTTTACATATATATATATATATATATATATTAAATTCATGTAAATCATATTCATATACAATAAAACCCCTAAAAACTGGAAATTTTTGAAGGTCCCTTTTTTAAACATAAGTATGGAACATGGAAAGGGAAAGGGAATGTTTTATTTAATGACACACTCAGCACATTTTGTTTACGGTTATATGGCGTCGGACATATGGTTAAGGACCACACAGATATTGAGAGGAAACCCGCTGTCGCCACTTCATGAGCTACTCTTTTTGATTAGCCACAAGGGATCTTTTATATGCACAATCCCACAGACAGGATACCACATACCACAGCCTTTGATATACCAGTCATGGTGCACTGACTGGAATGGGAAATAGCCCAATGGGCCCACCAATGGGGATCGATCCCAGACCGACTGCGCAGCAAGCAACATATTAACTCTCTAAACTGGATATCCCGTAACTGACTTTTTATTTTGTTCTTTGGGTGTCTAGTTTATAGAGGTTTCATTATACTTACCATTGTTTGACACCCAATAGTCAATATTTTTGTTCTGGGGTGGCAAATATTCATTCATTCATTTTTTATTTTTTTTAAATACAAAAACAAAAAAAGTAGTCAGAAATGTAGTTTTGGTTGTAACAAGGAATTGGTCATTGGCTGCTTTATGATATCATCACAGATGGTTTAATCTGCTAGATGATTGACAAACTTATTGGATCCACAGGGCACCTGCCACCTTATTAAGCTCTACTGGACACCTGGTGTCCAGTGATTGTTTCTTGGCTTGACCAATCAGACAGTAGCATCTGTTACTACTGTCTTGAGAACTGAGGTGAACTTTCGCTCAATGGTCTGTGATTGGTTTCTAATGCGATTCATAGTTTCATGCTGGCCATGATAGATCATCCACCAGGATCCACGGCAGATGCTAAATTTGTAAAGCCACATTAAGGTCTTTATCTTTGTAATTGTCTGCTGAGGTCACATTCCTTTGTTTTTAATGACTTTTAGATAGTCTCCCATTGTATCACTCAAAACTGATTTCATCAATAAAGTTGGAGTTTCTCTCAATTTGAGTTCTTCATCAAAGTTGATCTTGCCATTAATTCATGCTGCAGAAATTGAAATAACAATTTAAAAAATAATAAATAAACAAGCATAAAACAGAAATTTAAAAAAAAAGAAAAAAAAGACTAATTAAGTATGTATGAGAATTCTTTGATGTGGAGATTTTGGCACTAGTATGAGGTACTACCAAGGCTAAAAATTAGTATGAATCTCTGAAATTGATTCATATCATGGTTCACAAAGCATTAAACATCCGAATCATTGTCCATTCATGGGATATATTTCCAAAATTTATGAAATCTAATAATTAATTTATAAAATTTTACTAGTATAACTCAAGAAATAATAATAAATAACTACTGTGGTTTTCAAAATTTCAGTCTAAGCTGCCTTTGAAAACAGCGTATTCATGTAATCTTGAAACTGTAATCATTTATCGAGACTAGTCTGGCTGGTCAAACAATGGTTCATCCATTTCTATGAACCAAAGTCACCCTGAAGAGAACTGAAAGGGGAAGTGGATACATGTACTTACTCTTTTTTTTGCCACAAATTAGTATTATATTAAAGTTTTTCTTCTACATTCTTTGCCGATACTATATTACTTTTGTGAGAATCCAGTAGCCAAATTTTGGCACTGGTGATTTGTTTTACATGTTTTGTATAATAGAAATCATGAAGAAGTCATGTTTTGTATGGTAGTATTCATGAAGAAATCATGCTTTATATGGTAGAAATCATGAATAAATATGTTTTGTGTGGTAAAATTCATGAAGAAGTCATGTTTTGTATGGTAGAATTCATGAAGAAGTCATGTTTGTATGGTAGAATTCATGAAGAATTCATATTTTGTGTTGTAACTTTCTTGAAGAAGGCATGTTGTAGAATTTGTGAAGAAGTCTTATTTTATGTTGTAGGTTACATTTACCAAATAAAAGTTTGGTCTCAAGAAGAAGTCATGTTTTGTGTTGCAGTTTACGTTTACCAAGCAGACGTTTGGCTTCATGAAGAAGTCATGTTTTGTGTTGCAGGTTTCATGAAGAAGTTGTGTTTTGTGTTGCAGGTTACATTTACCAAGAGGAAGTTTGGCCTCATAAAGAAGTCATGTTTTGTGTTATAGGTTAAGTTTACCAAGAGGAAGTTTGGCCTGAAGAAGAAGTCATGTTTTGTGTTGCAGGTTACGTTTACCAAGAGGAAGTTTGGCCTCATGAAGAAGGCGTATGAGCTGAGTGTCCTGTGTGACTGTGAGATTGCTCTCATCATCTTTAACGGCTCCAACAAACTGTTCCAGTATGCCAGCACCGACATGGACAAATGTCTGCTCAAATACACCGAGTACAATGAACCTCACGAGAGCCGAACTAACAAGGACATTATTGAGGTAGGATTTTACATCTGTTTAATATTTCATCATGCAATCACTACCCTGCCAATACTATCAGAACAAGAAAACCGTAATCCGTGATCAAAACCACATCTCTGCACAATGCAGAGTCGAATGGGCATTTGGCAAAATAGTGCTTCGTCTGTAGGAGGACAGCCACTCCTGGGGAGATCCTTTACTGAACAATACATCATTCTGACTATCACAAAGAGGACTGCCACTCCCAGTCTATATTTGTTCTCTGGGGTCAATAAACTTTATTTAACAAAAAAATAAATAATTAAAAGATCCTGTAATCACTGGATATACATTTGACTGGATTTAATAACTGGATAAATTACTATATTTTTGGTCATCCATATGGCTGTAAGTTGTTTCTGTTTATTATATTCAAAATTTTAGAAAGAAATAAAGGATTCTATACATCACTGATACCTTTCTTCTGAATCTAGCAATGATAAACTGTTTAAATCTACCCTATACAAAACATACACACACCCCACCCCACCATACCACTATCCTCACAAAAGTCACTGTATGGTGAAAAGGATATTTAGATTTTCCTAATACTTTCATTTGTTGATTGTGGTATATTGGTAGTTGAAAAGACCGGCCTCGGTGGCATTGTGGTTAGGCCATCAGTCTACAGGCTGGTAGGTACTGGGTTCAGATCCCAGTCGAGGCATGGACATTTTAATCCAGATACCGACTCCAAACCTTGAGTGAGTGCTCCGCAAGGCTTAATGGGTAGGTGTAAACCACTTTCACCGACCAGTGATCCATAACTGGTTCAACAAAGGCCATGGTTTGTGCTATCCTGCCTGTGGGAAGCGCAAATAAAAGATCCCTTGTTGCTAATCGGAAAGAGTAGCCCATGTAGTGGTGACAGCGGGTTTCCTCTCAAAATCTGTGTGGTCCTTAACCATATGTGACGCCATATAACCGTAAAATAAAATGTGTTGAGTGTGTCATTAAATTAAGCATTTCTTTCTTTTTCTCTATGTTTTAATACAATATAAAACAATTCAATGTTTGTAAGCAAAAAACCAACCTTGGTACCGACTCCCACCGAGAGTGAGTTTTAATGACTAGATGGGTAGGTGTAAGGCCACTACACCCTCTTCTCTCTCACTAACCACTTACAAGTTCTGGACAGACAGCCCAGATAGCTGAGGTATGTGGCCAGGACAGCGTGCTTGAACCTTAATTGGATATAAGCATGAAAATAAGTTGATTTAGAACATATTACCAATGCTTTCAGTGCTTAATTACTCCATATAAAATATGTTTATTCATATAACAAATTTGCACAGACTCTACAGTACATGTATATACCTTTTTGTGTCAATTCTGTTGCTAATATACCTTAGCTGGCATTGTCCGTTGATTCAAAAGTAGAAAAAGGTTTATAACAGCTGTTAATAAATTAATGTCTATGCTATATAGGGTTACATGCATAAAATAGTTGGCTGGATCCATTTAACCATTTGCAAGTTTTAATGATACATAGAGGTTAATTATTACCAGAGCGTGTTATGGTATCATCAGTATCATTTTTCCATTAGCAAGTATATTATCAAGTATATAAAAAACATCTTCAGTTTTCATGAAAATTCTTCTTTAAGTATATAAAAAATATCTTCAGTTTTCATGAATTCTTCTGTAAGTATATAAAAAATATGTTAGTTTTCATGAAAATTCTTCCATAAGTATATAAAAAATATCTTCAGTTTTCATGAAAATTCTTCTGTAAGTATATAAAAAATATGTTAGTTTTCATGAAAATTCTTCCATAAGTATATAAAAAATATCTTCAGTTTTCATGAAAATTCTTCTTTAAGTATATAAAAAATATCTTCATTTTTCATGAATTCTTCTGTAAGTATATAAAAAATATGTTAGTTTTCATGAAAATTCTTCAATAAGTATATAAAAAATATCTTCAGTTTTCATGAAAATTCTTCTGTAAGTATATAAAAAATATGTTAGTTTTCATGAAAATTCTTCCATAAGTATATAAAAATATCTTCAGTTTTCATGAAAATTCTTCTTTAAGTATATAAAAAATATCTTCAGTTTTCATGAATTCTTCTGTAAGTATATAAAAAATATGTTAGTTTTCATGAAAATTCTTCCATAAGTATATAAAAAATATCTTCATTTTTCATGAAAATTCTTCTGTAAGTATATAAAAAATATGTTAGTTTTCATGAAAATTCTTCCATAAGTATATAAAAAATATCTTCAGTTTTCATGAAAATTCTTCCATAAGTATATAAAAAATATCTTCAGTTTTCATGAATTCTTCTATATAAGTATATAAAAAATATTTTCAGTTTTCATGAAAATTCTTCTGTAAGTATATAAAAAATATCTTAGTTTTCAAAACAATTCTTCCGTAAGTATATAAAAAATATCAGATTTCATGAATTCTTCTATAAGTATATAAAACCCCCACAGAGAAGGTGCTTCAGATAATTAAAACACACAGTACAGTTGATGTTCACATTATGTGGCTAGCTAAACCACAAGTAATAGGATTAAAAGCTACATGGGGGTGCATGCAGGCAGCTTTATAAAACTGTGCACGGAGACGGCCGTTATAAAACTGCTGGCTTTGAGGAAACCCGACTCAAGATTAATATTCATATGACATTTACTGGAGCACTTCCTGCATGAGCAGGGTTGACACAGACAAGTGACAACTCAGCCGGAGTTTCCGACTTGAATACATCATCGTCACCACCGTCACCATCCTGCTGGGTTTCACCGCATGCATTTCGTCGCCAGTAACTTTTTCCTTATTCAGAAAACCGGCCGTTTAATTTTTAGCATATGCTGTTTAGTCTGTTTAAGAAAATGAATTGTGTTAATAATGTTCTCGCTGCATACTGATGAATGGGTTGGATATTATTAAATGTTTGGACACCAGGCGTGTTATGATAATTGATTCATAAAACAAATATGTTTTATTATATAGTTTTAAACAGGACGTGGAGAAAAAGAAACCTGTTTTTGAAAGAATTAAATTTGAAAGGATTGTAGAATAGGGTGTGTATTTCTCAGTGGTATGGATAGCATTTGACAATTTAACAACCATTGAAAACTATTGAAAAGGACATAAATGCCATAAAGACATATACAATAACAGAAATCATGTAACATGAATGATAATTAGAGATTTTGAAAAGGCATTGTATGTGGAATGAATGACTCTGAGGCTTAGATAGGGACTTAAAATTACACACACACACACACACACACACACACACACACACACACACACACACACACACAGATATCTGTTTTAAGTTGTAGCTATACCAAATAAAATCCCATAGGCAACAATGTTAACAAACATGTATGTAGTTAAACACACTAGATGCAGTATATTGACCAAACTATGACCCATACATATGAATACTCCAGCCCCTTCTGCCAAAGAATTAACCCAAAGGGAATGGAACATTTCATGGCTCGTTTTTTTTTTTATATAAACAGATGTTTTCACAATACCCTTAGTTTGCACAAAATTGCGGTACTTAGTTTTATAAGCATCATATGAACTTTTCAAGCACAAGGCCACTTGCCACAATGGTACTAAATGAAATAAAATTGCATGTATTTATTGCCAAGATAAAATTAATTGTTTTGACAACAAACATTGTCACATTTGTCACCAATAACAAGATTGGTGATATTAACTGCTCTATCAAAAGATGGGTGCACTTTGAACTTTAGCCTGACCAGATGCTATTTGGTTTAGTGCTACCTTAAACACTGGATTATACGGTAATTAGATATTTTGACAAGGCATTCTGGGAGTGAAATGGATGACTGCTAGACTCAGGGGTGGGGGTGATGGAGACACAGATCTGGGAGTGAAATGGATGATGGCCAGACTCAGGGGTGGGGCTGATGGAGACACAGATCTGGGAGTGAAGTGGATGACTGCCAGACTCAGGGATGGGGGTGATGGAGACACAGATCTGGGAGTGAAGTGGATGATGACCAGACTCAGGGGTGGGGCTGATGGAGACACAGATCTGGGAGTGAAGTGGATGACTGCCAGACTCAGGGATGGGGGTGATGGAGACACAGATCTGGGAGTGAAGTGGATGACTGCCAGACTCAGGGATGGGGGTGATGGAGACACAGATCTGGGAGTGAAGTGGATGATGGCCAGACTCAGGAGTGGGGCTGATGGAGACACAGATCTGGGAGTGAAGTGGATGACTGCCAGACTCAGGGATGGGGGTGATGGAGACACAGATCTGGGAGTGAAGTGGATGATGGCCAGACTCAGGGGTGGGGGTGATGGAGACACAGATCTCAACTTTTAAGGAAGGCTATCACTCCTACTCCCCATCACTTCCCAGAGACTAGTTCAAGGAGAGGAATTTTTAGCTCCCCTTTAAAAAAGAAAATGTTTGTTTTGTTTAATGACACCACTAAAGCACAAGCGCTCACAAGCGATTGCAGTCAGTCTGGGATCGATCCGCGTCGGTGGGACCATTGGGCTATTTCTCGTTCCAGCCAGTGTACCATGACTGGTATATCAAAGGCTGTGGTATGTGTTATCCTGTCTGTGGGATGGTGCATATAAAAGAGTAGCCCACGAAGTGGTGACAGCAGGATTCCTCTCTCAATATCTGTGTGGTTCTTAACCATATGTCTGATGCCATATAACCGATAATAAAATGTGATGAGTGCATCATTAAATAAAACATTTTCTTCCTTCCACTAAAGCATAATGATTTATTAATCATCAGCTATTGGGTGGTAACCATTTAGTAATACTGACATATAGGGGCTTTTTTAAAGAAAAAAAAGTACTGCAAGCGGATTAAATATCAATACTAAATGTCAAAATATTTTAAATGGCTCTCCATAATCAAAGTGAAGTTTGCAATCAGTCACTTCCCTTCAATTGTTATCATGTCGAGATATGGAACATAGCTCTGTCACAGTACATAGGTTTGATTGAGTACAAAACCCATCCCATTTCAAGCGTAACTCCTAGATATTTACAAATACAATACTCATTGTACCAAACATTTCATATTTCATATTAAACAGATTGAAATCGGTTGCTTTATCATAAGTGACCACAAATTAATGTCGAATGTCCATAAAGTTGTTGTTGCACAAGTCTCACGGTTCACAATTTCACACATGCATATCTGTTTTCTGTTTTAACCAATTTTGTCAAATGTTTGGTACAATGATATCTAAATATTGCATTTTTAAAGTGGTTCAGTATCACATAATAATAATAATTAAAAAACAAAATTCCATTCTGCAATGTCTGTATCTGTGGCTATACTGGACGTCAAATACATTGAGGGCAGAACGTAGCCCAGTGGTACAGCGCTCGCTCGATGCGCGGTCGGTGTGGGATCGATCTCCATCGGTGGGCCCATTGGGCTGTTTCTCATTCCAGCCAGTGCGCCATGACTGGTATATCAAAAACCGTGGTATGTACTACCCTGTCTGTGAGATGGTGCATATAAAAGATCCCTTGCTGCTAATTGAAAAGAGTAGCCCATGAAGTGGCGACAGCGGGTTTCCTTTCTCAATATCTGTGTGGTTCTTAACCATATGTCTGATGCCATATAACCGTAAATAAAATGTGTTGAGTGCATTGTTAAATAAAACATTTCTTTCTTTCTTTCAAATACGTTGTGTATTTGATAATTCTGACACAATCTTAGAGAAAACCAGTTACACCTTTTCATAAGCAGCAAGGGATCTTTTATATGTATTTTCCCACAGACAGGATTGCAACCTTTGATATACCAGTCCTGTATACTGACACTGCATTGTGAGATTTTCTTCAATATCTTATATTAATTGTAACTTAATTTGGTACATTCCATACATGTGATCACATTCAGATTTACAGTGGCAATTTCCTGTTATTTATTTACCAGCATAAATTTAAAATAGAAATTTGAGACCGAAATAGGATTAATTATATTTATTTGTTTAATTAGCTGGCTTCCCACATAAGAAAATGTGACACACTAATTGAGGTAGAGATGCCAGAAAGTAATAACAAATGCAACTGATGCTGTTTTCAGAACAACAGATGTGCATTTTGAAAAACAATATATATAATCACAGAAAAATATTTCTGTGCATGTACTGCACAGAGTGGGGTGGGACATAGCCCAGTGGTAAAGTGCTCGCTTGATGCGGAGTCTGTATGGGATTGATCCATGTCCATGGGCCCATTAGGCTATTTCTCGTTCCTGCCAGTGCACCACGACTGGTACATCAAAGGCTGTGGTATGTGCTATCCTGTCTGTGGGATGGTGCATATAAAAGATCCCTTGCTACTTATGAAAAAATGTAGCAGGTTTCCTCTCTAAGACTATGTTAAAATTACCAAATGTTTGACATCCAATAGCCGATGATTAAAAAATCAATATGCTCTAGTAGTGTCATTAAACAAAACAAACTTTAAACTTTGTATTGCACATGGTATATTGTTTACCAGTAATGAAGAAAACATTTAATCATATTTAAGGAATGATTCATAAATCTATTTTGTGTTCAGAAGACTTTAAGATTTAAGACTGGTTTGTATGTTTATTAATTAGATATACGTACCCATACAACACAGTCATTGTTAACCCCCAGCGCACTGTAAAATAAAACATGTAATGTTTTGAACCCCTGAAGCTAACTGACTGAACAGTTTAACGATTGCCTAAACCAGGTTCAAAGAACATTTTGAATAGCATAATCTGTAAATATTTACATACAGTGAAACCTCTCAAAACTGGACCCTCTGTAAAGCAGAATTTTCCCTGAAACTGGAGGTTTTTTACGGTCCCTGTTTCATTATCTGTGCAGAAGATAACCTCTCTAAACTGGATACCTCTTAAAACTGGATTTTTTTATTGGTCCTGAGGATGTCCAGTTTCACTGTAGTTAAATCTATAATTACAATCTTTCTATTGTTATGCAATTTACTCAATGCTGATCGGAAGATACATCTGAAAAAAAAACCTTGAATGTTACCTTTATTAAAATGTAGAAAATGACATCATAGCTAGGACTTTATTGTGAAAAACAGATTGTGGCAACAACTAAAAAACCAGATTGTTGTGTATATTTAACTATGTAATCCATGTTCTTTGTAATTTACAAAATAACAAATAATTTTTCATCTTAAATTATATAATTTATGACTGTTATACAATGATAAAGTCACATACACAAAAAAGAGAAAAAAAGTTTTTATTTAAATTTAGAAAAAAAATTGTGTGACCAGGAAAAAGTACAAAATAACTATTAAAAAAGTAGTCATAAAACATTTTTATTTAACAATACCACTAGAACACACTGACTTATTGGATGTTAAACATTTGTTAATTTTTGACATTGTTTTATAACAAACCTGCTACATTTTTTTAAATCTATTAGCAGCAATGAATTGTTTATACCAAATAACTAAAGACTTCAGTATTCTTGAAGGATACTAAATCCAAAACTCTGTTTTTCATATTTTTGTGTTTTGTTCATTTTAATATTACCTGTTTACTTCATACTTTTAATGTGTCAGTCTTCCTATATATGTCGTTATAAGCCTGATGACATTTACATCCTAATACGTTCTTTGTACATTGCCGAAAGACATTAAAATAACTTTGCCTCAATAACACAGAAAATTAATTACGCCGAAATGAGCTATTTCACCTCCCACCACGATCTCCTGGAAGACAGTGCGACTGCTCACAACGGTATATCAGGGTAGATTCCGTTTGGAGTCGTGTTTCATCAGAGTTTTTTGTCAGATCTCATTGCTGACTGATTACTCCTCAAATTCCACCTGTGATAAATTAGTTTAAAATTGTTGCATTTCGTAGTCTCCAGACCTAGACGGAAAATGGAGACCAAATTAAATGGCAGTTTTTCTTTCTTATTGATCAAAGCTCAATCAGCTTGCTCGTGCACGCTATATAGCTCGATGTACTGCAACATGGTGGAAACTGGAAGACAATGTTGTTTGTGTCTTGGAAACGCCATAATAAAAATAGCTCATTCTGTTCTTCCTAAAAATATTTTTTCTGATATATACGTACATTGTAGGAAGTCAGGAATAGACTGGGCTTATTTTCAACCCAGCAGTTCACAACAAGCAGTGGTGCAGGCGGCTGCATTGGTGTTAGGCCCGCATGCAATGACGAAAGACTGTCTGATGGTTGCCGTGCACTAAATTACTTGCCACTGGTGCTTATGTTAACATTTTGAAATAAAACTTATACAGGCGATATGTCATTTGCAAAAAAACCCTAAATTACACATTACACGTATAAAATAAGCAGGCCTATTTTTTTTAAATAGCCACTGGTGCTTATGTTAACATTTTGTAATAAAACATATACAGGCGTTTGCGAAAAAACCCAAATCAGACATTACACATAAAATAAGTAGGACTGCTTTTAAAAATATTTTTGGAAACAATTTAGTTTCTAGACTGTAGCTAGCTTCATAATTTTACTGGTTTTAACCTCCAATGTACATTTATACATTGTACATTCAGTAAACATATGAATTTATTAAGTGTAAACAGTAGTATCTATGTCAATAAACACTTTATTATATCACTACCAATCGGTTGCAGCTACATGTATCTTTACGAACCAGCATCCTATAGCCAATGATTAATTAATCAATGTGCTCTAGTGGTGTCGTTAAACAAAAAACTAACTTTAAAAACAAACTTTTAGAACCATAGATTTGTCCAACTATCAGAATTGCAGTTGTTTTACTAGAAGTTACCGATTCGGTGCCATGTAATCCAATTAATATTCCAGGGACCCATTTTACAAAGCCATCTTAGCGCTAAGATCACCTTAGGTGTATAACTAATAAATCACATAAGGTGATCCTACCACTAAAATCGCTTCGTAAAACGGAGCCCTGGATTTTACACACTGCTAACTAGGTCTACATAAACATGTAAGCTAAGCTAAGAAATGTCTGAAAACATAATTTTTCTTTAGCATTGCTGAAACCATTCATAGAAAAAGAAATAACCCTCCTGTACTTACAGCAACTAACTAATTAGTGTAGACACCCACTTGTTTTGCTTACAACTTTTAATAAACATGTATATGCAAGAACACCTGGGCTTCTCATGCAGCCATATGATTTTACATTCATTACCAAGTACCACTGAAAGTATGACCAGATGTATCATTTTATTTTAAGAACAGAAAGTGAGTTTCTAAGAGGATTTTGATGAGGGTTTTTTTTAACTTTTTTGTATTTTTTTTATAAATTTTATTATTATTAAAATAATAATAATATAGACTTGTGTTTTATTTTGTATTATTTTTAATGATACTTCACTGATAACAAATATTGTTTTTATTTGTTTTCATATTACTATTGATACAATGCAGGTGAATTAAACAATTATTGTTCTCATACATAGGCTTTTTGTTTTAACCTCCTACACCCACTCACCCCCCTAATTACTTTAGACTACATGTGAGTATGTCATTTTTGCATGATTAAACCAGCCAGTGAAGTATGGACCTTAATTTTTTTTAATTTAAATTTCCTGTAGTCGTTCCCACATACTCTGAAAGTTTTTTTTTTTTTTTTTTTGGTTATTTCCAAAACAGTTTTTTTTATGTCAAATCAAAGTGAAATTATTTACAAAAAACACTTTTATAGGATAGGATGGACTATTAAGTATACTCTGTATATTATCCAATTACGGACCAAGCACGCCATCCTGGGCACATCACATCTCACCTATCTGGCCATACAGGGGTTAATGGTTACTTGTTTATGTCCGTATGCCTTCTCCTTGAGGCATTAAGTCTTGCTTTAGGTGGAAGCTGGTACTGGTATGTGAACCCTGCTCCTGAGAATTGAAAATTGGCATAATTGGGTTATGCATAACAAAATTCGGGTAACTCATATCATTTCTGCATAACTCATCATGACTATGACAATGATGTCCTAAATATAAAAAGGATTACAGAAAACCAAACTTGCATGGAACATTTTGCTGATTCATGGTCGTGTAGTCTAGGATTGATCTCCATTTAGGTGTGTGTGTGTGTGGGGAGGGGGGGGGGGGGAGACTGGGCTATTTCTTGTTCCAGCTAATGGGCCCACTGATGGCAATCGATTCTAGTCTGACCACACATTTAACAAGCACTTAACCACTGGGCTATGTCTTGCCCAGTTCAATAAGAAGAGCCAGTGAAAGTGTATGTATGTATGTATGTATGTATGTATGTATGTATGTTGTATGTATGTATGTATGTATGTATGTATGTATGTATGTACATGTACTGGTACCTCACAGAGATTCCTTCACAAACGAGCTGTGCAGCCCGAGTCCACTTGAAGCATCACCAAAAATAGGCACATTAGACTGGTGGGCTAAACATAGCAGGAGTGTATCACTAAAATAGCTGGCGTGTGAGTCAGTTTCGTGTAGTTGTGATATTGGAGCCGCTTGGCCCACATTCGGTGCTCCGGTAATATGGGGCCAGCTTGGTTCTCTCTCATACTGAAGGTCAAAATACACACACACAGATAACACTGGTGTTCTCTGTCATTTTGGGTGGAGATTACATGAGGAAAACAAAGAACCCTATTCATTATTGCTTATTAAGTAATTATTAATTCAGTTGTGTCAGGGTTGTTTTTTTTCTCTCTAAGAAAGATTAGACTTGGGTGTGTGATTACTTTTTGGTATTTAAAAGCTGATGAAATATTTTATTATATATTCCAAATAATAAAGGAAAGAGGGAATGAATATATAGTAGATTTGATATCCATGTCCATTTTCCCATTAGCAGGCATGGTGGAGCAGGCTCTATCCCCCCCCCCCCCCCCCCCCCCCCCCCCCCCAATAATTCTGAAATCAAAAATATTATTGGTAGTAAATCACCAAACCTCCCTAAAAACTCGATCTCAGTCAGCCCCCCCCCCCCCCCCCCCCCCCCCGCCCCCAATGTCTACTTACTTCTACTGTGCCTGATTAGTAGCAAGCAATCTTTTATATGCATCATCCCACAGGCAAGATAGCACACACCACAGCCTTAAATATACCAGTCATGGTGCACTGGCTGGAACAAAAAATAGCCCAGTGGTAAAGTGCTCGCTAAATGCGAGGTCAGACTAGAATCGATCACCATCAGTGGGCCCATTAGCTGGAACAAGAAATAGCCCAGTGCACCCCCCCCCCCACATCAGGTGAGCACTTTATCACTGGGCCGCCCAGTGCACCCTCCCCCACCCCCCCCCACATCGGGTGAGCACTTTATCACTGGGCCGCCCAGTGCACCCTCCCCCCCCCCCCCCCCCCCACATCGGGTGAGCACTTTATCACTGGGCCGCCCAGTGCACCCTCCCCCACCCCACCCACATCGGGTGAGCACTTTATCACTGGGCCGCCCAGTGCACCCTCCCCCACCCCACCCACATCGGGTGAGCACTTTATCACTGGGCCGCCCAGTGCACCCTCCCCCACCCCACCCACATCGGGTGAGCACTTTATCACTGGGCCGCCCAGTGCACCCTCCCCCACCCCACCCACATCGGGTGAGCACTTATCACTGGGCCGCCCAGTGCACCCTCCCCCCCCCCACCCACATCGGGTGAGCACTTTATCACTGGGCCGCCCAGTGCATCCTCCCCCCCCCCCACATCAGGTGAGCACTTTACCACTGGGCCGCCCAGTGCACCCTCCCCCCCCCCATCAGGTGAGCACGTTACCACTGGGCCGCCCAGCACCTCCCCCCCCCCCACATCAGGTGAGCACGTTACCACTGGGCCACCCAGTGCACCCTCCCCCCCCCACCACCCCCCACCCACATCAGGTGAGCACTTTACCACTGGTGACTGTGTGTGCTGTGTATTTCCCACTCTCAGGCAGAACGTTGCCACCCTGCACCATGGTGAGGAATACCACTTACAGGGGTATAGATGCATACTTTTCTGGAACAGTTTCCTCGTTTAAAAATTAGGAATTCCTTCATGAAGGAAGTGGGGTGGTGGTGGTAAAAACAGTAAAATAAATTAGGAAAAAAACAGAGAGAGACAAAATGAAAGAAAGAATCAAAGAACAAGCAAAAAACAGAATGGAAAAAAATAGACAAGGACTATAAAGAAATAAAGGGAATAGAAAGATATAGAAAAAGAATAGAAAGCATTAAAAGGAATAGAAAGAAATATAAAAAAATAAATAAAAAAGGAATGGAAAGAATGAAAAGAAATAGAAAGAAATAGAAAAAGAATAGAATGAAAGAAAATTAATAGAAAGAAATAGAAAAGGAATAGATAGAAATAGAAAGAAAGAAAGAAAAGGAATAGACAGAAATAGTAAAGGAATAGATAGAAATAGAAGAGGACTAACAGAAAGAAAGAAAAGGAATAGATAGAAAGAGTTAAAAGAATAGAATGAAAGAAAAGAGGTGTTATGTGTTGATGTTTACTGCATTCAAGCGAGCGAGTATATGACGCACTTGTACATTAATGTAAATCATTAAAATCATGCCTGGAGCAAAACACCACCTCTCTGATATCTTGCCCTACAAGCCGAACGAACAGCCTGCGGCACAATGCACGTTGTTTTGCCATATATCATAGTTTGGCGGAATATTACATGTGTAAATATATACAGCGGCAGTTTCAGGCTTTTTATCAAATATGAATTTCTGATGCATGACTAATATGTGAAAATAAATATTGATATGAATCGTAAAGCTGTGAAAAGACAAACAAAAAACTTTCCATATAATTAACTTAGCATAATAATAATTATATTTGACGAAACAGCATGTCCGTTTAGAATAATATGCATGTTTTTAGTAAAAGTAATTTTTTCCAGTTTTTAAAATTTATTTAGTTTTTTTGGTTAAAAATTATATTACATGTGTATTTAACAGTGAACATGGGCTGGATCTAGCCCAGTTGGCAGAGCATTTGCCTGAGATATTTGTGTTGAAGGATCAAATCCCCTTAGTGTGCCCATTATCTGATTAATTGGTTTTTAACCTCCCTACCCATTCCACACAACTGGTATCAAAGGTATGTGCTGTCCTGTCTGTGGGAAAGTGCATATAAAAGATCCCTTGCTGCCAAATGAAAAATGTAGCAGGTTTTCTCAGAAGACTACGTGTCGCAATTACCAAATGTTTGGCATCTAACAGCCGATGATTACTTGATCAATTTACTCTTCTGGTTTCTTTAACAATGAATGTTACAAACGTACCTGTATAGAACATAGGCATCATTGTATTGATTTTGTGTTTGCAATAAGCATTCACATCCAGAGTACATAATTCATGTGGGAAACAAAAGTACATTACAGAATCTTTCTAAATATTGATGTCTTGATGTAGCCCAGTGGTAATGCACTTGCCTGCAATCAGTGTAGGATTGACACTGCCGTCAGTGAACCGACCGATTGAGCTATTTCTCGTTCCAGCCAGTGCACCGCTACTGGTATATCAAAGGCTGTGGTATGTGCTATCCTCATTGTGGGCTGATGCATATAAAAAATAGTGCGGGTCAGAAGTACCAAATGTTTGACATCCAATAACTGATGGTTGATAGATCAGTGTGCTCTAGTGGTGTCATTAAAGAAAACAAACAAAATAAACAAACTGGTTCTTATTTATATAATATTTGTTTTCAACCATGCCCTATGTTCTATCTTCTCCCTCCCCATAGCTTAATCTTACTGAATGTTTATTGAAAAATGCAACCAATTTTGATGAAAGTCTTTCGAATTTTAAATATATATACATTCTGACACATTGTTATTACATTGACAACCAAATAATGTTATATAGATGTATTATGATTAACAAAAAAAAATGTATGAAAGCTATATGTCAGAATTACCCTTTTTTTTTTACATCTAATAGCCAATGATTAATACATCAAGGTGCTCCAGTTGTGTTGTTAAACAACAACTACCAAAATACCCCAAAACAACACACACACACACACTCACACACACACACACACACACACACACACACACACACACACACACATATACATACACACACACACACACATATACATACACACACACACACAGACACACACACACACACATGCACATGTGTGTACACACACATACATACACATCTAACATACACACATACACACACGCACATACACATACATACACACACACACACACACACACACACACACAGACACATATGCATGCATGCACGCACACACAAACAACACACATGCATGCATGCATGCACACACAGACACATGCGCTCACATATATATACACACACACACACACACACACATACACACACATAACACATGTACACATGCACACACATGCACACATACACACACATCTAACACACACACACATACACACACACATGCATGCACGTACGCACACATGCACACAGAAATAACTACAACAAAACAACCTGCAACTTTAACTTGTTCTTTGTCTCTGCCTCACCATGGAATTATGTAAGATGCTATTTGTGAAAACACATGTTCATGGATTGTATAATGGGTAAGATGGAGGAAAACATGCCACACCAAGCATACATGATGGGAAAAAAGAAAGAAAAAAGTTTACCTTTTAATTATTTTTTTAATTCCTGCTTCCAAATATATACATTCAATTTGGAGAATTACAACTCAACAGAAAATGGTTGTTATTCTTTCCTATATATTCTTCAAGTACACACATTGATTTTCTCTTTGACGGTCGAAAGAAAAAAAAAAACCCAGCTCTAAATCTATATAAAGATGAGGAATATTTTGCAAGTAGATGTCATGTAATATGGTTGTGGAGCTAGTCGCTGATTTAAGTACATTATGCAACTCTGATTTGGATCTGCTAATGGAGGTTTATTTAGATGGCGTTATTGATTACGCCGCATGACGTAGGTAGCGCTGCGCCAGACTACCTGAAACTGCAAGATAATTAGCAAATAGATGGATTCAGTTTCATCACACACAATGGCCCATGTATACAATGGTCACAGTCTTTTACTGTAAATAGGTCATTGTTTTTGTTTGGTTTTAAGTGAGTGTTTTTTTTTACAGTTTCCAGGGATTTTACATAAGATTTTTTTATGAACTAAGCATGAACTAAGCATCAAGCATACTATTTAGTAAATAAATAGAATCAGTGACTCAGTCTTTCTGGTAAGTGTGTTACTCACATGTTTATATGAGAGGCAGGAAGGAAATGTTTTATTTAACGATGCACTCAACACATTTTATTTATGGTTATATGGTGTCGGACATATGGTTAAGGACCACACAGATAGTGAGGGAGGAAACCCACTGTCACCACTTCATGAGCTACTCTTTTCGATTAGCAGCAAGGGATCTTTTATATGCACCATCCCATAGACAGGATAGCACATACCACTGCCTTTGATGTACCAGTCGTGGTGCACTGGCTGGAGATCGATCCCAAACTGACCATGCATCAAGTGAGCGCTTTACCACTGGGCTACGTCCCACCCCTTATATGAGAGAGAGAGAGAGAGAGAGAGAGAGAGAGAGAGAGAGAGAGAGAGAGAGAGAGAGAGAGAGAGAGAGAGAGAGAGAGAGAGAGAGACAGAGACAGAGACAGACAGACAGACGAATTAATGCCAGACAGACAGACAGACAGACAGACGAATTAATGCCTTAATAAAATTAACTGAAAACTACATGATATAAACACTGAACAAAATGGAAACGCACCAAAAAATAATACTAGTATGTTAAATTATTATTGTTACAATGTAAGCTTTGTTAATGTCTAGTCTGAAAAAAAGTATATGCATGTATATCTGGTAGTTTTACTATGAAATTGGTAATGCTACTCTTACAGGATTTAGAAGAGGCTAGCAATGGGGAGGCAAATACCCCCACCTCTTTGCCCCACAATCTCTAAAATCTTTTTCTCATTATCTCACACCCTCACTCAGTTGAATAAGCCAGCATTCCGTGTCTCTTCCCTCCCCCACCCCCACCCCCCACCCCACCACTTCTGACAACTGTGTTTCATTAACTTGCCCTCTCACTGACTTACAAATCTCCGTCCTTCTGTTTGTCTGTCTATCTGTCACACATATAGTTTTTCTGATGTTTTTTTGTTTTTTTCAGAATGCCTGAAATTTTGTATATAGCTTTATTATGTACTGTTACAGATCTCATTAGACTTTCATGGCGATTTATCTATTTTTCACAGAAATATGGCCCTTGATTTTAGGAGATAGGCATAATTGTTGGGCCCGGTATAGGGAACATGTATGGCTTTAGCAGTACTCCCAGAATGCTTGTTTTACTTAACAATATTATATATATATTCTTCTTTTACATTATTATACATTAATTAACATTGTTATACATTATTTAAAATGTAATTTCTGTTTGATGTTGTGTCTTGCAGGCTCTGAACAAAAAGGAGCACAAGGGCTGCGACAGCCCCGAGCCGATCGATCAGGATCCGTACACACAGGCTCTCCGCGGAGACGAGAAGTTCGACCGTCTCTCTGACGACTATCAGAGGGTGATGCAGCAAAATGCCATGCGTGTAAGTATACAGTTCCACTGTTTCACAGCTAAGTGGCGGATCCAGTGAAATCGATCTTTTTAAAAAGTATGCAATTTGGGACATTAATCAGTGTACAAATGTACAATTTCTAATTTTATAAAATTTGTTATCCTATCTTTTTTCAGTTTTATTAAATATACAATTCTTTTATTTTTAATACACTTTAAACTTTGTACTGATAAAATGCTCATCAGTATTTGAGCAAAAGAGAATAATAATAAAGGAAAAAGAAATGAAGGAATGATTCAATGAAATTCAGGATTACCAGCAAAATTGCCATTTCTTATCATTTTACACTGTGGTTTTTCAGGTTTTAATTGTGATTGTGTGTATATCATATATGTGTTTCTATGTCTGTGTTTCAGGGTGCTTTGCCACAGTTTTACAAACCTTGTTTCTATGTCTGTGTTTCAGGGTGCTTTGCCAGTTTTACAAACCTTGTTTCTATATCTGTGTTTCAGGGTGCTTTGCCACAGTTTTACAAACCTTGTTTCTATGTCTGTGTTTCATGGTGCTTTGCCAGTTTTACAAACCTTGTTTCTATGTCTGTGTTTCAGGGTGCTTTGCCACAGTTTTACAAACCTTATTTCTATGTCTGTGTTTCAGGGTGCTTTGCCACAGTTTTACAAACCTTGTTTCTATGTCTGTGTTTCAGGGTGCTTTGCCACAGTTTTACAAACCTTGTTTCTATGTCTGTGTTTCAGGGTGCTTTGCCACAGTTTTACAAACCTTATTTCTATGTCTGTGTTTCAGGGTGCTTTGCCACAGTTTTACAAACCTTGTTTCTATGTCTGTGTTTCAGGGTGCTTTGCCACAGTTTTACAAACCTTGTTTCTATGTCTGTGTTTCAGGGTGCTTTGCCACAGTTTTACAAACCTTATTTCTATGTCTGTGTTTCAGGGTGCTTTGCCACAGTTTTACAAACCTTGTTTCTATGTCTGTGTTTCAGGGTGCTTTGCCAGTTTTACAAACCTTGTTTCTATGTCTGTGTTTCAGGGTGCTTTGCCACAGTTTTACAAACCTTGTTTCTATGTCTGTTTCAGGGTGCTTTGCCACAGTTTTACAAACCTTGTTTCTATGTCTGTGTTTTAGGGTGCTTTGCCACAGTTTTACATTCTAATATTGTTATGTCTGCGTGTCAGGGTGCTTTGCCACAGTTTTACATTCTAATATTTTTATGTCTGTGTTTCAGGGGACTTTGCCACAGTTTTACATTCTAATATTTTTATCTCTTTGTTTCATGGTGCTTTGCCACAGTTTTACATATCTTGTTTCTATGTCTGCATTCAGGGGACTTTGCCACAGTTTTACATTCTAATATTTTTATGTCTGTGTTTCAGGGTACTTTGCCACAGTTTGGGAACCCTGGGATGCCTGTACAGCTTCACAACAACATGTACGGGGGTCAGACGGGGCTGCTCCCCCCGCACCCGAACCACCACAGCATGTCGAGCCCGTCGCCCGGCCTGCTTCAACCACCGTCGGTCATCCCACCCTCACACAGTCCACGGCCAGCTTCTACAGGTACGCTTCTGTTTACAGAACATAGGAGATTACGCTTGAATATCACATATATATATTATATCTGACATTTGATTATTATATGAGCTTTTGTGCATAGGCTACAGCCTCTACAGGTATACTCCTATTTACAGAACATAGTAGATTACTTTGAATATCACATATATATATTATATATATATTATATATATATTATGTGAAATATGATTATTATGCAAGCTTGTGTGCATAGGCTACAGCCTCCACAGGTATATTGTCATTTGCAGTACCCCAATTGGTGAGCCCATTGGGCTAGTTCTTGTTCTAACCAGTACATGACTGGTATATCAAAGGCTTCGATATGTGCTGTCCTGTCTGTGGGATGGTGCATGTGAAAGATCCCTTGATATTGACAGTACATGTAACACAGAGATATAATTACTTCTGAATATCTTATACAAACAAAATGTCATGTTTTTAACTGTTATAATCCTTACTCAATGAGGGAGGGACGTAGCCCAGTGGTAAAGCGCTCGCTTGATGCACGGTCGGTCTAGGATCAATCCCCATCGGTGGGCCCATTGAACTATTTCTCCTTCCAGCCAGTGCACCATCATTGGTATATCAAAAGCCATGGTATGTGCTACCCTGTCTCTGGGATGATGTATATTGAACATCCCTTGCTACTAATGGAAAAATATGAATCCTAACATGAGTTTTGTAAAATCAGTACGACTCACATGTGAGTGTAATAATTTCCTTATTATTATTGTAATAACATGGACAGTTTCCACCACAGCTAGAAGGCAATGATGACATGACATCATATTTCACATGCACAGTCTGGGCTAGAACGCTGCTTCTAAAAATCACATCATGACACTTGTTATTACATGTGTGCTTTGTATGATTTTTATTAACTCAGTTATGTTGAACTATGTGGGCTTGAGCTTGAGCTTCTTTAACATACCCATATACCACTAAGGTTTCAGGCATGTCCATCCCGAGTCCTGTCTCTGGATAGCCAGGGACTTCACTCGGGACAAGAACCATGTGGATACTAAACAGACAAAACGTCATGTTTTTAGCTGTTAACCGTGACATAGTGTAACAGAGCGCAGCACTCATTTAGTTTAATTACATTTAAAATATCAGTACAGAACATAACCTCTCTAAACTGGACACCCCTTAAAACCAGCCATTTTACTTGGTCCATGGGTGTCTGGTTTAGGGAGGTTACACAGTATATACATTGTACATGTACATGAAGATATATAATGATTTGAAACATAAAATATTGTTGTTTTTCTCAAACGTTATGTCTTTTGGACTTAACACCTTTCTAAACTGAATACACCTAAAAACCAGCCATTTTACTTGGTTCCATAGGTGTGTGGTTTAGAGAGGTTTTGCCATATATACATTGTACATGAAGATATATAATCATTTAAAACATAAAACATCGGGGGTTTTCTCAAACATAATGTCTTCTGGACTTAACTAATGCCATAATGATGCATGGACAAATGTTGCTTAATATAAATACATTTTAATTGTGATTTCTCTCTCTCTCTCTCTCTTATTTTCAGGTCAGATGGTTGACTTGAGTCACTCCCCCACCCCGAACGGATACTCCCACCGAGCGTCACCCTGCAGCTCCCCAGGCCTGATGGCTCATCACGCCAAACACATGTCAAAACAGTCGCCCACACCCCCCCTCAACCAGATCCGGCAGAACACCAACCCGAATCTTAGAGGCATGATTCCGCCATCTGAACTACTGGTCAGTTCATACACATATATTATAGACACAACACACACTAGTAACACACATTGCAAGAGCTGGATTTTAGTTCATACACATATGTTGTAGACACAACACACACTAGTAACACACATTGCAAGAGCTGGATTTTAGTTCATACACATATGTTGTAGACACAACACACACTAGTAACTCACATTGCAAGAGCTGGATTTTAGTTCATACACATATGTTGTAGACACAACACACACTAGTAACACACATTGCAAGAGCTGGATTTTAGTTCATACACATATGTTGTAGACACAACACACACTAGTAACACACATTGCAAGAGCTGGATTTTAGTTCATACACATATGTTGTAGACACAACCCACACTAGTAACACACATTGCAAGAGCTGGATTTTAGTTCATACACATATGTTGTAGACACAACACACACTAGTAACACACATTGCAAGAGCTGGATTTTAGTTCATACACATATGTTGTAGACACAACACACACTAGTAACACACATTGCAAGAGCTGGATTTTAGTTCATACACATATGTTGTAGACACAACACACACTAGTAACACACATTGCAAGAACTGGATTTTAGTTCATACACATATGTTGTAGACACAACACACACTAGTAACACACATTGCAAGAGCTGGATTTTAGTTCATACACATATGTTGTAGACACAACACACACTAGTAACACACATTGCAAGAGCTGGATTTTAGTTCATACACATATGTTGTAGACACAACACACACTAGTAACACACATTGTAAGAGCTGGATTTTAGTTCATACATATATGTTATAGATACAACACACACCAGCTGGATTTTAGTTCATACACATATGTTATAGACACAACACACACTAGTAACACACATTGTAAGAGCTGGATGTGTATCTCAAAGGGGCGGAACATAGCCTAGTGATAAAGCACATGCTTTATGCAGTCAGTTTGGGATTGATCCCCATCGTTGGGCCCATTGGGCTATTTCTTATTCCAGCCAGTGCACCACAATTGGTATATCAAAGCCCATGGTATGTGTTATCCTGTCTGTGGAATGGTGCATATTAAAGATCCCTTACTACTAATGGAAAAAATATAGCAGGTTTCGTCTCTAAGACTATATGTCAAAATTACCAAATGTTTGACATCCAATAGCCGATGATTAATAAATCAGTGTGCTCTAGTGGTGTCATTAAACAAAACAAACGTTAACTTGGCTCATTTAGTTTTTATAACGAATTTGTCATTATAGCAATGTGACATGAATTATCTAATTACGTAATGACGTATCAAAAATGTTAATAGTTATTATTATGTGTCATAATTAAACAAAAGACTGAATAGCATTTAAATAATTAATAATAATAATAACAAAAAGCATTTTTTGGCTGGATTGTGTAACTGTCATTGTAACATGGCCCGACTGTACATGTACTTTTACATAATGCACACACTGGAGTGTTCAGAGTGATTGATTGAGGTGTATGGATCATAAGATACTCAGATCACCCCCCGACCAAGCTATTGGCCAGTGCTCCGTTGCATGAAAGAATCGTAGCTAAGGTTAATTGTAGTGACTTTTGACGGCTGGAAACTGTAAACTTTACAGCACTTCCACAAAGCAACCTTATGGTAGTCGTGAGTGCCCCTTTGACGGCTGGAAACCGTAAACTTTACAGCACTTCCACAAAGCAACCTTATGGTAGTCGTGAGTGCCCCTTTGACGGCTGGAAACCGTAAACTTTACAGCACTTCCACAAAGCAACCTTATGGTAGTCGTGAGTGCCCCTTTGACGGCTGGAAACCGTAAACTTTACAGCACTTCCACAAAGCAACCTTATGGTAGTCGTGAGTGCCCCTTTGATGGTTGGAAACCGTAAACTTTACAGCACTTCCACAAAGCAACCTTATGGTAGTCGTGAGTGCCCCTTTGATGGCTGGAAACCGTAAACTTTACAGCACTTCCACAAAGCAACCTTATGGTAGTCGTGAGTGCCCCTTTGACGGCTGGAAACCGTAAACTTTACAGCACTTCCACAAAGCAACCTTATGGTAGTCGTGAGTGCCCCTTTGACGGCTGGAAACCGTAAACTTTACAGCACTTCCACAAAGCAACCTTATGGTAGTCGTAAGTGCCCCTTTAAAGGGGCAGACCCTAGTTTCAACCCATGAAAATTAACACTAAGTTTATTTAATCTACAAACCTGTGACACATTTGGATAAAGTTACAATTGAGTGAAACACGAGTCTGTGACTTTGAAATAGTGAAATACCCTCTAAAAATAGACTAAAACTCAACTCCATAACTGTTACTTCTCAGACGCACATGCGTTTTTAAAAATAGGATAAATGGATTTTGTGATATTAAAAACACCAGGAAGACCAAAAACACTTCGAATGTACAGAAATTGATAATCTAAAGTATGATTTCAGTTATCAAAAATGGCTATAATAGTAAAAAAAATATGCCTTAGTGTTTAAAAACTAGGGTATGTTCCTTTAATCATTAAAATCTTCTTTGCGAAGAAACACGAATTATTTAAATAATAAATTGGTTACCGACTATTTGAAACATCTTGGATGTACCTTATTTACAAACAAGGTTTACTTTGTGTTAAGCTGCATCTAAATAAATGAGGGAACTGAAGAACTGAAGTCAAAATATATTAAACCAGCACAATTCTATCTCATATTCATATTTGTGGAAACTTAGAATAAAAATAAAAAAAACACATAAAAAGCAAACCAAAAATGTTAAATATAAACACTTTTTTCTGCATTTGCTTGTTTATATGATGCCATAGCTGTTTTGTAAAATTTTATGTAATCTCATTGCTTTTCTTAATAGTCCATTACTTTGTAAAACTAGTGTTCTATTTGTAACATTAATGTTGTTTGATGTTTTGTTAATGGCAATAATGTAATGGTAATGTATGACAGTCACTAATATTACGGAACTGAATGTTGAATTTAATTTAATCTCAATTTTAACATTTATTCGTTATACTCACAATATCTAATTTCAGTATTATATAGATTAAAAAAACCCATGTATTCTCCACATAATTAAAATCTTTTGTGTCTTAATGATGTTTTCTTTCAATTTCAGGGAAGACAATTAAACTCAGGCATGTCATCGCCTGTCGTTTCCTTAGCAACGCCAGGGTTACCGCCAGGATCAAACTATCCGGGTCTTCCTTCAGCATTTCCACCTAATATGTCCAACAATGGCAAGTATAAATGTAATGAAAATTTCACAAAACCATTAACATCTCGTGTTGTATCTTTGTCAAAGAAAATGTGGCGGGATTTAGCTCTGTCATTAGAGTGATCGTGTGAGGTGCTTGCATCGCAGGATCGAACCACCTTGGTGGATCCATTCAACTGATTGTTTTTGTTTTTTTCATTTCACCCAGTGCCCCACAACTGGTCAAAGGCCGTGGTATGTGCTTTCCTGTCTGTGGGAAAGTGCATATAAAAGATCCCTTGCTGCTAATGGAAAAATGTAGCGGGTTTCCTCGGATGACTACGTATCATAATTACCAAATGTATGACATCCAGTAGCTGATAATTCATTCATCAATGTGCTCCAGTGGTGTTGTTAAACAAACACACTCACACACAATGTCATGTATACACATGTACCCACTCACACACATGTACACACATGTACCCACTCATACACATGTATACACAAGTACCCACTCACACAAATGTTCCCACTCACATACATATACACACAAGTACCCACTCACACACATGTACACACACACACACACACACACACACACACACACACACACACACACACAGAAGACTATGTGTCAAAATTAACATATATTTCTGGGGATTTTGCATCAGACTTTCCATCAACTGTCAGGTTTAACAAATTAATAAGTAAATAAACAGAATCAGTGACTCAGTCTTACTAGTCAATGTGCCACATTGAAATTGGTTAGCCGTTTTGTTTGTGTTTATTTATATTTACAGCACTACACATTTTTATAAAGATTACAACTAATATTGGATGGTAAAAAGGTTTCACACCAACTCATTTTGCAGGAACATCTTAGCTCCATCATATTTGCCTGACTGCAATACAGTGAAACCCCTCAAAACCGGTCTCTCTGTAAACCGGAATTCCCTCAAAACCAGACCCTTTGTAAACCGGATTTCCCTCAAAACCGGACCCTCTGTAAACCGGATTTCCCTCAAAACCAGACATTTTTCACGGTCCTTTTTTTTAAAATCAGTAAAGAACTTAACCTCACTAAACCGGATACCTCTTAAAACCGGATATTTTACTTGGTCCCGAGGGTGTCCGGTTTAGAAGGGTTTCACTCAATCTAATTAAAATTAGCTCCACTATTACATGTGGATCTAACAGCAGCCAGTTGGAGCTCATGTCCACCAATCAAAACCTTACTTGCAGAATCATGCCAGTGATTTGAAAATAATTTGAAAACATTCCGAATTATCCTGAGGGTATACAACATGTTTCTTGTGAATTACGAATGCCTTATTTAGACCAGTAGAACTAATTTTAATCAGATTGCTAACAACACTGCATAGTCTCCAATGTCCAGGTAACATTTCATCTGTAAATAATAATTTAAATATTGACCAATCACACTTCGCCTTTTATAACGTTATTTGGGAGCATACAAATTCTAAAAATATTGGGGGAGTCTATTTTAGTGGCCGCAGTACAGTGAACCATACCAATACGTACAGGATGGGTTATCAGTCTCCAATTTTACATTACAAATGATTTATTTATTAAAAAAAACTAAAAACTAAATCAGTCTTCAGTTTTACATTACAAATTATTTATTTTATAAAATAAAACATGTTTTAAGGCATTCGTAATTCACACGAAACATGTCGTATACCCTCAGGATAATTCGGAATGTTTTCAAATTATTTTTAAATCAAAGGCATGATTCTGCAAGTAAAGTTTTGATTGGTGGACATGAGCTCCAACTGGCTGCTGTTAGATCCACATGTAATAGTGAGGCTAATTTTAATTAGATTGGGTTTCACTGTAGTTTACTCCAGCACTGGATGAGGAGGAGTTGGCCCGCCTCCCTCCCACATGTTGTACACCTATGTTACCTGTATTGTTTGTGTTTCAGACGAGTTCCCACTGAATACTGCTGATGTAGGAAACAGTCCGCACTACCAGTGGGATGGACACAGCCCCCTGAGCGGAGGAGGATCCTCGCACCACCCCGGACTCTCCATATCAGCAGGGTATGTACACCCACCCCCCTAACATAGATTTGTATTTTACCATAAAATGCTGTAAATCGGTTAATATTGTGACATGTTTTTCTTCTGATTTTTCTTGTGAACAGTTGATACCAGCACAGGTTTGCAAATGATTAATAAATTCCCCCATCCCCCGAAAAAAAAAAAATAATAAGAGGGTGAGGTCATTTGGACTAAAACATTTTTTTACAAAATCAATGTGCTCTAGTGGTTTAAAACAAACTTTAACTATAGATATGTTTTTACACTGAGAGTGGGAGCTTCAGCGATAGAGAGAGATTATATATTTTTAATTAATTAAATTATTTATTTACATACAAACAATTATTAATCGTTATTTATTAATCATTTGTTTTCATATATTTTAGTGTATATAGAGGTATATAAACATATTTTTATTTCATTTGCGTAAAGATTTTATCATACATGTACATCCAAACGCATAAATTACTTCAATTTCATTCCATATGTTTCTGTCTCTCTGGGGTTTTTTTTGTTGGTTTTTGGGGGTTTTGTTTTTTTTCCTGATGCAATATAACCGTAAATAAAATGTGTTGAGTGCGTTGTTAAATAACACATTTCCTTCTTCTCTGTTTCTTTTTAGAACTGTGCCCCACTCCATCAACAATCAACATTTGTCTCCCCTTGCTATCAACACAATGACTTCGATGAACATTAAAAGCGAGCCCATCTCTCCACCCCGTGACTCACTTCCCTCTAGTCACCATCAACAGCATCAACAACAGCATCAACAACAGCATCAACAACAGCACCAACAACAACAACAACAACAACAGCAGCAGCAGCAGCAGCAGCTGCGGCCCCCATCGACGGGCACAGGCCACCTGTCGCCGGGACACATATCCCACAGCCAGAGCTCGTCTCCAGTTCACATACACAACTCGGACTACGAGGGGCCCTTACTAAAGCGATCTCGAATTGAGGCATGGACAACCTAGGACTGGCTCGGGCCGTTGGGCCGCTCGCGCCCTGGAGTCTAGCTGTTCTCGTTGACGCTTGGGTCAGTTTCTAATTCTGACCCAGCACTTAGGTCCAAATTTAATTATTTGAGACCTTGATGGCCGCAACAACAAACAAACAAAAAAAAAAAAGGACAAAAAAAAAAAAAAGAGTAAAAACTGCATGTTTGCACAGCTGTAAATGATATTTCTGCAAGCAATGTCAGGCTTGAGACTGGATCTGTTTAAGGGGTTAATGACTGTGTGACTCGGTGCCTTTGCTTCTGTCAGGTGCAACTTCTTGGGACTTTTTATCGGCCTGTATATATTAATATCATATATAACGTGTCAAAAGTTGGATGGTATCTAGTGGTTTTTTCTGTTATTTACTTGTGTTGCCATTGTATTTTACTAATGTTGCAGTTGTACTGAAAAGTAATTTTTTTGTTTGTTTTGACCCCAGAATTTATTCTTGGTGGTACATTGTGACAGAAACATTGTGATATGTTATGTGATTAACTCTTATTTACAGTATAAAACTGTAGTGCACGAAGAAAAGTCTTGATTATCCCCCCTGTTAAGGAGCATTCTTAAAGTTGCAAATGTTATATTTCACAATTTTTATATTTATTTGTGATAAATAACTTCAAATTAATCGACCCCACATGTAATCTTTTCACTCAAGAATATCAAAATTGTATTTTTTTTGCCATTTAAATAATTGTTTCCAAAAGAATCATTGGTGGAAAAATTAGAGTAATATTTATTGCATATCTGTTAAAATAGCAATCAGCTAATTGTCAATATAGAGATTCCAATACAAACTGTTCATGTTACAGTTTTTGCAATGTTATAAATTTATAAAATTTAATATTGAATGAAATTAGTTAGATGTAATTTTTTGTGGGCATATGTTTCAAGATGTAATCTTTACATTTCACTAAACATTTTCTTTGTACTTTTTCTTTTTGCGACTTTAAGACATCCCCTTTATAACAGTAGCACCGTGAGTATTTTCATATGAATGTCGTGTTTATTTGATGATATATTGACGAAACCGGTCACAATGCTAGCTTATGTAGATTACGAGGGGTTACTTTCCCCTTGTAAGATTGATTCCTGCAATTGACATTGAGTGCTAAGTTATTTTTTTCAGGTCTGAGTTCTTTAGATACTGTTTAACAGTCATGATTGGTTTTGTAGAACTGTTTTGAGAAAAGATTGAAAAATGTGGGTTGTTTTCCTTGAGACTGGTCCTACACACTAGTTGTTTTTTTCTATGAAATTTGGATACCTTAGTTTAGACCACTTTAGAGTTGTAAAGAAATATTCCCTAATTATATCCGCCCCCCCCCCCCCCCCCCCCCCCCCCCCCCCATACACTGGTTAGAGACATTAAGGAGCATACCCTTAATATTTGTCACTGTCTGTACTCACGTGAACAATAATTCACAAGAATGGTATCGTGTACTCACATATAATATAATTCACAAGAATGGTATTTTGCACATCTGTTTTTATTATATCATGTATACCAGGCCTGTTGGTTATAAAACATTTTAGAGTCTACACTCAAGACTCTAATAGAGTCCGAGACTTTTAATAGTGGGGAAGTCAAACAACTTGCATTCATGTGACATTATTAAGGATTTAAGTCTATAAGAGTGTAAAGTTTTATAAGAATGAGTCATAGATTACTTTGCTTTTCACAAGAATAATTACAATGCTTTCTTTACATGAAGAAATGCATTACAATTTTGCCATAGGCTGCCATTTTTAAAGATCTTTCTAAGTAATAGAGACCTTTTAATTACAGTTACATGTTAAATACATTTTCTTGTTTAGAATAGAAGTGTCTGTATATTCAGTGTGCTGCTGGTCATCATAATATTTGTAAAAGATCAAACTTCAAAGTACGTGTATTTCGTAATTAATATACAGTGAAACCCCTCTAAACCGGACACACATAGGACCCAGACAAATGTCCGGTATTAAGAGGGATCCAGTTTAGAGAGGCTAAGTTATGACCTGGTTTTAAAAAGGGACTGGGTAAAACGTCTGGTTTTGAAGAATTCCGGTTTACAGAGGGTCCGGTTTCAAGAGGTTTGACTGTATGTTTCCCTATGTATAAAATTATTGGGAGGTAAAGGTCAGTTAGTGCTGCTCTAAATATCAGGATGACCAGAAACACATTGGTTTTAAAGATACCAATTTTGCAACCAACAAAAATGTATTTAATATGTAGTTGTAGTGGCAGGATTTATCTCAGTTGGTACAGCACTTGCTTCAGGTGCTTGGGATGAAGGATCAAATCCACACAGTGGACCCATTCTTTGAGTGGGGTTTTCCTATTCCAACTAGTGTCCCACCACTGATATATCAAAGCTTGGGATGAAGGATCAAATCCACACAGTGGACCCATTCTTTGAGTGGGGTTTTCCTATTCCAACCAGTGTCCCACCACTGATATATCAAAGCTTGTGGTATGTGCTGTCCTGTCCATGGGAACGTGCATATAAAAGATCCATTGCTGCCAATGGGAAAATGTAGCAAGTGTCCTCCTACATCTGTGGTATGTGCTATCCTGTCTGTGGGATGGTGCATATAAAAAAATCCCTTGCTACTAATGGAAAAATGTAGAGGGTTTTCCTCTGTAAGACTATATGTCTAATTAACAAATATTTGACATCCAGTAGCCGATCATTTAATAAATCAGTGTGATCTAGTGGTGTCATTAAACAAAACTATTGGTCGGAATCATGTTACCATGACAGCAAACACAGGACAATCTATTTAAAAGCTCAAACTAAGATATATAGGAGCAGATCCAGGGAAAATGTGGGGTGGAGGACTAAAGGAAAAAGACCAGGAAAAAAAGGTACTTGAATATACAATGTGTTTAGGGGGCAGGTCCCTCCCCCCTGGATATGACTCTAATATATGCTTTGGTTTTGTTAATGTCGTGGATAGTTTAGTTAATATGGCAGTGAAAAACAACATGGTGAGATTTTTCAACAGCCACATCCAGGTAATGGGGTTGGTTGGTTGTACATTCCTCCGCTGACTTTGGAGCACGGCAGGAACTGCATTGATCTAACACTTATTTACTAATTAATATATGTTATTTGAAAACATTTCACTGCATTTGTAAAGTACTTAGAGGGAAAGTTTGACCATTAGTTTGAGTTAATGATAAGAACTCATCTATTGAAACTAGCTGATTTGATATATATTTTTTCAAACAAAACTCTTTTTAATTTTGACAGAATTTCACCTCCATTCTTTAATGTAAGTGGAAAGTAACAGTTTTACAAAAGAGAGAACTGCACTGTATAGGCTTGTCGTTGTAATCATTGGCTTGGAACAGAAATGTTGAATAATTTATAATCTAAATTGTTTTTGTTGTTGTTGTTGTTAACAATAGATATTATGGTGCTTTTTTTCAAATTTTGTGGAGTTTAGCTTTTAATGACATTTTACAGTAACTCTGTGATGTTGTCTGAATGATAGAGTTATCCCCACTTGTATTATTGGTGCAATAAACAGAAATGTGCCAGTGTAACTCGGAATAAAGTTATGGCCAGCTCAGGTTTTTAAGGAAGAAAAACAAAAACCTTATTTATTATTTTTTTAAAAACACTTCAATTTTTAGATATTTGGTCGAGTTTGAGATATAATTTAGAATGCTTTATCAAGTGTTGTTCTATAGAACAAAATGTTGAAGCACAACATGATATTGTTGAACCTGTGGATTTTGTTAGTTAGATAATACACAGTGTACACATGAAATATGAAGAAAGGATATTTTTGTATCTAAGCAATCAATGTGATTTTTGAGGATAAAGTTAGCACTTCAGAAAGTTGTACTCTTGTTTTCCTAATAATGAACTATGAAGTCATATGGTTAGGTTTTGGAGAGTCCTTTTGTGTTAAGTTCTATCAAAATGGCTGTTCATAGAGAAAGGTTAGTAACATGATCTGGGTAATTTAGTTAATCAATGTGCCTTGAAAATCACATACTAGTCAAGAAGGTAACAGATCGAGGGTTCCTTTACCAAAATGTCTTAGAAAACACAATGTAACACATTCACTTTTTGATAATCTACAAAGAATGTAGCAAACACATTTCCACCTTTTTAATGCGACCGATACTTTTCCTTCAGGCATTGTTGTTGGCCAGTGCTTTATTTATTTTTTTATTAAGATATTGAAGAACAGTGACAGCTTTTATCACTTCTAGCTGTTCAATGAATACTAAATATGATAACTTGTCTTTAGAAGGAAGCTAAATATACTTTTTAATGTTTTGTAAAATGGAAATTTCACAACTTAATAATTAAAAAAACAATTTAAAATGTTTTTGTCACCCAAAGCCAAAGGTTTACCTTTGCTCAGTAGTGGATCCAATGTGATTTTCTTAGGGTGCAGATGGGTTGAGAAATGATTCGCAAGACATATTGTAAATGGGAATAAGAGGAATATTGGTGTAGATGAAGAAGAGATTTGGCCAGACTATACAGGAAACAATTGAAATTATAAGCCTGGTTATGTGGGTTATTGCTGCATTCTCTGTGATACAATGTTTCACTATTTTTCTAATGCCTTAACTATTTTTTTGTATGTTATAGGTTGATACTAGTATACCGGTACCTTCAGTAGTGGATTCTGGCCTTGAGGCATGAGTCGATAAAGAAAGTATGTTTGGATTTATCGAATAAAAGCAAAGCTTTTGCAAAAAAGATTTGGCCGATTCAAAAGATAATTTTAAAAGTCTTACATATCAGTTTAGATAGATTAGTCAGTTGACGTATGTGAACCGATGTGTTGATCATCATATGTTTTGATGGATTTTGTTTTTCAGTCATGAATTCAAAAAGAGGATCGTATAAAAAAGGAAAATAATTTTTAGGACCTTTTTGTTTTCAATAAACTAGTGGTCCATGTGAGAAAATGAAACAGTGTTTTTTAATAAAATACAAAAAATTGAAGTACTTAATAAGCACAAAAATTAAAAGAGCCCCTGAGTTGATGCACAACTGTTATAGAGTTGCTAGGCTTATAGTGTGGCTCACACTGTGTGGGGTGGAATTAACATAAAAGAAAAAGCTAGAAAGAATGTGATGATGATTCTTGACAATCTGACGAGTCAAAATGTGGCCTATTGTTATTCCTAGGACTCCTATGCAAACCTCGCCATATAAACAAATTGAGGGAAGTGATTAATAATTTATAATTGCTCCTCTAACTTAAATTATAGGGAGTCATTTAAGATATTACCATACTGATATCATATAAATTCAAATGCTAAGGGGAGCTAAACATTTCGAATGACACTGAAAGCATCCCTTAAACATTGAGGTCTGCATATAAGGGCTTCCGAACTTTATCTAGATAAGATTGTTCATCCTCATAAGGCTTGTTTTGTAGTCGGCTTTTTGCTGTAACTAGTCATTTCTGTACTCCCTTGACAAGGCAGAAATATACTAGCTGTTGGGGGGGGGGGGGGGGGGGGGGAGAGACAAACGGAAGTCTTGCTAGGGCTGAAAATCAGGATAATCCTTTTAAACCAACTGACCCTATCGGCAACCATTCACAAGCATTATTGTATTGCTTACTGTGGCTAAATTTAGCCCATATCTCTGTGAAGTGAATTCATCTTTGAAACAAGGGGTTACTTTAATTTTTGTACTTAAATGTAGTATACATAATTTAAAAAAAAATTAAAACATGGGCCATCATGATCAACATATATTATTTTTTTGGACTTCATTTTTTCTATATTTTATATGAAGCATTTTTATATAGATCAAGTACTCTATATGGCTTATCAGATTTTGTGAAACACATTTTGTATGTTGCTAGTTTGTACAGTTGTAGTTGTAAATTATTACTAATTGTAAATTAAATGTAATGACATCATGTAAATTGTTCATGTTAACAATAATATAATTAGTGAATTTTTTTAATGGTCATTAATGTGAAAAATGGAACATAACAAACTGATTTCTTTTAACAATTATTGATATATTTGTACGTACATATTATATCAGGAGGATAGCCAGTTGTCTTTAGCAGATATATTTTACCATGATACATTTAATATCAGGAGGATAAGTCAACAGCCAGTTGTCTTTAGTAGATATATTTCACCATGATACATTTAATATCAGGAGGATAAGTCAACAGCCAGTTGTCTTTAGCAGATATATTTCACCATGATACATTTAATATCAGGAGGATAAGTCAACAGTCAGTTGTCTTTAGCAGATATATTTCACCATGATACATTTAATATCAGGAGGATAAGTCAATAGCCAGTTGTCTTTAGCAGATATATTTTACCATGATACATTTAATATCAGGAGGGTAAGTCAACAGCCAGTTGTCTTTAGTAGATATATTTTACCATGATACATTTAATATCAGGAGGATAAGTCAATAGCCAGTTGTCTTTAGCAGATATATTTTACCATGATACATTTAATATCAGGAGGATAAGTCAATAGCCAGTTGTCTTTAGTAGATATATTTTACCATGATACATTTAATATCAGGAGGATAAGTCAATAGCCAGTTGTCTTTAGTAGATATATTTCACCATGATAGATGGCTGGATTACATATCACTTAAACTGAAGTGTTTGCCATTTCATCCTGGAGTTAGAATAACCTATATCTTTAAATAATGTCCAAAACACTTTATTCAAGTTTGTATCGTTTAAACCAAGTAACCACATGTTAAAGAACATTTTCATGATTTTGTTAAAACATTGGAGAAATGTTAATAAACCTGAAGTTAAAATGATGGGGAGATGTTTGATAATACGAGTTTACATTTAGATGTAAAGTGGATTTTAAATTTGAGTAACATTCTTGTCATGTTACAAATGTTGCCATTTATATTTTCAAATAAATAGAAAATTAACAATTAATTAATTAATTAATTATTAATGCACAATTTTGGCATAAAAGACGGTAGCAACTGTGATTAAGTTGGCTAAAAGTAAATACTGGGTTTTCTCAATTTTTCTTGACTGAATAAAGTTATTGTTTTAGTTATCTTTACAGTTTCAGCAATTTGATTGGTTTGAGCTAGAGGGTTGGCAAGCCTAATGTCTATTTGTGTGTGTGTGCATGTATGTTTTTCGTGCATCTGAATTTGTGTGCACATAGATGGACAGAATAATGCCCCTTTTTCTAAATGGTGCAGAATTCAAAATTAAATCTGGACCCTTCCTGATATGTGTTGATTATAAGACTTGTTTTTTGCCCAAAAGATAGCCCAGTGTAGTATTTAACCGACTTTTCTTTTTGGTAGATATTTTGAAGTTCTTTGGACCATATGCCTTATAGAGAAAACAGAATCTGAGTTTGAAGAGAACGATGTACAGACATTTTAATACATGTATGTCTTTTTTTTTTATGTGTAATTGTCTACAGTTGTTTGTAACAGGGATTGTTTGAAAAGATTAATGTTTCTCTGTCTCATAAATAAACGAACATTATCTTGTCACTGTTCAAAACACACTGAGGTTTTGAACACTATTTTATATAAATCAAAGTGCTTTTGTTTTTCATGTTCCATTTAACAATGGTTATACTATGACTTGTTGACTTTAGGATGACGATAACTTGACGTTTTTGTTTGTGTGTGTAAATTTTACTATTTTTATGCTGTAGTATATATTGTTGCTGGTAAGTTATTGACATATTGTACATGTGACTATATACTGTTTGTAAATGAACTGAGTTGGCAGCAAGTGTGATGTGTGGAATTGTTGATAAATGTTACAGTTTTTGTTGTGGCTGCATTAGCTCACAATGATACGGACTATATTATATAATACACGCATGTTATATAGATGACTAGGATGACTTCATTGGAACACTAACACTGTTGTACATGTATACAGTTCAAACTGCTCACTACCCTTTTTCGTAGCCTAACAAAATATGATATAATTATAGTTAAATTATAACAAACTATTAACGGATATTAAATCTGAGTGTGTGCGTTAAATGTTTGTATGGTATGTAAAACTGATCTCCACAAGCATAGTTTATATTGACATTATCCTAAATAAGATTTTTTATGACATTACAAGGGGTTTTGGTTTCTGTATTTAAAAAAATAAAACAAATTGTCCAGTAAATATCATATCCTAAGTGTATAGAAAACATGAATCATTTCAAGGTTTCAAGAATACTTTTGAAATGATTTCTCAACAGGCATTTATTCTTATCTAATCTCTCTCAAATGTATGGTAATGAAATAAATAAACTACAAACATATTACTGTTACACACATTAAAGTAATAGAGAATTTTAACACAGAATTATCACTCTATTAATTTTAATGCACCATTTATGGTTAAGCCTTTTTAAATTGCTAATGGGTTTTGTTCCCATGTTCTGGAGAAAGATCAATAATTACCTTTTCAATTCAAGCAGTAATGATTAAGAATAAATGATAATTTCAGAAAGGTTTTTATAAAGCCCCTTGTATTGTCAGAAATATTTTAACAACACTTTACCTTCTTAAAAAAAAGATACTGTAAGCCATAAAATATTTGTGACCTTGAAATTGATGCAGACTTGATGTGACTAGGAGTTTAACGTGTCCACATACCTTTATGGTTTTGAACACGCCTATCCCGAGTCCAGCCTCCGATAAGATTGGGGGTCTGACTCGGGACAGGAATATTGATTCAGAGAAAGTAAAGTCGGAGACTTATTAGCAAGATCACCTTAATTTAATTCTGGCATGCATTATTTCTCTACTGCATACTGAACATAGTGATTTGATTGTTAAACATGAATTTGCTAATATTTTATGGTTTACAGTATGTGTCGCAGGGCTCGAAATAGTGGCCTGCAAAAATGGAAAAACAGTTCTTTTATTAGACCCAACAGGTGAAACGAAAATGCATGCACCTGCTGAAACCACCAAACTATTGCCGATCACATGTCACGAAACAACAGCTACGATTATCCCATTCATTATTTAGCGAGTGAGATATATTTTAACATGCTCCTACATCACCAAGGGTTCGAGCATGTCTTTCCTGGATCCCTTCTCTGGATAGCCAGAAGCCTGATCCAGGACTATTATTTATCTCTTAATTCAGTTAAAAGTTGTTTTATTTCCAGCTTGCCCCATGCTTATAAACCTTAAAGCCTAGACTTTAACGCCATGACAGCGCCATTCAAATAGCATTACGTTAAAGTCTGGACTTTATTAAAGTCTAGACTTTAAGTTTTATAAGCACGGGCCCAGATTGTATTTTTTCTTCTTAGCAGGACACATTTTGGAGAGCTGCTATGTTTCAAAAAATTTAAAAATAGGTTTTTCAACAAAAAAACCCCAAAAACCAACAAAAACCTGCAGGTCATATTTTTTTTTTAAGAAGGACATATTTTGGAGAGCTGCTATGTTTAAAAACAAAAATAACAACAGGTCATTTTGTTTTTTGCAGCAGGATATATTTCTTTTGGATGGCTGCTATATGACGTTGATTAAACAAAATACATGTAACAGCAGGCCACATTTGACTTCCTGTTTCGAGCCCTGTGTTAATTGTAAAAGAATACTGTGATGTATTTCCTGCTGTTGAGTATATGTCTTACACAGATCGTCAGTGTTGTCAGTTTCACCTGTATTTACTGTTAAGTGATGCTCTTCATTGAACAATCAATTCACAAAATGTTAAAATGTTGGAGAAAGAGTTGGATCAGTTGCAGTTATTTCCAGTATATCTGTTATACGAGTGATTATTTTGACACTTAATGGACCACATTTACAAAGCCTGTTTTTTTAAGATTTACACGTGTGTAACTACACACATTTACAATGCTTAAACACCTGCGTTTAAGAAAAACAGGCTTCGTAAATTAGGCCCAAAATGTGTACCCTGTCGGACAATATTTATCAGTTTAGCTTAAATTATTTATGTCATATATGCCATAAAATAGAATCCAAAAATAATGTTCTGGATAAATGTGTGTACATTTTTAAATTTTTCACATTATAATGACCAGTTTGTTACCACAGCAACCATTAGGTTTCCTAATTTTGAATCTATATTTAGCAGGAGTTTTTATTCAGTGGTATATTTTAACTGTTTTTAATTCTATTTTTAAAATTTACAAAAAGAAAAAAGTCATTTGATTTTATTGCCAGACTTTGTTATTTTACAAAACCCATTACCTTTTGTAATGGTGACCTTATGGTTTAAGTTTGTATTACCAGTAATAAATTGCTGCAAACATGTTTGATAGTTATATTAGTTTTTTTTCAAAACCATTTAGTTTTGTTGACTGAATTTAGTATTAATTTTGTTTCAAACAAGCAAAAGAATTTTTTTATTAGAGTCCATGATCTTTACCCTATAGTCGGAATGTATAAACACAAATTTAACAATAAAATTATTTTAAATTAACTTACATCCTCCATATGTACAGCATAAAGAATTTGTTAGTCTGTTATAGAAAAAAAAAATTGTTAAGACGATGTGTATACGACATACATAAAACAGTAGAAACTATATATTACTATTAGTGGTAACAAAAGATGGTCATTTAAATTGTGCATGGGCGACTATATGGTAACCTATTTCTTTGTCAGAGTTAACGGATTTAACAATTTCATGCATCAAAGATTTCATGCATCGATTGGTTTTCAGGAAAATATCTTCTTGTGTAGTTTGGCACTGTGTACTTACATTGTATACTTATGATGGTAAACAATTAATGACCTCATCAGATTTATGGAGAGACAGAATTAAAATATTGTTCAACGCATGGCTGTTTTGTTCTCTCTTACACACAGTACTTACAGAGACTGTCCTCACTTTGTAAAGTTTGTTTTATTTAACGACACCACTAGAGCACATTGATTTTTTTATCTTATCATCAGCTATTGGACGTCAAACATATGGTCATTCTGACACTGTTTTTTTAGAGGAAACCCGCTGTTGCCACATAGGCTACTCTTTTATGACAAACAGCAAGGGATCTTTTATTTGCGCTTCCCACAGGCAGGATAGCACAAACCATGGCCTTTGTTGAACCAGTTATGGATCACTGGTCGGTGCAAGTAGTTTACACCTACCCATTGAACCTTGCGGAGCACTCTCAGGGTTTGGAGTCAGTATCTGGATTAAAAAACCCATGCCTCGACTGGGATCCGAACCCAATACCTACCAGCCTGTAGACCGATGGCCTAACCATGACGCCAGTCGTCCTCATTTTGATGCCAGGTCAGGTCATAGGATTTTACATGCACATTCAGAACAAGCTGTTGTAATGCACACCTGTCGTGGCTGCAGGTACCGGCCTCTGTCGCCTCCTCTGTCCAGGACAGGAAAACAGTTGGGGTGGGTGGGAGAGGGGGCATGCTGGCAGGTGCAAGGGAGCACCAGCAGCCCAATGGAGGTCGGTAACGGGTGGGGCTTTGATGACATATTTAACGTTAAATGATCATTTTTAATCTCTAGAATTACATATGTAATAATACATTTTCTTATTTAAAATATATCAGTGTTTCTATGTTTCTAATCATCCTAATGACTGTAGTAGCATGTATAAGCATAATTTTTTATTTAAAAACCTAAATTAAATTGTTTTTTGTTATGTATGAAATCATTCGGAGGTAAAAGCTGACGTGGGCTACAAACATTAGCAGGGTTAGCTCTGGGTCATTTAAAAATTTCGTAAAATTATCAAACTTCAAAAACCACAGAAACACAGTTATTTTGTAACAAAATATCAATTATTTCACCAAATTAAATTCAACAATTGTTTTTGAAATTTGCAACTGTCAAATTTGGCGAGTGCCAGAACTAGCCCCGATTAGGATGATCAGAAACACACTGCAAGTACAGTTACTGGTTTAATTACTAAACAAGAAAATTTATTTAATATGTAATTTTATTCATTAAAAAGTATATTAGTTGAAAACATCTTATGTTGTGAGCACACTCAGGACAGTCTAAAAATATTACTCTCATATTTTTGTGGGAAATCGCAGAAGACTGATAGTATTCTCAGGCCATAGGATTTCAAACTTCATGGGAAACACTTCTTCGGCTCCATGCCTTGTGATCATGGGAACCCATCAGAAACTGTTCATATTATTTTTGTTGAATAGTTGTACTCGATATAATAATCATGGGAAATAAAATTTCAGTTCCGTGATTTTACCGACACCCTAGCTACCAACACTGTACCGGAAACAATCGTTACCGTGAAATCCAAAGGCCTGTATTCTTGACCCCCAAATTATTAATATTTATTTTCTCACTCAGCTGCCCCCTTTTCTTATTTATTTTTTGATTTCCATCTCATTTCTTCCTTATCCGGCAGCTCCTCCTATATCCTTCATCTTCTTTTGCTGTCCAGCTCCACATCCCAGTTTACCTCCACATCCCAGTTCGAGGGGCGAGATGTAGCCCAGAGGCAAAGAGTTTGTTTGATGCAAGGTTGGTCTGGGATCGATCCCCGTTGGGCTATTTCTCGTTCCAGCCAGTGCACCATGACTGGTACATCAAAGGCTGTGGTATGTGGTATCATGTCTATGGGATGGTGCATATAAAAGATCCCTTGCTGATAATGAAAAAATGCAGCAGGTTTCCTCTTTATGACTGTGTCAAAATTATCAAAAAGAGTAGCCCATGAAGTGGCGACAGCGGGTTTCCTCCCTCAATATCTATGTGGTCCTTAACCATATAACTAAATAAAATGTGTTGAGTGCATCGTTAAATAAAACATTTCCTTCCTTCCACATCCCAGTTCTTGCCTAAGCTGTTGTAGTGCCTGGGCTTAGTCTGACCACTTTGGAGAATGTTCAGTACATGGTCACTTCTAGCATTCATTCATTCATTTTCATTTCAACTTATTTTCATGCTTATATCCAATTAAGGTTCAAGCAAGCTGACCTGAACACATACTTCAACTATATGAGCTGTCTGTCCAGGACAGTGGGTAAGTTGTTAGTGGTTAGTGAGAGAGAAGAGGTTGTAGTGCCCTTACACCTACCCACTGACTTGATTGAGTCATTAAAACATGCTCTGGGTGGGATCCGGTACCGGTCTGTGAACCCTGTACCTACCAGCCTTATGTCCGAAGGCTTAACCACGACACTACCGAGGCCAGTCACTTCTAGCATTAACAGGCTGTACTTATATTGAATGCCAGACAACTCTGCCCGGAGGACAAGTCGGCCCACGTCGAGACAGCTCGGCCCAGAGTTCTGAGACAACCCGGCCCACCGCGAGACAACTCTGCCCGGAGTCCAAAGACAACTCGGCACAGGGACAGTCTTGTCTATTGTTGGACAAGTGTTGTTTTTTAAATTAAAGTATTCTCACCGAAATAAAAGAATGTGTTTTTGTTAGTATTGAATTAGTCCCACCTTAACCTAAACATTCCGAAACAAAGTGTCATGTCGGATTGAAAAATTGCTGATCCATTTATCTTTGAAGATAGTTTCCGCTGTTCGAATAATTTGTTTTTGTTCTACAGTCGGTGACCTAAACATTGGAGATGATCCCAGAAAAAACATGCAAAAGTTCTTTATCGTAATAACAACACTCGCGGATATAACCTCCTGACTTCCAGGGAGTAGCTAATGAACAAGTAAATGATATCACCCTGCAGACGTTGTGTTGTTATTTTACCTGCTATTAAGAAGTAATTCCAATTGGTGAGCATGAGCATGATGACATTTTCAACAAATAATGTAGACGCATTCTTAATGGTGACCATATAGTTAGCGGTATCTATCCGTATAATGCATTATTATTACTATAGTACAATACTTCGACACTACGACATGGCCAACTATCATACTTAACACGCATATAATGTGACACAGCATGCCCCATCGGGGACCAGACAACTCGGACCGGGGCACAACTCAGCCCAGACATCTCGGCCATGGGGCCGAGTTGTCTCGGACAACTCGGCCCCGTGGCCGAGTTATTAGACTGATAGACGGGGCATGCTGTGACACATTATATGCGTGTTAAGTATGATAATTGGCCATGTCGTAGTGTCGAAGTATTGTACTATAGTAATAATAATGCATTATACTGATAGATACCGCTAACTATATGGTCACCATTAAGAATGACAATTTTGTATGTCGTAGGTGCATATCGTAGTGTCGGATGGGTTTCTAGAAGTATTGTACTATAGAAATAACGCAAAAGACATCATTTGCCAAATTCCCACATTTATTACATTAAATACATAGGCACATATGTACGCAAAAAACCCAACAGAACACATATACATAAATAGTTATAATAAAGAAATAAAACACCAATCACCAAAAGAACATAGAAATAAAACGTCCAACAAAAGATAAAAGTCAGTGTTGTTACAACGATAAATAACTTTTGCATGTTTTTTCTGGGATCATCTCCAATGTTTAGGTCATCGACTGTAGAACAAAAACAAATTATTCGAACAGCGGAAACTATCTTCAAAGATAAATGGATCAGCAATTTATCAATTTAACAAAAAAACTAATTCTTTTATTTCTGTGAGAATACTTTAATTTAAAAAACAACACTTGTTCAACAATATTGTTCAACAATAGACAAGATTGTCCATGTGCCGAGTTGTCTCTGGACTCCGGGCCGGGTTGTCTCAGAACTCTGGGCCGAGCTGTCTCGACATGGGCCGAGTTGTCCTCCGGGCCGAGTTGTCTGGCATTCGCCCCATCTATCAATCTAATAACTCGGCCCAGAGTTGTCTGGTCCCCCCTATATTGCCACCTATATACTCCCCTAAGATGGCGACTTTATGTGCAACCTACTTTGATCATAATTTAATTGTAGGCATCTGGAAGGGGGTGAACAAAGGGGACCAGACAACTCGGACCGGGGGACAACTCGGCCCCGTGGCCGAGTTATTAGACTGATAGACGGGGCATGCTGTGACACATTATATGATTGTTAAGTATGATAGTTGGCCATGTCGTAGTGTCGAAGTATTGTACTATAGTAATAATAATGCATTATACTGATAGATACCGCTAACTATATGGTCACCATTAAGAATGACAATTGTGTATGTCGTAGGCGCATATCGTAGTGTCGGATGGGTTTTTAGAAGTATTGTACTATAGAAATAACGCAAAAGACATCATTTGCCAAATTCCCACATTTATTACATTAAATACATACGCACATATGTACGCAAAAAAACCAACAGAACACATATACATAAATAGTTATAATAAAGAAATAAAACACCAATCACCAAAAGAACATAGAAATAAAACGTCCAACAAAAGATAAAAGTCAGTGTGCAACAGGGGCGTACAGCTTTCCACAGGCAGACAGGAATCTAGAAGTGGACACTTCACCATCTGTGTAGCATCCCCACAGTTCGAAAATTTTCCCCTGCAGATGCCTGCAGAATTTTCCCCTGCAGATTCCAGTTGTCACTGGACTCCGGGCCGAGTTGTCTCGCGGTGGGCCGGGTTGTTTCAGAACTCTGGGCCGAGCTGTCTCGACGTGGGCCGAGTTGTCTCAGAACTCTGGGCCGAGCTGTCTCAGAACTCTAGGCCGAGCTGTCTCGACGTGGGCCGAGTTGTCCTCCGGGCCGAGTTGTCTGGCATTCGTGAACAAATATCCGCCCGGTCCCCGCCCCCCTCCCCTAACCCTAAGTAAAAATAATAATGGGGGGGGGGGGGGCCGGGTGGATATTATACCGACCAAACATTATGGTACGAGATGGTAAAAAGTAGGTACGAAATGGCTATGGTACGAAATGGCCAAAGCACTAGCATGCCATTCAATTCTCGGAACCGGCGTGACGTCACACGGCCTAGTTACCGATCATCCGGGTCTTTGGGGGTGAAGCAAAGCCTTAGTGATTACTGGTTTACATAGAATAAAGTTATCATATTAACTTTTTACATGCCTTACATATTGTCATTTATTTTCTGTAGCTAACACATAGTTGCAATACGTCTTATGTGTATTATAACAGCTTGGGTTGCCATATAAGAGAAACGAACAACGGGAATCTGAATTAGTATAATCTATATTTAGTACCGATGTGTTTCCGTGTACTTTGAATGTCGAGGGGACAGGGCAGGTTGGGCAGAATATAATTTTTGTTGATGCAATTTTCAGGTAATGTTAATTATAAATTTTAACAATTTTGAAATGATAAGATAATTATTAATATAATAATTATGATGTGGGCTACAAAATATATAATTTGTATTTATAATAAAATTTGTATGCATGATTAAGTTAATTATTTTTATGATTTAATATTTTATTTCCATAATAATATGTAATAATTAAACAATGGCAAAGTTGTTACTTTACAAGTTCAAAATTACAATAGTATTATTGTCATATCTTATATAGATGTATAATTGGCAACAGTATAATGTTCCACTGAATACATTCTTTTATTCTTAAAACAAAATAGTTTCTTGAAATAATGAAATGCTTTTGTTTTTACAGATTGCAAAATTACCACATGATGTTGCCCTTCCTTACCGGTTGAATGCAGGCAACAAAAAATAGCAATAATAAAATATAGCCATCCTCAGACCTTGACATCTAGGGGGAGCAATATCTCTCTCTACTTACCCATCACACCTGAGATTAGTTTCAAGGAGAATAATATATAGTTACCTTTGGCATGTGAATTTATATACATGTAGTATCAATATGGTAATATTTTAAATTGCCCCCCATAAACTACATTAGGGAGCAAATAATCAGTTCCCTCAGTTATTTTCATGTCGAGGTCTACAACCTAATAAAACATAAGTGTTACCTCATCGAACAAACATGCAAATGTTTTAATAATAGGGTTTAACCTGGTATATTTAGTAATAAAACACAAAAACTTACCTGAGTAAAAAATTGTTAATATATATATATGTATAATATTGGTGTTTTATATCTAGTCACAATGGATATTACAGATATTTTCTTGTTCAGTCTTGTGCTGTATTGGAATTGTTATTGCAGTTCAATTTAAGTAATATCTACAAAACTAATTTTTAATAGTATACAGCTGGAGAAAGGAGGCAAATATGGTTGTTAATAAACTGATCTATATCGGTATGCCTTCTACTAGACTACACATATTTAACCCAAGTTGCTTTTAACCCGGGTTAAATTACCTCATGTAGATGCACTTGTGTAGCATATTCAAGGAAAATATATGAATGAGATAGTTAAATGCTATATTCTCCATGTCAAACAGTGTTTTCAGAATGGAAAACAAATATCAGATATGGCAGTTGACCATTCATTTTATTGCAGGTAATTTCTAAAGCAGATTACACACACAAACACACACACACACACACACACACAAACACACACTGAACTGTAGAATACCATGAAACTACATATATATGTAAAAAGGTAAGTCCTCTAACTTGAACAAGTAAAATTTACAAATGTACCACAACCACCAAATTACATTGATCCACAATAGAATAGATTTTTATGTATTTTTAGATTTATGTATATGTATGTGTAGTGTTTTCCCTAGCTTGTTTTAGCACAGTGCAGCACCATGCCTCAATAGTCTAGCACCATCTTGCCTTAATCAGCACCATGCTGCCCTGAGATTAAATAAGCCTTTTTCACTAATTAATTCTAAAATTGCCTTTATAAAACACCCAAAAAGGTATTATTAATTAATAAAATATGCCTTTTACATCTTTTGCCATTCATTTATTAAAGCGAGCACATAAATTACATTAATGTTTATTTCAATTAATTTTTTTGTATTTTTAATGAAAAAAGTGCCCCGAAAATGGTGAAAATGCCCCAAAAGTGTTTGGTCTACCATGCCTTGACAAATTTCTAGGGAAATCACTAATGTGTGTGTGTGTGTATATATATATATATATATGTATGTATGTATGTATGTATGTATGTATGTATGTATGTATGTATGTATATATGTATATATATATGTATATATATATATTGTATGTATGTATATGTATACATATACATATATAGATATATATATACACACACATATACATACATACATATATATATATATATATATATATACACACACACACACAGACATTAATGATTTCCCTAGAAATTTGGCATATATATATATATATATATATATATATATACTGAAACAAAGGCACACACATTATTTACCCTCTGCACCAAAGTAAATACTAAACACACAGAGAGAGGGGGTGGGGAAACGACCTATATTTTCTTACTGCAGGCCTGCTACAGACACATTTGCAAATTTTTTTAAAATAATTAAAGTTTAAACAAGAATTTAGGCCTATATTATAATTATTATGTATGTAATTGAAGAGTTCAGATGCAAAAACAGACAAATCCATTTTGATCATTTTCTGTAAAAGAGGTTTTTTTGGTGTGCTTTCTAGGTTAAGCATATCAATTTAGTATAGGGTGATTCTGAATTGTTATAAGTGAAGTAAACCAAGGACAGAATTTCAAAAATATTAATTTATTAATAAAGTAGAAAAATGTAGTTTTTGATTCCGTTTTACGGCAAAAACAGACAAATCCATACATTTTTTTTTCTTCAAATAATGGTCGAAACATTATATGTTTCAAAGTACACAAATATGTTAAAAATGGCAAATATTATGACTGTTATTCAATATTCAACATAAATCAGTATTAATCTAACAAAACAAGAGGTCCTTGAAGAAACAAACATTCATATGACTAGAAATCTAATCAGATTGATATTAACTACAAAGGAATAATCACCGCCATGAAAGAGAGTCAAGGTTCTTAAGGTTTATACAGTTTGTGACTAGTATCGCCACACAAAGTTCAAGTAGGATATAATGTAGCACTGGCTTGAAACCAACCAATGACAGTTCAGTCCTCATCACTGCTTTCCTCGAGGTCCTGTCTGCCAATGTCACGCTGGCCGACATCGGCGAAGATATTCTCATAAAAGATCCGGACAGTGTCAGCTGCACCAATCTCATCAATAAGTTTGAGGACATCAACTTTCTTGGCAGGCTTCACACAGTTGACCATGGGAGTGATGGCTGGCTTGAAGTTCTCCCATTTTCTACCCTTCTTGAGAATAACGTGTTCACAAAAGTCACCACCATAGACTTGCTTGAAACCAACTTGATCCGAATTGATGCGTAGGACCTTGGCGTCGCTGATCTTGAAGGACCTCTGGGACTTGCAATGCGCTGCTGCAGCTGTCTTGAAATCGCGACATTGCCAATCTGTACAATACTCATGTACTTTGCCGTGTTTGTTTAGAATAGCAACATACTCATCAGGTAGGAGAATAGTATTATTTTTCCTAATGTCTTGCTCGATCCTCCCGAATACCCTATCTGCTGGAAGAAAACTGTGGCCTCGGACAGGGAATGTGTATTCGATGCTCAGCTGTGGAAAGTTCTGTTTTCGCATAGCACACAGCATCGACAAAACATTGATGTTTTTATTTTGGCCATAGCAGGAGTCTGAAAACAAGCGCAAGTGTTGATTCCTTTTCAGTTGGTCCCCCACAACAGAAATGAAAAAATGGTTTAAGGCTGAAGCCACCATATTGCTATCCTTGCGGTTCTGGCTTTCTAACCATATGTATAGGTGAATGTCATCTTTTCCCTGTGGAAGACCTCGGCCGCGGTGGTGAACTACACCAAAAACATAGAGGTAGAGCTGCCGAGAATAGAAGGTTTGTCCTATGGGAGACTTCGGAAGAACAAGATTCTCCATGATATCAAAACAAACGGTGAATGAATCCTCGACATTATTTAAACTGTCATAGAATCTCCTTGCCATACGCCTGTGAAGAATGAACATGGCCGAACAATTCCGTTTATTATCATCTGTGATGAATGGGTTCTTCAGCTGTAGCCTGAACTTCAGGCATGTGCTGCATATATCCACAGCAGGATGACCAAAGGCCAAGTTGAAATCGTAGACAAAAACACTGTAGTATAGTGAATACGATATCTGTAAATTATTCTGATCCTGAAACATTTGGTGCATCTTTTTGACGTTCAGGTCGGCTGGTAAGTATTTCCGGCCAGGGGCGCCACGCCGAGCATAATGGCTAGCTCGACAAGTGAACGTTGTGATGTGGTCACGAATGGCATGCTTTCTGGCAAGGTTCCTCTCCACATTTCGCACACCTCCACGATGTTCTGGTCTCGCAACTCCATTCTCTGACCAATATTTGGCAATATTCGCTAACCGATCTTTCTTGACACCTGAAACAATAAAATGGAAATGAAAATAAGAAAATTATTAAAATAACGATACTGGAGCACATAACAATAAGCAGTTATCATTCGGCATGCAATCTGGGGAAGATCCACGATTTTATGAAGGTGGGTCCCACCTGAAGGCTCAAAGTACGTGACTATATCATTAGATACGACCTGAGCCACTCCCAAAGCCCATATAGTAAGGTTAAAATGTGTGGGAAGGGGGGGGGGGGGGGTGTGTCAGAATAAATGGGTATAGCCTGGTCTTGGGTAGGGGTGAATATTTGCTAAGTGGAGCTAATTTAGCAGTCATGTAACCATACAGGGGCGTGCGCAGGAAATTTTGCAGGGGGGGAGGAGGGTCGAGGTGTCTGGCGAAGCCCCTTCTAGGGCTATTCTGAGGTGTTTTCTGCTGGCTAGCCGAGCTGCTTTCTGACAAAAAAAAATTCGCCTTGAGCAGGGGGGGGGGGGGTTCGACCCCTAAAACCCTCCCCCTGCGCACGCGCCTGCCATACCAGGAAATATGGCCGTTGGAGCAAACAATTACATAGCCTTGGTCAGTTGGTGTGGCTAGCCACTCTCTGGTTCGGGGGCTAATATTAATTATCTCGCCTGCATGTAAAATACTTGAATTCCATTGATCATTTAGCCTTTGACAAAACCATTATACACTGGAAGGCAAAGCCAGATTCTCTTATTGAATTGTATTCCCCGCCGAGATATAAATGACGTCATTTTCTAAGGTTTGACGTCATTTTTGTTTTAGGTTTATGGAAGGAAAACATTCAGTTTTAGGGAGACGCCGTACTCTTAGAAAAGTGTAAACCTTTAATCGCGGAAATTTGTAAATACATCATAATAATATATAGTTAAATGTCGGCCAGATAAATCCGTTGAAGAAGTATCTCTCGGGGTAAATGGATTTTTATGCACCGTACCCTCTGTGTGCTCTTTTACCCCCAGTCGAAGCACACAGAGGGCACATAAAAATCCATTTGCCCCTGTGATGTTTCTACAACTTATAATACTTTTTTTATTTGCATGGCATTTTGATACTAATGAAAACTAGATCATTTATGGCCTAGGGTCTAGAACTTTATTACACTGGGTACTATACTCACCGAAAATGCTCATGAATGAGGCCTTGCACACTGGTATCTTCTCTTTGTTTGCAGTCAAAGTGAAGTACTTCACTGAAATTTCTCTATTCCTCTTAATTTTAGAAGAATCGTCTATCCTTGGTCGCCTCCGCACACATTTACCGATATCCATGTAAGAAAGCAGGGTGGCATCCTGAGTAACCTTGTTTTCAGTAGAATATAACCGATCATGTGCGTAGGTTAAATCATCATTGGACAGGGAAGTCGCCAAGCACACATTACGTACATTATGTACACACGAAATGCTAGCAGGTTTTTCAGCACCACTATGTCGCGCGTTTTTTGCAAGGGAGCGTCCAGAATTGCCTGAATTGTTCTCCCGTTTACGCCCAATTGGTGATAATACCACTGTCTCGTCAATGTCATCAAAGTTCTCCATTATTAAAGGACATTTTCGATAAAATACGTAGAAACTTTAGTGAGTAATGAGAGGGATCCTGGGCGCTGCCATGTTGAATCACGTGACTAATTACGGCGTATAGATTGGATAAATGGAGTTGTCGGTATTTGCGAAAAATGATACCCGTCACTTGTCGGTTTCTGAAACGAATCATGGAATTGTTGTGGGTTTTATGAAGTAGGTGTCGGCTTTTGCAAAGAAACAGATATGCTGTCAGTAAATACGGCACCAGTACTATGTAATGGTCGCCATGGTTTATTTTCGACCAAAATGGCGTTTGTCGGTTTTTGCGCCTGAACTCTTCAATTTAGCAGTATAAACTTTTATTTTAAAATTAAAAAATAAATAAATAAGATGATGTAGCTGTGGTATGGCAAAATAAATACAAGTATAGATAATATCCAAGCAACTAAGATTAAATGAAAAATAAAGACCACACAAATTTAATGATAAAGGAATATACTCTTTATTCAAGAACTGGATGCATCGTTTTGTTGGGGGGGGGGGGGGGGGGGGGTTCATGGAAGACGATGGAATTGTGTATTTTATTTACAGTATAATGTGGGATTTGTATCACTGCACATGCTTTAACCATTTTGTTTGCTAAATTAATCTCCGTTGGTGTCAACAAGCAACAACATTAAAGTCAACGTAGTCACATTCTGTGAGGGAAGCCATGGAATTCCATCAGGTTTGTCGTTTTAATGACCCTACCCACAAGCGGCGCCTAGTCTCTTCTTTTGGAAATTTGTAAAACGATATTTTTTTTAACATCATGTTATGGTTTATGCAGCCAACTGCACAACATGTGTTAGGCATCGTGACCGTTAACTGTTGTAAATGATCGACCAAAGTTGCCTCATTTCACTATCAAACCATACGTAACTAAGGAGAAGCTTCACCGCGTCACGTGATAAACAATGGCGGCCAGGGGTCGAAGTACCCGTATGTTCGGTTCCGAGAATGATTCATTGTACGAAACGACTTGATTGACGATCGAATCGGCGAAAAAAAAAAAAAGCAGGGGTCGTCCTCAAGAAGAGGGTCCATTGGCTCCAGGTAGGTAGAGGTTCACTGTTCCTAGTGAGATTAATACAACTTCTACATCCACTGGGGCTATATGGGAAAACAGTTCTGTACTACGTCCCCCATGCTTTGTTTACATCGAAAGTAATGTGGAAATAGCATTTGCGCATGCGCAGCACAGGTGTTTGTAGTAGTTCCTGTACCGTTTTGCTTTGGCGGTGAACACGAAGAGATAATCGTAATGGCCCGAGAACAGACAGAAAATCTCAATCTTGCGATACGATTGACACAAAAACTGAGATCTAGCGTATCTCAAGTTTTCCAAGATCTTGCTGACGGCTTTGAAAATCAAAATGCATTCGGACCACAAGAAAGCGAGCCCGGGACCGGTGTGTCTGCATCTTGTTCGTTGAATAATTTGCAGAAATCTCTGAAGTTGGTCAATAATAACTATAGGTAAACGGTTAATAACTTAGGGAATCAACAATATACAACGGTTCATCCCAGCTACGCATTCGATTTAATACTAAATATCACAACAATAAATGAGATTCACTGTTACTAGTGTTAGCGGGTTATATCTAAAACGGAACCGTGCTAAAATGGCACCAAGCGAAAACGGAACCAAATTGGACAAAACGGAACCTGCGTTGGCTAAAACGGCACCATAATTGAATTTTATTTGAAGAATAGTAAATAAGACAAAAAACCCCAACAAAACAACTTAACTCAAATGAAAAGTTATTTATTAAAAGAAAAAATAAATGTTTTTGTGTCACTTCTGATAGTTGCACAAACAATCTTCAGGACAGGTAAATTTATTTACGTGCCTCCATCAGATAACTGTTCAAGCACGCTCCCATTGGGAGCCGCCTCTGACAAGAGCCAGACGCCAATCTTGCTGAGGAGAGCTCTTGTGAACTTTTTTTTTTTCTCAATAAAATTAAGTCAAAACAAAGAGACAACCGGAAGTTGGAAGAAAACGTGAGCTGTGTATGCATTTCTTAATTTTTACACATTCAATAAAGACAACACTTTTCCTTGTTGTTGTATTGTTCCTGTATTGTTGTTGTTGTATTAGACACACAGAATCATAGCTTCCTATTACAGATATGGAACAACCGAATCATTATCTATCTCAACTTTTGCAGTCATTATATATATGAGCTTAGGAGAGCTCATGTATGGGCTATGCCTGTTGAGTAATCCGTTTGTAAATTCAAGAAAACAAATGATATTTCTGTGTTGCAATTTGAGTTTAATTGTATGATAGCCCGGTTCCCTTACTTGTTTATTTAACACACAGCCTCCCAATGTAGAGAGGTGTTATCCATTGTGAACTAATTAGCAATATATGTTCACTAGAGTTTGTCCAAGTTCAGTCAAATTGGTGTTAAGACTACTTTCTGTATTTTCAAAGACTGTACCGCTAATTATGAGTTGTTTTCTTCATGACTCAAGTAAAACAAAAGGTTATATAAACCGTGTTTGTACCGTTCTGGTGTTGTTTGTCTCTTACAATGAGTAACATTTGTATCGCTTGTAAAAGGTGTGTCCGTCCTCGGCAAGAAGGAATTTTGTGTGATGGATGCTACAAATGGCAATGTATATAAGGCAGACGGCAACCCAGCGTCAGAGGCATGGCAGGCCTTCAAAGATGGCGAAATCACATCGATTCAGCTGCTTTCAAGCTGTTCTGATGTCCATGGCCCAGTCCATTTTGATTAAAAATTTGCAGTACATTTGGTGTCAAAGTGTCACATGACTATTAAACAAATAAAATGTTTTAATCTTGTCAACTTTGTTGTTAGTGTGTTATCGGCTATTGGACGTCAAACATATGGTCATTCTGACACAGTTTTTAGAGAAAACCCGCTGTTGCCACATATGCAACTCTTTTATGATAGGCAGCAAGAGATCTTTCATTTGCGATTCCCACAGGGAGGATAGCACAAACCATGGCCTTTGTTGAACCAGTTATGGATCTCTGGTCTGAGCAAGTGATTTAAACCTACCCATGTCTCGACTGAGCACTCATTCAGATTTGGAGCCTTTACCTGAATTAAAAATCCGAACCCAGTACCTACCAGTCTGGAGACCGATGACTTAATCACAGCGCTACCGAGGTCGGTATATATTAGGCATCAAAGTATGTACAAAGAGATAAGTGTACCAATGTAAAAAAAGAAAAGAAAAGAAATACAGACATTTATGTATTTACATCACGTTATAATCTATTAATATGTAATATTAGTAGTAACATTACATAAACAGTGTGGCCAGTCTACGTCATCAAAATGGAAAGACTTCCGAATTCCCCCCCCCCCCCCCCAACCCCTACTCATCGCTCTGAACCCTAACCCTAATCCTGAAATTAAAAATAAGATAAGTTATATATATTTATATATGGTGCCATTTTAGCCATGATAGGTTCCGTTTTCGCCAAAGAAAATGGTTCCGTTTTAGCCTGTTTTCCGTGTTAGCTCTGGGTAAGCAGAAAATTTCACCAAATTATCTACTAAACTTAAAAAATATCATTTATTTCATTTAATTATTTTGCTAAATTAAAATAAAATTCGCCAGTTGTTTTTGAAATTCACAATTGGCGAGTGCCAGAGCTAGCCCTGAGATTGGTGGGGTGGGTGTGAGCAGTTCAGCTCGCCACAAAATCAGCTGGCCCCAGCGTTTGGTCAACTCGCCTCGCACTGTTTAGTCAACTTATCATCAGACCATGTCTTTAAGGTGCGCGATCGAACTTGTACAGCGCACACAATTTCAATCTGGCGAGTGTAAAAAAATAACAAAAATATATTTCAATTTGCATCAACAGAATGAAATGGCGTTATATAGTATTTTTCTCTCTTAAAAAATCCAAAGAAAAATTATTAGGCCTATAATATGTCTACATTTACATGTATCCATTACTTCATTAATTGATAATGCTTGGTTTTTACTTGCCATAGCATTTTGATGGGATGCAGGGAACTCGTATGGAAAAAATAACGGTGAACTCGTATGGGGATATATACTTTGATATTTCTCTTAAATGTGTATTTTGACACTTGTTTTGTATACATGCTTCTTATTTATGTCCCCATCAGTCAACTATTTGCGCGTCAACCACAGTTTGTGTGTCAACGGCAGTCACCTATAATTAAAACACGCATGTCATTATACTTATTTCCTGCAACAGAAACCGTAAACAATGCATGCATGTTTTGCGTTTCTCACTAGCCCGAACTTAAAAACCACTGGCCACGGACGTTGGGGTAGCGGATTTGTCGAACTGTGCATAAAAACAACACAAGTTGCTATACAGTATTGGATATATCAGTTTGTAATTTCCATACGAGTTCACTGCATTTTCCCCCATACGAGTTTGTCTTCCATACGAGTTCACATATGGATTTCCATACGAGTTCACTGCATTTTCCCCCATACGAGTAAGTTTTCCATGGATACGAGTTCACCGCAAGCCATTTTGATGAGTTTGATTTTTCACTTGCCTAAGCGTTTTGAGGTGTGCGATTTTTCACTCGCCATGGTTTTTTGAAAGCCAAGGACTATCATTATCGTTTTATTAATTCAATATACCAACAGTTTGAGAAATAAAGTGCATTAAATAGTGTTGAAATGTATACCAGTCGGTATCCAAAAGCCTTGTCTGATCATTCGTTTAAGGAAATACGGGACAAACTCGCAAACATCGTTAAAATAGGCTTGACAGTTCATTGTTTATCCGATATTAGGATCTCCACAATATAAAACCATTTAATAAGTGATCGTAATAGCAGAGTTTCACTGTAATATTAATAAATAAAATAACACCAAATTTGTAAACGTCCATTTTTAATTTTGTCACAATTATTTATGGACAGTTTATTTGGGATGAGTTGTCCAAACACTGGGTGAGTTGACCAGCATTTGGTTGGGTGCTATGTGTGAAGAGTTATCCTTGAGGCAAGAGAAGAGTTTCGGTCCTGCATTATTTAGTTTATTGTATTCGATTTGCAAAAGGTATGCTGCATTTTTGTGCTCCTACTGTATAGTGAATAGTAGACATGTATACACTGCAGTCCAGAATAATTGTAAATAATTTTGAGACTATTGACTGGTAATGCCTAGATCTGTATTGACATCCAAGTGTTGTTAGCGATCATGAGGGGCGGAAAAGAAGTAAACTGACTGCTCTTAAACTTAATTTTTCCCTTTAGAAAAATATTAATCAAAGTGTTTGTCCACTGTGCATAGTTGAGAAACATATATATTTTATCATGTGGCTTTAAAAATTGAAAATGACGAACTGCATATGCGTGGAAAGGTTGTTTTTTCAAATGCATGTGCTTGAATGCAGTTAGAAACTATCACACTTTCCTGTTTACTGTATGGTGTTACACTTTTGTTTCCTATAATGGATTCGTTTTACGTCCATGTTGATTTTTTTCATTAACTGATTGGAATATATACAGTTTATTTCATAATTGAAAAATATAAAATTTTCTTTCCATAAGTATCATATTCATGTTTTGGTTGTTACCAAATGCAATTTGGGATGTCAGTTGTATATGTGGTCTCAGCTGCTTCTCAATTTCTAGTATTTGGGATGTCAGTGGTATATGTGGTCTCAGCTGCTTCTCAATTTCTAGTATTTGGGATGTCAGTTGTATATATATGTGGTCTTAGCTGCTTCTCAATTTCTAGTATTTGGGATGTCAGTGGTATATGTGGTCTCAGCTGCTTCTCAATTTCTAGTATTTGGGATGTCAGTGGTATATGTGGTCTCAGCTGCTTCTCAATTTCTAGTATTTGGGATGTCAGTTGTATATGTGGTCTCAGCTGCTTCTCAATTTCTAGTATTTGGGATGTCAGTTGTATATGTGGTCTCAGCTGCTTCTCAATTTCTAGTATTTGGGATGTCAGTTGTATATGTGGTCTCAGCTGCTTCTCAATTTCTAGTATTTGGGATGTCAGTGGTATATGTGGTCTCAGCTGCTTCTCAATTTCTAGTATTTGGGATGTCAGTTGTATATGTGGTCTCAGCTGCTTCTCAATTTCTAGTATTTGGGATGTCAGTGGTATATGTGGTCTCAGCTGCTTCTCAATTTCTAGTATTTGGGATGTCAATGGTATATGTGGTCTCAGCTGCTTCTCAATTTCTAGTATTTGCCTCCAGATTAAAATGTTAAAAGCACAGATTGCTTCCTATTCAACAAAATAAATTTTGAGCCTTGATAACCAATTCTGTCTGTCAGCCTTTGATATAATATTTATGTGTGTATTTTGTTTTGTAAAATTTCAGATTAGTACATGAATGTAAAAAAAAAAGTACTTCATATATATATACATATATACTTGTATATTTTAGTGAACTGGATAAAGTTGCATCAACGCTTTCAACATCCGTCTACACAGCAAACACTGGGCACATCTGTGTTGATCCTGTTGTTGACAAGATGCCAGTCTATTCTCAGATCCTGCACTCATACAAGTGGACTAACAAAGTAAATGAAATAGTCTCTTTATCAGAGATAAAACTTTTAAAGTTTTCAAGAATTTTATTTGTCTGTACAGTGTAAAGCTTACAGGTTTTTTTGCAGTTTATCCAAATTTTTCGATATTCTCCATCCAAAACTGGTATGTCAAAGTCCATGGTATGTGTTATACTCTTTGTGGGATGGTGCATATATAAGATCCCTTGCTACTAATAGAAAAATGTAGCAGATTTCCTCTCTAAGACTATACATATATGTAAAAAATTACCAAATGTCTGACATGCAATAGCCGATTAATTAATCAGTCAATGTGCTCTAGTGGTGTCGTTAAACAAAAACAAACTTTAACTTTAATACTGTGAATGGTGGCCACCGTTTTAAATATTCAAAGTATTCTGCATCCCGAGCCCTATGGCCAAATACCCGACCACTAATACTAAAATTTCGAGTATTGTTTTCATAACCCACTCTGCTTATATTTTCATACAAAGCGCATTGTTCCCACAGACAGAATAGTATAAACCAAATGGAGGCCTTTGTACACCAGTTGTGGTGCACTAGCTGAAATGCGATATAACCTGATGGTCCCACTGTGTGGCGGCAGAATGTTTCCTCTGTCATTATCTCTGTGACCAGTGCTTAACCATATGTCCGCACCATATAACCGTAATTAAAATCAGTAATGTGTTGAACATGTCGTTATTAAAACATTTCTTCCTTCTTCATATGCCAGCAAAGTGCTGATTAATTATTAATGCACTGTGGTGGTACTAAAAAATCCCTTTCCCAGTTTGTGTACATACAAAAAGAAACTCAACATAGCTGAGTCACTTTGGATTCACAGGCTGAATACAGTTTGAGCACACACAGACTTAATGAAAACCCGCCCAGTGGTTTTGGCTAGCTTTCAGTGCTCCCTTTGTTGTTTTAATGGGTCTCTCTTATTTTATTTCGTTTATTGGTTCCCTTAGTTTCCTTAGCTTGTGTTGTTTTTAATAATAAATCTCTTCATCTGGTGTAGGCTGTTTTTAGTCTCATTGCATCATGTTATTTTATTCCCCTGAGCAAGTTTAAAATTTAAAAACAAAATTGTGTAATTTTACAATAGTTTTTAAGACAATTTTAATATATTTTATACCTTTGCATATACAAGTAGCTGTATGTAATTTGCTATATTTCTCGTGCAGATGCATGAACATTCCGAGAAAGCCGTGTCGATCCTCCAGCAGAACTCGTTGAAGCGGTCCAGCCTGTCACCATACAGAATGAGCCGAGTGAAAGGACGATCTGTGTTGCTACCATCAGCATACCCACCCAGGTGAAATCAGAGAAACCTCACTGATTGAAACAGCTTTAAACTTCTTTTTTAAATTTTATTGTTGTGCTCTTTTTGATTTTGGGGCAGGACGTAGCCAGTAGTAAAGCGTCCGTCTGATGCGCGGTCGGTTTGGGATCGATCCCCATCGTTGGTCCCATTAGGCTATTTCTCATTCCAGCCAGTGCACCACGACTGGTATATCAAAGGCCGTGGTATGTACTATCCTTTCTGTAAGATGGTGCACATAAAATTTCTCTTGCTACAAATGAATAAAATGTAGTGGGTTTTTTCTCTAAGGCTATATGTCAATATTACAAAATATTTGACATTCAGCAGCCGATGATTACTAAATCAATGTGCTCTAGTGGTGTCATTAAACGAAACAAACTTTTTGATTTTATTTTATATGATTAAAATGAACAATAGCATGTACCTAATTGGCATCTTCATGATAAATGTCTGTAATCTGATATTTGTGGTAGAAAGGTGCCTTACCTGTACCTGCTCTGTTGTTTTTCAGAATATAATAGAGAAAGAACAATTTGTTTTTAGCTTTACAAAATGTATCTAGAGTTAGGGGTGTTACATGTTACTAAAACTAGTGCTCCCTAGCCTTGTTCTATTCACTCTCGTGTAAAATGCCATCGTCATACATGCCTGTACCTACCATTGTGTTTTTCAGAAATCTAATGGAAAACCCACATTTTTTTTGTTGTTGTTCAGCTTTACATGTTATACAGTGTTCGAAATAAGAACTTGTCCATTTGTCCTGACAAGTGAAAATCGCCTTGGACAAGCAAACTATACCCCAGTGGTTGTCCAGTGGACAAGTGAAAATGTTCAGTGCAGTTTCATTTTCAGCAATTAAAAAGATCACCCTTACACTTTAATGAAATAAGTAGATTTCTATATGTACTTCTCTCTGATGAGCTAGTGAAAATGTCTGCTTATTTCCATAGCTGGTATATATGTATCTGAAGTAGGGGTGTTACATGTAATTGAAACTAATGCTCCCCAACTACTGTTTTATAAATTATACTGCACCTTCATGGTGGTTCACTTTTATCATTTCACTATCCAGTACATAGTGGCTTTTTCATTTTCAGTGAGAAATTGGCTAAACCGCCTTTTAATACTGTGAACTATGCAGTCCATTTATCCCCTTGTTTTTAAGCAAATTTTAGGTGAGATGTTGTGTAGTTTACTCGGTGTTTGGCAAATGTTTGAGAAAGCTTTGGCTAGTGTCTATGGATGTATTATAGTAATATGGTTGATAATTTCCACCAGCCCAACCAAAAATTTACTAGCCAGGACCTAGGGCTAGTGGATTTGTCGAACCCTGGTTTACTTTTGGCCATTTATACATTTATTCATTTTAAAATGAAAACAAAAAGACATTACATGCAAGCCAACATTGCTTTGGCATTCTAGTTAAATTATATTTATTACATATACACATATTTATTACATATTGTAATTATAATATTTTTATTACATATTTACATATGTGTAACTATGGCTCTGTGTTTCTTATTTTTAGCAAGGTGGATACTTTTATTGCACAACTCGACCGTCAGTTCCAAGACATCCAGTTCAACGTGACTCGTCCTCTTGGCAGCTGTGCAGTGGTACAGGTAGAGATTAAATATTTAAGTGGTGTGAAGTATATTTATGGTATCCAGCTATCTCTGTGATGATAAGAATAGCCAATTATCACTAGATAAAAATTCAAGATTTTCGTTCAGTTACCAAAATTACACATGACATAAGCTTGACTTGACTTGACTCATTTACTTTAGACTACATTTTTAATGACACAGTTTTTATATAAGTAATTTCAGTGCACCGGGCTAAAAATATGCGTGAATCTCCGAATCCGATCGCGTCAGCATTAACCATCCGAATCTATCGGGATTTGCATGAAATATTTTTGGAAATTTATTAAATCTTATAATCAGTTAGTAAACTGTTACTAAGCAAGAAATAATAATGCAAAAATAGTCTGGTTCTCAAGCTTCACTCTGAACTAGCTTTTAAAGCGTATCATACATTCATAGCCATGTAGTCTAAGAAATGTTGTGGGTTGTTGAGACTAGCCTGGCCTTAAGTCAGTCTATTGTTGACCCGTTTCTATGATTCAAAGTTGTCCTGAAGAGAATGGAAAGTAACGTGGAAAGTCACGATTTCTTTGCCAAAATTTGTACAACACTGCTTTTCTTTGTTGGTTCGTTAAAAACCTTCATTTTAATAAAATTATCTGCTCTTTCTCACTGGACCTGTGCTGCAGTAATATCCATACAAATGTCAATGAACAATCCCAAAGTACCTCCTTGCGCAGTTTATCAAACTAAATTAAACATGCCGACTTACGTGATCATCAGACTGAAACTGGTAGGTACTGGGTAAGTTTCTGTGGCTCAGTAGAAAGTTATTCAGTGACTTCTCTCTCACTGACAATGAGACGAGACGTAGCCCTGTGGTACAGCGCTTGCTTGATGCACGGTCGGTGTGGGATCGAACCCCGTCAGTGGGTCCATTGGGCTATTTCTCGTTTGAGCCAGTGCACCATGACTGGTATATCAAAGGCCGTTGTATGCACTACCCTGTCTGTGGGATGGTGCATATAAAAGATCCCTTGCTGCTAATCGAAAAGAGTAGCCCATGAAGTGGCGACAGCGGGTTTCCTCTCTCAATATCTGTGTGGTCCTTAACCATATGTCTGACGCCATATGACCGTAAATACAATGTGATGAGTGCATCGTTAAATAAAACATTTCTTTTTTTTCTCACTGACAACTAGCCATTAAACCACTATCCTGGACAGATAGCCTAAATGTGTGCCCAGGACTGTTTGCTTGTACCTTAGTTGAATAGGCTACATGCATGAAAATAAAGATAAATTATGTAAGACCATGAACATGGAACCATCATCCCCAAAAATTCTTAGTAAAATACTGTATTAAATGTGGGACTGGACACCATGCTATTGCAGAAATTTATAAATAAAAACTTTTTGTAAAGTTCTAGTTTAAATATAAGTTTGGATTAAGAAGATTCTCGTGGATTGCTTCCATAAGAATCCACATGGATGGATTCTCATGAAAACTGACAAATCTTTAGCCCTGATGCAGTAAATACAAAAGCTGGTTCATAGGAATTTCATTGCCACTTGCTACTGGGAATCAGTCCAGTGTGTGGTACTGGAGGATGCTTGCCAGTGAATAAATCTCTGCATAGTGGCAGTAAAAGTTATCTCTATCAATCTGTAGACATCTGGAGTCAAAATAACCATGTTAGAACCCAAATGTTATGAGGTGTTGGTAAAGATATATTCCTTTCTTCTGCTTCTCTCTGCAGGTAACCCTGGGCCGAACTATGAAGGTGTTGCTTGTGTTCAGGGGTTTGATGATAGAGTGGGTCAAAGTGAAAGGCTACCAAGAAGACTTCCTTACAGAAGATGGAAAGGTTTGTTACATACTATTTTACTTGGAACTCGAATATACTTAACAAAAACTGTGCTTCTTAAGGTAGTACTAAACCAAATAATGTCTGGCTAGGTCAGAGTTCGAGGTGCACCCAAATTTTGATAGAGCAGTTAATACCACAAGTCCTGCCAATAGTGATAAATGTGAGTGAGTGTTGTGAAAAAACCAATTAGTTTCATTTGGGAAAACAATATATGCAATTTTATTTTTTGTGGTACCACTAGCCTTGTACTTTAAATATGTATATGGGGTACCAGTGAAAAATAAAAGGACTCAAATATTGTGTGAAACTAGGGGTGTTGTAAAAACATCTGGTTATACTGAAAATGAGCTGTGAAAGGTACCATTTTCTGCAGTTAATACTTTCGGGTAGGGGTTGTAGTACTGATATTTATGGGTCATAGTGTGGTTGATATATTGTATATAGTATTTTCAAACACAAACATTAACATGTTCTTCTATGGGATTTTATCTGATATAGTAATAATGTCAGCTGAAATTTGGATGATTTTGTGGATTGCAGTTAAATATAAAGCTGATACTTCAAATGTAAAAAAAACTAAAAAATTAAAACTATAAAGCAGTGCAGAGGTTGAATATATATATATATATATTAAAAATAGTTTTAATCATCTATGGCTCTAAACTGGCTTCTAACTCAACTCATTCTGGGAGGAGAGGGATGTTAGTTTGCTCCTAAACCTCTACATATTATTTCAAACCCTGAGATGATTACGTAATGTATTTCAGTTTTGCTTGTTTCATGTCTACATGTCCATTTTCTTAAATTTCAGATAGATATCTGGTCAAATTCACGGTTTCAAGTCTTCCGAAAGGTATTGTGTTCTCATGTCCAGATTGTTATATTTACCTTCACTACTGTAATTTCATGTGTATTGCTTAAGGGCTATACATTTTAAAACACCTCGCTTGATGCACGGTTGGTCTGAGGTCATCTCCATCAGTGGGCCCATTGGGCTAGTTCTCGTTTCAGCCTGTGCACCACGACTGGCATATCAAAGGCCGTGGTATGTGCTACCCTGTCTGTGGGATGGTGCACATAAAAGATCCCTTGCTGCTAATCGAAAATAGTAGTCCATGAAGTGGCAACAGCGGGTTTCTTCTCTTAATATCTGTGTGGTCCATGACCATATGTTTGACGCCATATAACCGTAAATAAAATGTGTTAAATAAAACATTTCTTTTTTCCAATAGCCGATGATTAATAAATCAGTGTGCTCTAGCAGTGTCGTTAAACAAACTGTTAACTTTGTTTCTCAGGACTAAAAAAAAACTTGTGGAAAATACAAACATTTTAACTCTGATAAACATAGGCTGTTTTCTTTGACAGATTACCGACCATGCAACAGCAGCGACATTGCACTTCTACCACATCATGCCAGAGATTAGTATCCAGTCCTTCATAGCAAGTACTCCATACTGCCAGCTTTAATAAATATTTGTCATTCCGTTTTACAAAGCGGTCTTAGTGCTAAAATTGCCTTAAATGCATTGCTACAGCTTTAACAAATATTTGTCTATCTGGACCCCGTTTTACAAAGTGATCTTAGTGCTAAAATTGCCTTAAATGCATTGCTACAGCTTTAACAAATATTTGTCTATCTGGACCCCGTTTTACAAAGTGATCTTAGTGCTAAAATTGCCTTAAATGCAATGCTACAGCTTTAACAAATATTTGTCTATCTGGACCCCGTTTTACAAAGTGATCTTAGTGCTAAAATTGCCTTAAATGCATTGCTACAGCTTTAACAAATATTTGTCTATCTGGACCCCGTTTTACAAAGTGATCTTAGTGCTAAAATTGCCTTAAATGCATTGCTACAGCTTTAACAAATATTTGTCTATCTGGACCCCGTTTTACAAAGTGATCTTAGTGCTAAAATTGCCTTAAATGCATTGCTACAGCTTTAACAAATATTTGTCTATCTGGACCCCGTTTTACAAAGTGATCTTAGTGCTAAAATTGCCTTAAATGCATTGCTACAGCTTTAACAAATATTTGTCTATCTGGACCCCGTTTTACTAAGCGATCTTAGTGCTAAAATCACCTTAAGTGCATTGCTATCTCATGTATTTACGGTATCTTAATGCTAAGATTGCTTTGTAAAATGTCGCCCTAGTGATAGTATCCTCCATTTAGTTCTTTATATGGAAGACATTTGTTGCATTCAGTTTAATGGGTTGGTGAGAAACACATTTTCAATTCTGATCATCGGAACCCATCATTAACAGTTTTCGGTAATCATGATGATGGTGAATTATGTTTCATGATATTGGGTAACAGAATTTTGGGTTCCCTGATTTTGCCAACACATTGGAAATGATTGTTTTAGTGAAATCTAGATTTTGTTTTTATATATATTTCATTAGGTGTATAGGATAACATATTTATCCTATAACTTACCCATGTGATAATTTACTTTATTAACCTGGTTAATAATGGTATGCAAATTTGCAAGGTCTCTAGGTAATATGTTGTTGTGGATGGGTCATTTGCTTACAAGCCAACAAGACCCGTGTACCTGAACGTAACGTTTTCAAAGATTTGTTTAAAATGCGTGATGTCAAACTAATCTGTGCTAATCATGATGACGTTATATTATCGATGGTGGCGACTTTAGTACTGTGATTTACTAAAAAAAACTGAATTAAAATGTTAGTTTAGAAGTGTTATAGGATAAATAGAATTCGCTACTCGTGTTTTTTAATATGTAAAATATCAACCTCGTCTAGTTAATCGGTATTTGTCTCAGCAGAGCCTTGACAAATACCGATTAACATAGACTCGGTTGATATTTTCCATATTAAAAAATACTCTATGTATAGTCGGAAGGAATTTTCCTTGATATTTAAAAAAATTAATTTTGATCTTGGCCCTGTCAGATTTTCATTTGAGACTTGGTAGACCCCACCCTCCCATCTCATATGCCTGTCTATATTTGAAAGAGTTCAATTTCAAAGCGTGATGTATGCTATTAACTTTTTCCCTCCCATTCTCGACTGCAGTCGAGATGCACAAAACTAATGTAAAAACCTATTCTCGACTGTCAAGACGCATCCGGTCTTTGTAAACACAGCTGTCAACCTTCATAGGAGTTATCTATCTTGATTCTGTGAATGCTAGAACATAGTAGAATGACTATCGAATGTGTCGAGTGTATTTTGTTGACTGGAATTCATATTTAAGTTGTTATCGCAATATCGAAAAGAAAACATAAAAGGGTCTAAATTTGTGTGAACATTACTGATGACATAACGCATACATGGGTTCGATTTCTCAGTATTTGTATAATATTTCTTTTAAAACATGTTCGACATTATTATTATATGAAAATTGAAGATTTGTAAAGGATATATTTGCTGAAAATAACTGATAATACAGACTTTGAAGTAGATGATGGATGGGATTACTTTTCGTCATTTGAAAGTGCAAATAAACTTTGTGAAAGCATCATGAACAATGACGTCGTGGATCGTGATCATAGAGGTTAAAAAAAAATATCAAGATAAGTTCTTCTGTAAATTTTATTTATGTAATTAGACTTACTAAGATGTCCTAAACTATGACACACATCAAAAGATTGTTACATTAGTTGTTTTCTTACAATTTGAGGTTGAAAAATGTAGGTTCAAAATTACAAATTTCTTGTTGAAAAACTTGGTCAGTGATGACATTTTCTGGATGTAAAGCTGGATGAAAAAGAGTTAACTTTTCTCTTTCTTTTTTGTGTTCGTTTACAGATATGGTTGCAGGGATATAAAAATCTGTTTTCTGCTCCATGTCATAAATGTGGTAAACACCTACAAGGTGCACTACTCCCAACGTGGCGTGATTTGCGGACCCGGGACCCGTACCATGAGAGTTGTAGACACTGATTGACATCAGCATGGTGCAATACCGATTCACAAACACTGACACAAGATCGGAATACCACACTGTTGGTTGGCTTGGTTTATCAAAGCTTAACCAGTGAATTCTCCCTTCCCAGAAGACAGAGAGAAAAAGTTCGATAAAAATGGGTGAAGCTACATGTTTGCAGTCACTGATCCTGGATTGAAAAAGTACGAGAAGTGACATCTCCCTTCCCAAAAGAAAGACGAGAAGTTCGATAAAAATAGCAAAGTGAACCATCGATTGGTTAAGATATTATTTTATTATATAAATAAGCCAAAATATGTTTTCATTTTTACAGTGAAGGTAAAGCATTATCGGTATATTTTGTAGTGTTTAACCAGATTCTACCTTTATTAGGAAGGTCCAGAATTGTACACTCAGGCTGAATCGTAATATTTGATTGTTAAAATGTAAAAGTAAAATGTGGGGGTGTTTTAGTGACAAATATTTCAGTGTCATCATCATATTAATATAAAAGTAGTAATATCTGGGTCATATTTAGTACCCACTAAATTCCCCTGGAAAAACAACTGCTTGAAGTTTTTTGACCATTTTATTGATTGCTTGTCGCTTCTTTTGAACGCCATGAATTAACAGTTTGATTTGCTCTGAGTATCATTCTCAATTGTTCATATATAACTCCATTAGCCTGACACAGTGGGTTATGTAACCCTGTCCATAGGTAAAAATATCTTATACTAGCTAAATAGACAATAACTAGACTGAATGAGAAATTCTGCTTGGCAGTCTTGCAGAATTTCCCATTCTTATCTTCGTAGGATAAAGCCGATATCCGACATCATTAACTAGTTATTATCTTTATCCTGCTATCATTTCTGTTATTTCAGCCACAGTGTACGATGACCTAGAGGTCAAATGGACGATTTTGTCATGTAGCTATGAGTGTGATGTCACACGAGTAAGGTCAAAAATCATATCCTGCATATACAGGTACGACTGCCGTATCCGTCATCATATTTTGTCAGTAGAAACAGTGGTTGCAGGATAAATACAATTTAATGGTAAGGTGCTATATATTTAGAACATAATGGCAGTATATTAGAATCTTCTTTCAGAAAAGTACCAGTTCCATAACAGTGCTGTGGGGTTAATTCCAAATAGTCATGGTCCAGTGCTACTGCGTAACTGTTGGCAGGTGAGATCAATTGCAAAATGGGCATTTTTGAAATCCCTGAAAAATTTAAGCCATGGTTCCAAAAAAATTATCACTGTACCCAATGTTGTTTCTCAAGTTAGCTGGCCGAAGATCAAAATCTGTGTTTGTAAACTCATCGTCCCAAGGTAAATTCATTTGCTTGGCATTCGGTGGACTGCCTCCAAACTTTTTACAGTGGTGGAATGTCTGCAATTTTTGAGTGCATTTTTCACACTGAATTTCCGTGATACCATAGTCACTACTCAAGGCCATATCTGCCATATAGGTAACACCTTTTGTCATTTCCGCATGGCAATAACTCTTGACAAAGAATTTATCTCCATCCTTGCCAACATGGAGGAAGATAATAATTTTTTCACTATAGAATGTCTTTACTGTGTCGATATCCAATTCTTTGTCAAACTGTTGCAAATAATGTTTTACAGGCATCGGTAGGCTCTTCCACGCTTCAGGTGGTACCTTTACTTCGGCTTGCATTTGGAAAGAGCTGCATGCTCATACTTTAAACCATGTACAAGAGACGGTGCCTTAACACTTGTAACAGTCACCATCGACTTTGCCAGTTTATGTTTATCTGTGCGGTTGGTCGTTTTGCATATCCTGCTGAAGTTTGAAGTTTGACAATGTATGATGTTTGGTCCACTCATCTGCCCAAAGTGGATTTTTCCCCTGACCACAGGTTTGTTTCTCAATATTTTTAATTTCTTCTTCTGTGATTTCAGTCACAAAGATTGCCTCCAAATAACAGTCCTGTGGGGTTAATTCCAAATAGTCATGGTCTAGTGCTACTGCATAACTGTTGGCAGGTGGGATCAATTGAAAAATGGGCATTTTTTAAATCCCTAAAAAATTTAAGCGATGGTTCCAAAAAAAAATCACAGTACCCAGGGTTGTTTCTCAAGTTAGCTGGTCGAGGATCAAAATCCATGTTTGTAAACTCATCATCCTGAGGTAAATTCATTTGCTTGGCATTTCTTGGACTGCCTACAAACGTTTTACAGTGGTAGAATATATGCAATTTTTTAGTATGCCTACATTTTTCCTCAGTGATAATAGTTTTTGTTGAACAAAAGATGTTTACAGCATACACCACTGTGCACACATGTTTACAATGGGCATTTGGGCCCATGCTAGCTGCACACTTGCACTGAGTTTCGATGATATCACCATCACTACTCAAGGCCATATCTATCATATAGGTAACACCTTTTGTCATTTCTGCATGGCAACAGCTCTTGACAAAGAATTTATCTCCATCCTTGCCTACATGGAGGAAGATAATAATTTTTTCACTATAGAATGTCTTTACTGTTTCAATATCCAATTCTTTGTCAAACTGATGCAAATAATGATTTACAGTGTCTATTGTTAAATAACAAAATTGTGTATCTGAATTAATATCTCTGAAGCAAACTGAATCTGGAATCAGCATATAAGAGTCTGGTCCACAAACATCCGTCTGGCCAAAGTTTTTGTTTCGTTCATATGCCATGAAGTCTGAACCGAAATCAAAACAAATTTTTAAAAATGTTTTTATCAAGGTCATAGAACTTTCATTAGACCAAACAAAATAATAGTAGTGGTTCCGATTACCTGACCATCCCTAGAAAAATCATACGCAAAAAAAATTAATTGCTGACTGAGAGTCTAAATTGATATCACCAACAAGCAGATTAGTTCTTTGTTTAAATTTTGCAAAATATTTAATATTCAACATGATTTCTTGACAAACTCTAGAACCGGCATGTACTGCCACCATGTGGTGAATCAAGGGAAGATAACTCACTACTTCCCCTCATTGAATCACATAGTCAAGTGCATTCAACTGCTTTAATACAACAGCCAGACCACTATAAGACATCTAAAGTTTTGGGCAAATTCTTTCTCTTCTATATTCATGTATATGTCGCTGCATACAAAGGGATAATTTGTTATGTAGCAATAACTTCAATTAGGTTTTTTGCTATAAAATTAAATTAAACTGAATTTTAATTATCCTGCTGTCTTCAAGTATTGAAAATAGTTTTTCAAAAATGAAGATGAAAACTGCACGCAAAACTCCTTTGTTTTTGGTTTAACTTGTATCTTCCTTGTTCTTTGTAATGGCTTATAAGTAATAATTTTCTTTGCCTGCTGCCTTTTTACTGGTGGATTCAAATTGGGGATTGGATTCTTCTTCTTCTGTGTTCAAGCTATATTAGAGCTTGGTGCATGTACAAACATTTCGAATTGGATTCAAATCAGGGAGAGTTTTCTCAACCAATGTTGCTTGACTCTGAATAAAAGTATCACGTACTATATGTACAGCAGGGGCATCTTTGGGTAATGGTGTTTCTTCATTACCACTATCAACATTACTAACACTGGCATACGTCTCCCTGTTTATTGCCTGAAGAACCTGTAAACAAAAATACATTTGTGAGCAAAATAAGGATGCATTGAAAACTAAATAAATTCAGATTGGTATGGCCCTTTTCGTTGAGCAGTTGCCACACTGAGGGTAGCAGTTGCGACGATGACTGACATACTGACCCGTCTTTTTCAAGATTTCAATGAATGCGGAATTTGCATCACAAAACATCCATTTTTTTGCGGGAGTAGCAGTCAACAGCGCATGCACTTGGATGTTGTAGTTCCTACACTGGCCACCAGATGGACCTGGTGATGGTTTAACCCGTTACGGTGCTTATGAAAGTTGAATTGCTGCTATCTCGACACATTTTTAAGGTACGGGCGGGGACGATCACCTACTCTTTTTCTTTTCTTTTTTTTGGCCTTAGTGTGTTCGATGGGCATCGTTAACATGTGTAGTACTAAAAACATGAGTGACCCATCAATAGAGTATATTTGAACAATATGCAAATAAAATATTTATTTCCAAATGTTAGATTGGATTTTCTCACATCCCTTTTCTTCAGTTAATTATGTCCTGTTGAGTGTCATCTTGATATGTCATCCAACATTCAGATGGGATTCTGAAAAAAAGAAAAAGAAAAAATATTTTATATGGCTTGGATAGATCTGCTGTTGTTTATTAATGTAAACATTTAGTTCTTTTTATTACTAGAGAATCCTTATAGCATACCAAGTTTCAGGTGTGGGGAATCAAAACTTCAGAAGGAAATAAACAGTAAATTTCAGTTAATTCAATCAGATCTCTATGATAAAACAGACTTGTGAAATATTCAATGTTGACCTTTAATTTTAATTATTAAGAAATCAAAAAATAAAATACTAAGAGCATCTTTTACGATTAAACTTTGCCACGTGCCAGTGTCATGGAAGATAGAGATGGGATGAGGGTTACTATTTTGTTGATCATCACAAATAGTACCCACCGACACATGTCTCATATCTCTGTCACTCACGTGGCACTGACAAAGTGTGGAACTCAAGTCTCAGTTCTGACTAAACCAACTACGTGCTTATTATCTCATTGCCGTTGAAAGCACTGTGTGATTTGTCATCTTGCAGTACGAACAATGTGGCTTGAATGATTTAGCATCAGCGGATAACTGACTACTGGCCAAGGAACTTGGCACTATCATTCACAGACCCAGCCCTACCAATAGTTGTACCCACATTACATCTAGTATTGCTACCGTTATTCCAACTAGAACCATCATTGGGCTATTTCTCGCTCCAGCCAGTGCCCCACGACTGGTATTTCAAAGGCCGTGGTTTGTGCTATCTTGTCTATGGGATGGTGCATATAAAAGATCCCTTGCTGCTAATCGGAAAGAGTAGCCTTTGAAGTGGCGACAGCGGGTTTCCTCCCTCAATATCTGTGTGGTCCTCAACCATATGTCTGACACCATATAACTGTAAATAAAATGTGTTGAGTGCGTCGTTAAATAAAACATTTCCTTCCTTTCCAACTACAGGCTTGCAAGCGGGCCCTTATTTTCCTAATTTTCCTTATTTTTTGACAGCAGCCCTAATATTCCTTATTAAAGGAAACATGACACGAGACCATATTATAGCTCATTTTAAAAGAAAAATGATATACAAATAATATACAAATAACTTTATAACAATAAAATACGTGTAGTTAACTTAAAATGAAGAAATTACGCTAATCAGTATCAAAGTACGATTTATGCATATTTCTTCGTGAGCGTTCGGAAAAAAAGGGAAGTGACGTCAGAGCCGCTGTACTCTTCCATTGTTGTTAACTGTTTATATATGGAGTAAGGGGCTTACGATCTTTTCAGTCCAACAGTGCCGTACTGCGCGGCCTTTGGGTGTAAAAATAAACACTTTAAACGATCGGGATTGTCTTTTTATGGTTTTCCAAAGGATTGTATCCGAAGAAAGACGCGTGTATTTTATCGCAAAAGAAAAGATTGGACACCAACACCGCATAGTACTTTGGTGTCAGCCTATTTACAGCCCGGAGCCCGAACGTTACCCGGAGACAAATACAGTACTCGGTTGCGAATGCCGAGGTGTACATTGTACATATTTGGCACAAAGATACACCTCAGCATGATGTATTTATATATGTTAAAACAAAAATGTAGAATTTTTTATTTATTTATTTTTTGGAAAAAAAAAGATTTTTCATGTTAGGGCTGTAGGCCTACATAACAAAATCTGTATTCACCGTCCGAAGAAGGAAACGTCAATAAGTAATTAAATATGGCATATACAAACATGGGATTTGCATGAGGATACATCTCAGTACGATGTATTTAAATATGTTTTTAAAAAAACGTGTAGAAAACAATAATAATTTTAAATAATGTTTTTAATCTTCGGGCAGAATACGTCACAAAAACGTTCCTCATCGCCCGAAGCCCCAAAGCAACACGAAGTTCAATACAAAATAAACCACTACTGTCGGTGTCGAAATAATTATTATGTTTCATCCACGGGCTGACTTGAGAATCGGAGTGTTGTTTTAGTTAATTGGTCCTTTCTTTCCGTGGCCTGCACATGTGATTCCTGATTGGCAGGTGTATATTGCAGGGTATCGACCAGGTAAAGTGATTACCACGGTCTAGACATACGTACAAAATACGTGCCAGTTTTTTTAAGATCACAGGGTATTGTGGCGTAACCTGTCGCGACTATAGTACAATGTTAATGGACATTATCAGCCGCCCTGCTTCATTACTGTAAATAATGCTGTAAAACCCTTGATTAAGTAGACTTTCCCATCTAAAATTACAAAACTGACCAATTACGTAGTACCAAAGAAAAGAAAATTATCACTTGGGTATCGTGAGTGGTCGTTTTTACTCTAACGCACCCAACCAATAGGCCTAATAATATGCTACTTTTTTTTATGAGAGAAAAATACTATAACCCCATTTCGTTCTACTGATGCAAATAGAAATATATTTAGTTTAAAAGTTGATTATACTCTCAAGTCATTTATGTTGTTTTACAAGCCAGGTTAATTAAAGTGAAGCGCCTTGTCGTAAATTAGAGCGTTTGTTTACACTGTGCATACAGATTTCATTATGTACAGCCCGAACATAAAAAATGCGATATTTTCTAAAAAAAACCCACCCAAAAATGTTTGTCCTACATTTATATTTTTTACATATTTAAATACATCATATCGAGGTGTATCTTTATGCTAAATATGAACAGTATACACCTCGGCATTAGCATCCGAGTTTTGGTTTTGTCTCCGGGTTACTTTCGGGCTCCGGGCTGTAAATTGGTCGACCGGTCTGGTCTGGCACCATCAGTTTCTCCACCCTCCGACTCGCTATCCGTTTTTTCTTCAGTATCACTGTTGTAAGTAAATGTGTGTCTTTCTTCATTTACTAACAGCTCATATTGATACGGCAAAACGTTTTGCGAACGAACACTCATTGTTTTGGTAAGCTGTGCAAGTCTTAGATTCTTTATGCGTGGTACGGACTAATGCTTTTAAGTGTAAGGCGTCAGATCAAGCGACGCGTCTCTGACGTCACGGACCTCGTGATTGCCCTGCTCATTAAAGATCGGCAATTTCCGCTAAGAGCTCGTATCTGGGGTTCTTTTATGGAGATATTTTAAGTAATTAATTTTTTATAATTTTTTTTTTTAGGTGATTCAATTTATAATTAATTGTACATGGTTGGTGCCAAATATGGTTTACGTGACATGTTTCCTTTAAAGCTTCAAAATCCTAAAAAGCCCTAATTTTTTGGTGAAAATCCTAAATTTTCAAATTTTCAATTTTTTTTATAAATGCAACATAAAATAAGTGTTGGAATTAATTAAATCTAGCCTTAGTATACTTTCAGATAATGAATATGTTGAATTAATGTATTTCTCAGAAGACATCTTGGTGGTTATCAGCATCATATTCAGCATGGATTTGCACATATCAGATTACTTTATATGCTGAATATCGCTGTTGATGACCATTGGCATGATCTTCTGAGTTGGTAATTAGCTTTTGTATTTATGTTCTCCCTGGAGGTGAGTACAGAATGTTTTTCTTTTATATTGATTATTGAATTTCAGTCCTTATTTTTGTCAAAAAATTCCTAAAAATTCCTAAAAATAGCCCTTATTTTTTAAGAATTTTGCCCTAAAAAAAGCCCTTATTTTTCACAAAATCTTGCTTGAAAACCTGCAACTAGAACCTGACTGAACACTATTTCTTCGTCCAACCTCGTTAAACTGCACAAAACCTGATTGAGAATGACTAGTTTTATGAATCAGAGTATAATGGTCCACACCTTCCGCGGCACCGGTCACACTTTTGATACCTTGGTCAGATAAATGTAACTTAACAGTCGTAGGTAAACAACTTTTAACTTCCTCTAGAATCATGGCCTCCCGTAATTTGGAAAAACTATTTCTAAAGACCTAGTCCACTTATCAAAGCTATTTTGTTTCTTCGTCACAAATTCAACATATGTTTCTGATTCAGTTTTCTTAAGACTGTGAAACAACTGGCGATACGCCTCACTAGTTAACTGATAAGATTTCAAGACTGCTCCCTACACAATAGCGTAGTCACGAACCAGATCATTGTCTAATGCCACGTACACCTCCGCAGCTTTACCACGAAAACGACTTTGAACAAGTAAATGCCAATAATACCTAAGCCAGTCTAATACCTTAGCTACCCTCTCAAATTGTAGGAAAAATAGGTCGACCGTAGTCTCATCAAATACAGATACTGATCTATAGCAGTCATTGATTCTGAAATCATTTGTGCCCTGTACACTATTTGAATTTGTTGCACTATTCATTTACCCTTCTCTCATTCTGTGATCATGCTCCAATCGTAATTTAATTAGGTACCAGCAACCAAAATTTAGAAAGCACCTTTCCATAGTATAAACTTACTTTTTGCAATCTGCTAGCAAAACGAAGCACAACAAAAAAATAATTTTGAAGATATCTTTATTAGTTTTCAAGATATGATATATTTTGAGTATTGTAATTTTTCTTGCAATGTCGAAAAATCATTTGACGGTATAAATACACTCATAAACATGTGCCAATATACTGCAAAAATTAGTCTGCTATGCTCATATTTTGTATATCTGTCTGGTTCTTGAAAATTATAATTATAGCGCAAATAAGTGTCCAAATGTGTCCTGAAGCCATTTTCAGAATCACATAAATATAAATTATAACACCAACATGTTGAATTTTATATACAGAGAAGTTTGTATACTTGCAGCCTATTTTTTTTTTAGGCATCTGAGAATATTAATTTCGATGCTATCGATTAAGCAAAATGCCTAAATGTTGAATTTAGGGTGCAGAAAAAGTGACAAAAACTAACCATGATTCAGGTATTTTCAGCAGACTGTATTTTGAAATCTAGTAAAGATATTTACATGAATCTTTGCATGCTGGTGCAACACATACAAAACTAACACATGTGTTAGTATCATACAATATTATAATAACTTGCTTTTATGAACAGATTTTCTTTCACGTTACGACCAAACAATCCATTCCTCAGAAAACAGTGAATCGCAGACATACGTTGTTTGCAGTTGTTTACAAGTGTCATGTATAGTAACTTATACAGTAGGCAGTGTAATTTGGAATATTTTCAAACAGTTGGTGTGTTTTGGTGAGTTGGGATGTCTTAAACAACAAGTCTGTTTAACAATAAATTTCTTTGTAGCATTTATACTTCCTTTCCAACGTGCTGTAGATTTCTGAACTTAAATTCCACATTCTCCCATTTGAAGTTTGCAAGTCAAAGTCCCAATCCAAAACATACACTGAACTAATTGTTTCTATGGAATCCAGTCTGGGCCATTTAAAAACATTCTTTTTTACACCACATTTGTCCATGAATTTTACTTTTTCTTCATCTGGGTTTCTCAAGTTGACAATTTGTCCAACATAAAAATCATTGTCAGAATACACTGCTACATTTTGGCCTTGCTTTGAGAATTGGTTATTGTCAAATGCTGCAGTGTCTGTAGATCCGATGGCATCTTGAACTTCCTCGACCTGTTGACATTTCATCATTGGCACACTCATCATCGCAGTCTTCATAGGAGGTCACTTCTGTAGCATTTGTTTCAAGAAACTGGTTCAAGCTGTTGAGCAATGCTTCAAAATTACCTGTCAGTTTGAGTGAAGAACGTTTAACCTCAAGAACCACCTTCTGGTAACAAATTTCATTCTTCAATGCCTCAGTCTTGAGCTGGAGTTGGAATTGCTGCCAGAATGTTTTTCAATTCGTTTGTTGTAGGCATGGTCCTCCATTCCGTTTAACAGTGACATGGCTTTTCTTTTTTGAAGTTGTTCTGCTTTTGCCTCTCTAACTGGCTTATTTTAGCAAAGTATTGGAGAAAATCTGACCGCTGTCGTTCAGTTAGGGGAAGGTGGGACATGTTGAGTCACTTTTGTGTTACCTAAACTTTGGCGTGCTGCCATGTGGACTCTGAATAATGTTCACCATAGGATATTGTACTAAAACTATCTGACTATGAGTCTAGTATATCAGATTAATTCCATCCTGAACGGAATACCCCTAAAACTGAGTTTGAATGTTATCCGGCAGAGTGCCTCAAGTGACCCTAGGCCTTGGGTGAGTTGAGCCACTACATCGGGTAAGTTGAGCCGCCACTTTAAAGACTGGAAACAACAAGGATTTCTGTATGTAACAAAACTGTAATGCCAAACTTTAAATGTCAAATTAAACACACAACATCATATCATGGACAATGATAGTCAGTAGAACTTTCAAATGTCATTTCAGGTCCCATCTACTCAAATTTAAACCAAATTGGAAATGACCGTGTCGGCGAGCTGTATCACCTACTCTCAAGTGCCAAATAAACGTACACCTACGTTTATTAAATTTGTGGAAAAATGTTGGTGTCTACACTTATTCAGCACCCTACGTTTAATTACATCTAAAAAAAATGTAACCCCCTATGCTAATTCGGCACCCAATGCTTATTACAATTCTTAATTTATCAAATGCTTACATATAGCCTCTATTAGGGGTACCGATTTTTCGCGATCATGGAATAGCGGACGGAATTGCAAATCTTAAACGGATTTTACAATTTTCCGAGTTGTCAAATAAAATGCCAACTTTTGTGGTCAGATAATACGTTTATTTATTTATTAATATACATACATTGTTTTTCTGCTTAATTGATCATTTGAACCATTAAGGCACAACAAAGTATGTTACTCTACGACAAAATGTAAACACATATTTCCGAACATTGTTGGCCGCCATTTTGTTTTTATCGCTCGGCTCGGTTCGGTTTTATTTGGTTGGGTAAATTCCTAGGATGCGTTCGATTGAGTGCTCGCTTCAACACTTCATCTTTTCACCAAACATTGAAGACGGTGGTACCAAATTCTTAAAGGTAAATATGACTTTTTGTTAAGCTATGTATACTAGAATAGATAAAGTACAGTTCCTTTAGGATAAGGGGAACTGGCCCAAACTTTATCTACATTCTTTCCTCTTTTTATATATATTTTTTTACATTACAAATTCCACTCATTTTAATTACAAATTCCACTCAACCTTTTTATTTTCACTTGCAAATAGAGAGTATTAGAAATTAGTTCTGCTAACAGATGGCATGGCCGATGACCTCGGTTGTTTGTGAATCTTCAGCTGAGATTTATGCATGCCAGCTCCTGGCATCATAAGTGTCTCCACCTATGCTTTAAAAATAAAGAATGATACAGGTAAAAATTAAGTTGATGAAATTACGTTTTGTTATAATTGACCATGTGTTAAATATAGGAGATGAATCTAGCGAGCTGTCATCCACCCTGATTGTTTTGGTTTTCTTGCATGGAACTTTTGGATTTTTTTTCAAAGTTGCAATCTCGCCTCACATTAATTATCATAATTTCATTTAAATGTACAAACACACAGTTTTAATTAATTGTGTGTGACAGTGACACAGTTTAACAGATAATAGAAACACATGTTTATAGTGAACACATTTTTTCATACCATGGAATTTACTACACGTTATTTCTGAGCCACTTGTTTTCTAAATTACATGTACACATGTACACACAACAATAGTATATTTTTGTTACTCCCAAAACACTTATTTTTATTTTTACGTCAAACCAAATTGTTTTCATTACTAGTAAATTTTTACACTTTAGCTAAATTTCCACACCCTATGCTAATTCCGCACTCTACTCTTATTGATTTTAGAAATTTTTTCCAGACCCTATGCTTATTCAGCCCCTACGTTTATTAGGCACTCGAGAGTACAATTTTAGGTTGTTGTAACTTGCTAACAAGATCATCTCTCGAGAAGGAAGATTGATCCTTTTCATCTAGGAAGAAAGTGGCCTGAGTGGTGGGCGAACAACTGGGAACTTTCTTCAAAAATACTCCAAATAGGTCATTTTCATCATGACATACATCAATTCTTGCAATATAATGAAGAGTGCGGCCTTTGCCTGAAACTGTCACAATGTAGAAGTCACCTTCTATTGGTTCATGTTCATCTGATTCATCATATTTATCGGAGTCACTGTCAAAACGGTGTGACATTTCAGTGTCAACATCGCTTAATGACTCCGGTTCTGCAGCTTTTTGCCTGAACAACACTTTCTTAGATTTTCCAGTTAAGCAATTTCATTCCTCACTGGGGTATTAGTTAAAATAGCTGTCTTCGCTTTTCTACGCTTCGTCAGTTTACCCTTTCTGGGCTCGGCTTTTGGTAGTGGAGCGATATCGGCTGGTGAAACGTAGTGACTTGAAGTTGTAGGCAGTGGATTCTGAGGCGTGCTGGTTGAATTTGCTGATGATATAGGCAGTTGTTTCTTAGGCGTGCTGGCTGAATTTGCTGATGATATACAATGTAGGCAGTTGCTTCTGAGCCGTGCTGGCTGAATTTGCTGATGATATACAATGTAGGTAGTTGTTTCCGAGGCGTGCTGGCTGAATTTGCTGATGATATACAATGTAGGTAGTTGTTTCTGAGGTGTGCTGGCTGAATTTTATGATGATGTAGGCAGTGGCACTGGCATTGGATTTTGCAAGGGGTTTCGAGTCGGGGTCACTTCCCCATTCCCTGGTTCATTTTCAACATTATGTACACCATCATTGTTTCGTTCAGCAACGTCAACGCTATCACCTGCAGACTCGTTTCCTGAATCAACATGGTCACGATCCGTGATGTCCGCTCGGGCAAATTCATCATCACGGAACACATCCCTATGGAAGGGGAAAATCCCTGTTTTGCGAAACCCAGACACAATATTTTGAGGTGTTACTGAAGACAAGTGTGCATCATTTACAAATAAAGGTATTTGATAAATTGTTACCGATTTGTCAGCATTCAACCTCATCCAATTGTCCACTGACAAGTTAGAGGCGTTTTTGAATGGAAAGTGAACTGAAACATCCAGGGGCTGCATTCTGTGTGAGCAGTGTGGTGGGAGTGTCGGCATGACGATACCATTCAGTTTAGCTTTATCGATGGCAGCCAAAGAAATGTGACTTTCATGGTTATCTAATGTTAGTAGAATCCTGCGTTCTTTCGAACCTGTGTGTTCGATTACATGATCCAGATACTTGACAAACTGTTCCTCATTATCCAACCGATTCTAGTTACAGTCCCTAATGTCCCTGCTGGTGCACCGTGAATGAACCAGGGTTTGTAATTCACACGAGGGAAAATCAGCATAGGCGGCAAACTCACTCCATCAGCCCTTACTGTGTATACTACAGTTACCAATTGGCCATGTTCAAAAAGTAAAGTTTGTTTTATTTAACGACGCCGCTAGAGCACATTGATTTTTTATCTTATCATCGACTATTGGACGTCAAACATATGGTCATTCTGACACTGTTTTTAGAGGAAACCCGCTGTCGCCACATAGGCTACTCTTTTACGACAGGCAGCAAGGGATCTTTTATTTGCGCTTCCCACAGGCAGGATAGCACAAACCATGGCCTTTGTTGAACCAGTTATGGATCACTGGTCGGTGCAAGTGGTTTACACCTACCCATTGAGCCTTGCGGAGCACTCACTCAGGGTTTGGAGTCGGTATCTGGATTAAAAATCCCATGCCTCGACTGGGATCCAAACCCAGTACCTACCAGCCTGTAGACCGATGGCCTGCCACGACGCCACCGAGGCCGGTGGCCATGTTCAGTGGAGGTTACTGAACCAACCTGCCTGGATCCGGTCTCAGCAACAACGTCACCAGGGTTTTGCACCGTAGTACAACCAGTCTCGTCGAGATTGTAGATTTGCTGGGCTGTAAACTTATACATATTCATGACTTCCGCCAGATTCTGGAAGAATTCATGAACGTTGTCTGTTGAACACCGATGCCTGGCCTCTAGATGTTGCTTCTGGGGTCCTGATGGACAGGCGACGTCGTTTTGCAAATAGGCGATACCAGTCAGCTCCAGCACAATGTTTTGTCTCCCAACTGAAAGGAATTTTCACTTTATTTCTGACTGAATTCATAGGCAAGTTCTTGTAGTTTTCTTCTACTAAGGCCGTAGAACTGTTTCGCCATACTCTTGATGTGGTTACTCATGAAGTGGTTACTCAGGTCTATCTCCATCTCTTCTGAAAAGACACGATTTGTCTTTGCGACGTTCTCATAACCAATGTGACCCTTACGCTTATTTATTTAACGTGTTAATGTCATACGGTTGATTCCATACATTTTTGCCACCGATCGTACTTTTTCACCACAATGAACTGCAGCAGCAGCATCTTCATAGATATGTCGTGGTGTTTTACCACGGTCTGTCTTCTGTATACGTTTAGTAGGCATGGTGGCTCCTGAAAAATGATGAGAATTTTGTTTAAGATTACATTTTCTTTAGAAAATTTGTAGTTAGGGACAGTTGAGCCACCTGACACAACTGTCCCTTGGGTTTGGCACAACATACCCTATGGTAACCATTTTTAAAAATATGCAAATTGTGGAAAATCTGGGGCACATCAAGGGATGTAAATGCATGTCAATAATTATCAATATATCAACTAGGTATGTGACAACCATCTTGAATATTACTGTGCTTGGTATCATTGAAAAGGGCTTGGAAAATGCTTTAAAATGATGCATATAACTTTGTGCTAGGGTGAGTATTAAATAAGTTATGATGGTTGTAAGATATGAAATTAAGCCAGATTTTGGGCATTTGTTTTAACTGGAAAAACATAGGAAGACTTGTGACCAAAAATTAGGGCGTTAGAACTCCTTTAATACTGTACAGATTCAAATGAAATTTTCAGGGAAGGAAGCCCATGGAATGTACAGTGAGGTACTACAAAACTACCTAAATAATCATGCAATTAAATATTTAATTAATGATTATAATTAGATTAATTAACAAAATATTCAATTTTTAAAGAAAATCATTTCATGCACCGAACAAGCCAAATATCATTCATAGATTTAATAAGTCGAAAACTGTTAATTAGAGGAAGCCTGTAGACTAAGCAAAACATGTTTAATTAGTTTGATTATGTAATAAAATGCAAGCATTAACCCATTCATGGCAAAATACAATTTTCGTAACCCATCCAAACCCATCTTGTTGGTACTGAAAAGAAAGCTCTCAAGGAGGAGGTTTTTGATATTATCTGTACAAATTTTAATGACCTCTTCCCAAAAAATATTCTTACCTAAATCAATGTACACAAGTTTTTTTTACATCAGTTCTATATTCTCCATTTATGATATGTTAAGATCCTCGCACACGAAATCAGCAGCCAGAGCTGATTTTGATATGTCATAATCCACACAATCCTCATATGTTTCATCCTGGCTCCAGTACCCAATCACATAGGTGCCTCCAGCTTTCTTCTTCAGTTTTTCTATTTTGCCAATGTACAGAGTCTTCTCCTGGGTTTCGGTTCATTGCTATCCTCGTCATTCACTTTGCTAACCTCATCGCTGCCAACTGGTGCACGTTTATCCTTCTTTTACTTTTTCAAGCGCCTGTGTTTTCATCTGATATTTGCCAGTTCTGTTTTAGTCTTTATCAGTTCATTCACCAAATCACTGCTCTGAAGTTGTTTTCGCAATTTGCCTATGGTAGCCTGCTTTCTTTTTATGACCTGATTACGGTGTTTTACCATGTCTTGTTTCCGCAGCCTTGCTCGCAACGCCTTGAGATTAACAATGTACTTTTTCTTCATCTCACTTTCACACTTGCATACAAAGTCCAGTCTCCTTTTTAGTTTCTGTTTACGAGGTGTTGGTGATGATGTCCCTCGTTTAGTTTCCCTTGATGAGGACGGTTGTGGTTCCTCCGGCTCTGCTTGGTCTTCTGGTGGTGGGTTTTTACTAGGAGCTGCACATGTCAGTCCAGGACTCAGACAGGGAGATTGTAAAGTACTGTGAAAATGTCTCACAACATATTTCATCAAACGTTTTCATCTGGCCTTCCAGAGCCAGATTTTTTAACTTGCCAAGAGTTCTGTCTGCAAGGATCTTCAACTGATAGGGCAACATCGTACATGGCACACCCAATTTTTGTACAACAGCTTCAATTATTGTCCTGGCAGATAAACGCTGGTTTTCCAGGTACATCAGGAGAACATGTCCATTCTTCAGTTCACCATCAGGAACAGGACAGGTACTGACAGGCAATGCCAGGCTTTTCGGGCAGAACCACTTTTCGCTTTTTCTTCGGAGGCATCTTCTTTTAACCTGAAACAAATTTTTAAAAAATTTAAGTCATGAGAGAAATGATGGGTTCAAAGTAAGAAGGCAGGGTACGATTCTTATTTTTAAACTATTCTTCAGTACCTAATCATTTCAAGTTCTGCACAAAAAAATACAAAAATATAAGTAAAAGTAAGTCAAGAGATCAATAAACATGTTTTGTAAAGTATTTATCCACAATATCCAGCGAAATTATATGTTTTGGTAATAAACAACAAAAGCATGTGGTGGCTTGTGTTTGTAAACATCACTCCCCACCAATCACATTGGAGGAAATGGGTCACGTGACCTCATTCACGGCGGCAGCTCGGACACAGCGTATAAACACAGTCGTCAAAATGTTCAATCATCGACGCTATAAAAGCATCATTTGTATAAAACAATAAAGAATATCTAAACATAGTTGCAATGCCATATTTGTGAAAAACATTGATCGATGAGGTGTTTTATCAAGGCAAAATAACCGATTAATTTGGCCAGATCCGCCATTGACAGCTGCGACATCTCATTTTGAGGGTCGGACTAAACTATGTTTGAACATTTTATTACCACCAAATTTGGCACGAATGTAGAAAATTACATATATTAATCCTTCTATAAGTTTGAAGCCGATAGTTACTCACCTTCGGCAGGCCTTCTAGAATACGGTGGCCCGATGCCCGAGGCCAGTGTTTTTTGGATTCGGGCCAGTAAAAGTTACTTTGTGTAACCAGTCTTTTATTAGTTTTAAAGGTTGCATGTCACTATTTACAAATACTTTAAATGTGTAAATTATTAATTTAATTTATAAAATATAACATAAATTGCAAAAAAAGTTTTTAAAAAAGACGCTTAAGAACACAGTATCATGAAATAGATCATTTAAAAAGGTACCCATATTGCAAAATTACTAATATGGTGTGTGTGTGTTGGAGGTGTGTGTGTGGGGGGGGGGGGGGCGCTTAAACTGCAATACATGTACACTTTATGCTAATAAAGGTCCTTAATTGTTTCTTTTCTCTTTTTGTTTTTTGAGGGGGTGAGTAAGTTCCCATTCATAAGTAAATGAATAATGCTGTTAATTGTTGTAATATCTCAGTAACATGGATTATTTTTTATAACTTATGTGGTTTTAGTGGAAATAATTATTTTAAAAGTTTAATAGGTACGGTAACTTTATTCTAAACTGATGAAAATTATTTGCATATTTTTCTAAACAAACCATAAAGCATGCCCAATGAGCCTGTCTGTTGTGTAAATTGATTAAACATGATCTCAGTATGAAAAATGGACATTAAAAAGTTAATTATTTTAATTTACTGTTTTTTGTCTTATCAACACTTAAAATTGGGCAAGTGAATTTTTCACCATGGCAAGTGAATTTTCAAATCCACTGGCCCTATGGCAAGTGAATTTTAAAAATATTCTAGAACCCCTGCCTTCGGGTAGAACTTTCATGACTCTGATGATTTGTAACTATCGCACTGAAAAAATTCGAACACGGAGCTCCAGGGGAGGATGTCGTCTACGTCATCAAAATGGTGGTTTTCCTGGAACGCTCATAATAAAGCAGCCAATGGCATCACAGCTACGTAATGCTGCCGGTATAGCTGATACGGCCGAAGCCGCTGGGCTAAAATTAGGTCAGCTGTCGCATACCTATATCAACTGTAATCTCACACAATTATATCTAAATTGTTCTACAATAAATGTATGAATGGTGTACAAAACCACGAGTCTAAAAAGTTAACAAAAATAGTGGAAAAGTTACTTTTCAAGCATAACTTACCTCAACCATGCCTGAGATCACCATTTACTTCTTTCACAAACAGGGTAGACTGGTTCCTTCCTGTACAGATCCCCATATTATGATGGTAGCATTGTATATAAGACAGCAGTGTTGGTGGCTCATCATGTACCATGGCTCAACATACCCTACCTGCCCCTACCAGGGACATTTTAATATTGGACTACATGTCAATAAAGGACTACATTTCATTCATGTACACATTACAATGTTGTCATTCAAACCATTAACACTGTATTCTCTTTTTGAAATTTATTATATTAACAAAATTGCTAAATAAAATTACAAATGCCTTCCTGTCCAATCATTTCCCTCCCTATTGGTGCATGCAGGGGCCTCACACAATCAATATGAGTCTAATCAGGGTTTCTGCCAGAGGGTAAAATGGGTACCGGTATGGCGTCATACCCAGATTTTTTGGCAGATTAAAAAAAAAAAAATTGACAAAATTAATTACTCTTATCATTAATGTATGATCGAGTTTTTTTGTGTGGATTTTCAGATTTTTCAGGTATCTTTGTTCATAGAAAATAGCAAGCAATCACTAACTCGGATCTCTTAGAACATTTAACATAAAGTTTGATCAGCATACCCAGATGTATTTATTGGTAAAAAAAATATTTGACAATTATATTTGACCTACTTTTTGGCAAATCTTGAACTACATTTGAAAAAATTGTGATTTTTCCATAAAAATCTGGGAAAATCATTGATTTTGCTCATAATTAAAACTTGTAATGCTAACAAATACTAGAATTAATTGCAAACATAAATATAAAACAAGTAGTACCTCTACACTGGGAATATTAGCATTTATATGTCATTGTTTCAACACACACGAAATGACGAAGGTCAGCAATATGTATTACATGTTCAAATGGCACACTTTGTAATCCTTGAGAGTGTGATACCTTTCAAAACAATGACAGTATCAATTCAAACCGATTTCTTTGCATAACTTTAGCAAATCCGGGTGGGTCAAAGAGCCAGTGTGTTTCCCAGTATGCCTCAAGCTCATGTTTTTGGACAATGCCCATTGCAAGCAACAGCGCAACAAATGCTTTAATATCAGGGATAGTAACTTGACGCCAGGCTTGAAATCTTGAATGAGGCTTCAAATTATTATTTTCAAGAAATTTATTAGCATATCTGTTAGTAGGTACCGGCAGTCATTTTTAAAATCTTTTTATTTGGCTTTTTTTTTTAATTGATTGCACAGTGCACTTAAAATGCAGAATAATACAACAAACAGAAAGGTTCTATCTCTTTTAGTTTTTTTTAAATATTTAAATTTTAAAATTGGGTCACTTGTTTTTCGTGAGATTTGTCTTAACGCCGACCAAAAGATGATTTTTAAGCATCTCAGATTCATCTAGAGTTCTAAGTATGATGGAAATGATTGCATTTATGTGATGTACTAATTGTGTAGACTTCATTAAGTTAAAACCAACACTTTCAATGACATACAACTATTTATAAAATGCACCTCAAAACTGAACTTTTAAGCATATTTATTTATATAAATTCTGAATTTGGTTCCAGGTGCCACTTTTGTACACCCACTACCCAAAAGGTATTGCCACTAGAGTCTTAAATACATATGATTTGTACATTGTAGGTACCAGCCTTCTATGCTATTTTTTTCCAATGCTATGGAACAAACATCAGAAAAGATATTACAGCTTAAATAAGCGACCACGACTAATTTCAACCACAGAATCTTTTTTTGCGAAAAATGGCCAAAATGACATTTACTAAAAATAGTAAAATTGTCATTTCTTTAAAACTATTTCTTCAATTCATTACAAATTTTGAACAGTAATAGAATACATATTGTACTACCTAATATACAGTTTGTGTGCCCCATATGTATGAAAATGCATATTTATTTAAAGTAACAAAACGTGTGGAAAACGTTGTCATTTTAAAAAAGTTGAAAAATGGCTGAAAATGACATTTACTAAAATTGTCATTTCGTAAAAACTATTACTTCAATTCACTTGAAATTTTGAACAGTATTATAATACACATTGTACTACTTAATAAACAGTTTGTCTGCCTCACATGTGTGAACACAATATTTTTTTTAAGTTAGGAAAATGTCAAAAAAGTTGTCAATTTTTTACCTTTCGATGAGAATGAGTCATTGTTATTACATGTTAAGAAGGCAGGATATCCATTTCTGCCTTACCATAATATTAATCCAGTGAACATTGTGTATACACGTATACAGCACAACATGGAGTCAGTCTACTTTTGTTTACTGTTCAGTTTGCAGTATGTTGGGCCAAAAAAATTCATTGATGCCAGTTCAATCCAATTTTTGAAAAAAACAGTGGTATTAACATTTATAGTTCATAATAGCAAAACAAGTCATGTATGCTCAGTTTTAGAATATATCAAATCAGCTGTTATGCAGTGTTAATAGTGTTATGACTGTTCACTGGATAGTTGATTAACAATGTTTTGAGCTGTATTAACAATATTGCTCAACAAATTGTTGGTATTTTCCCTCAAGTTCTTTGATGTTTGGAATTGTCCAGATTCTTCCATTTGAAGTATTTACTTCAAAGTCCAAGCAAAAGACGTATTTCGAGTCAACACTGTCAACATCATCTACTCGCGGCCACAGAAACATTTTTGACTGCACAGAAGCAACATTTTCACTCTGAACAGACAACACCTGTATGGTCATAATACACAGCTACCCATAAACCTTGAGTGGCAAACTGGAATGGTGTGGATGCATTATCAACACAGCTAACCACGTCCCTGTCTGAAATGTCCCCAGTGGATGTTTTGTCACTCAAATTTGTCCCCTCTACATTTAGTTCAGTGGCATTTGTATCTCCATCTGAGACTGGCAGAACTTCACCATTTAAGAATGTTTTCAAATTCTTGGTAAGTACCAACACACTGCCAGTTAAACGCAGTACCTTGTCTTTGTGCCCAAGAACCATCTTTTGATATTTTATCTCTTCTCGAAGAACTGTAGACTTCTCAAATTGAAGTTTACAACTTGACAGTAGCTTGTCAACTTCAGATGCAGATAAGCATGGTCCCCCATGATCTCGCACTGCACGCACCAATTCCTCCTCCTGTTCTTTCAGCAGCTGTTCTTTTCTGACATTGCATTCTTTCACCTGCAGTAGGCTGTCTATCAGTTGTTGACGAACTTCTTGATCTTTTATCTTGCTCTCTTCACGAAGTCATGGAGCCAAGGCAGCACTATGCTTTAGAAGCTGCTTTTGAGCATTTTCAGGCTTCTGTGCAAACCACTTACTCATTGTATATGGTTTTGCTTCAACATGTTGATCATTGAATGGTGGTGTAAAGAAGCATTTCGACGTTTGAACAGGTTAAAATCCAAGTCTCCGAAGCATGCCTCACCAAGCAGATTTGTTAATTTGCAGTGTGCCATTTTCTTTTCCATTGCTGGATCATCAATTCCATGATATCTGCCACCAGGAAGAAAGTCATCCAGGTGTCGTTGAACCACAACTGAAAAGCATGCTACAATCTTCTGCAAAATGTGCTTCACACGGAGTGTTGGCTGTTGAGAATTTGGCACCTGTTCATACAGTGACTGAAGCACAGCATCACAGGGAACAGCAAAAGATGGTGATAATTAGCAAAAGTGGCTGTAATAAATAGTGTTTTGTGTAGTTGTCTTATAATATATACACTATACTTTTGATATCAAAATAAAGATGAAATCTTTATTTTGGTCGTGATATTTTTGGTGTATTTTTAATGGAAACATGCAGCAAAACATAGCAGTTTAAAGATAACATATTTTTACATGATTTGACCATTTCTTCCACTGTTTTCTTAGTACTGCCGGTACCTACTGTTAGTTTCATTCACTAATAAATCCCAGAAATCATAATCAGTTATTCTTTCAAAAATTTGGATAGGGGTTATTTGAACATCATGGAAATTTTCCGTATCCGTAAAGCCAGTGTTTTCAACAAAATGTTTTATCCATGTTTCGTATTGTTCCACATTTACCAAACTCTCCCACTAATTTGATATACCTGATCCGGGTTCGAGATTTCAGTTTGAATTCTTCCTCTACCTCTCTGGGTCCTAACCCATCTAACCTGACCACGCCCACTTGAACGACCACGTCCTCTAGTCCGACTCTGACCCCGACCCTTCAACTGTGTACGTCTTACCGGGGGTGGGGTGGGATCAAGACATGATTCATTATCACTTTCTGTATCATTATCGGGCCATCCCGCATCGGAAATTCCACTTTCTGGTTCACTGCCACTGTCCGTATCGGCTTGAATAAAGCCTAACACTTCGTTTACTATAAATCGTTTACCTGTCATCAACCCTTTACTTTAAACACATATTCTAACCATGTTTTTGTTCAAAATAATTGACTGTAATATATCGACGTTTCCGCCATTTTCCAGAAGTAGTTATGTTAGTGAGTGCGTTCGATTGACTACCTGAGTAAGACGAGCAAGCACCAAACTTTTTTTCGTTGCAATTTTGCGACCTCAGCGGTTAAAGGGTTAACCCATTTTCTTTCTGGGGGAGGCCTCCCATACTCCCTGTTGACTGTGGTTCCATAGTGCCATACCCAAAAATGTCTTTCTGGCAGAAACACTGTTGGTAATGAACATAAACCTATTTTCAATTCCCGAATAATGTTGCTTGATGCTGCTTCAAAACAGAGTGTTCTAGAAGTCAATTTTGGGAACCAAATATTTTCATTTTGACATATGGTTGAGGCCTCTTGACACGTAAAACAACCACACAGTCATGTACCAGTATCTAAAACTTCTGACAACTCAAGTTTTCACTTTTTCCTGCCACGTCTTGGTATGGCCCTTTTCGTTGAGCAGTTGCCTCACTGCGGGTAGCACTGTGTTAACTGTCAATAATTAAAAATTTAATATCACAATTTAATATTTTAAATTCTGTATTTTCCATTTATTATCTATTAAATTAGAAAATAATATCTTAACTGCATGATAAATAATGGGTGTCCTTTATGCTTACACATATATACACATTTTTTACCGTAATACCAAAAAATAAAAATAAAATAAAATTATAAATACAAAAAAACCTCCATTTAATTGATTGTTGTTTCATACATGTACCAGTAAAACATCAAATATTGTCACTTAAGAAGGTTTAGGTTCATAAAGTTCACAATAACACGCTTGAAGATGCGCATTTCATTAATGTACTTAACATAGTATTTCACCATTTTCACTTGTACAGATGTAAACCACGCTGGACTCTTTCTGAAAAAAGTTCTGGAATGAAAGCAGACTTGTAGAATGTGTTTAATTTTGACAGCAAATTTTCCCAGGCATTACTGTCAAAGCATATCCTTTCCACCGAGTGCCCCTTCAGTGTCCAAATAAAAACATCGCACCATTTCCTCTTGCAAATTGCCAGTTTGGAAATAGTAACTGTGATTTCTTTTTAGCTGCACTTTGTTGTCTGCTAATTCATAAAAAATGGTTTCAGATGGTGTCATAAACCGGTATTTACATGAGCACTTAATTTCTAGAACTCCATTGTTTTCATCACAATGGGTACAGTGCAGAAGCCCATCAGGGCTACTTCCCAAATGGGGGAAATTAGCATTTACTATGAGGATATATGTTGATAAATGTTCATTGTTGGGTGACTCTTCTGAATTATCCTGGCATATATCCGTTGGGCAGCAGCTTCGTGTGATGATCCCTATCGAACACTGGCAACTTGAAATTGGGAATAATTCATAACAGTCCTTAGTGTGCTGTCTGGTGGTGTGGTGTTTTTCAGTTTGTTAATTAGGCCAAAATTGGAACTGGTTAGCCGACCAGCCCGAAAAGTCATCCACAGATGGCTCTTTGACTGTTCTCTGATCTTAGTCTTTTTCACAGCACTGAAGTGAAGAAAAATAATCATTAAAATGGGTTGTACATGCTTCGCTTAGCAGATTGACATTGTCGCAATACAAAAAGCTAATGTGGTGCAAAACATGTGCATTTGACACAGTTTTGTCCGGCTTCTTGGGGTCGTCTAAGCAACTCTGGTCACACTGTGGAGCACACTTTTAATTTCTGACACAAATTGTCATATCCATTGGTTTAGTAGTGTTTGAATTATTCGTCTCCTTGTAGAAGATGTGTTGTTTGTATTTACACTTGCAGTTTCACTAAATTTGTATTTCTTGAAAACTAAATCCTGAGATTTTTTAGGACTGCTTTCTTTTCCTTGGTTGTATCCATTTGCAGGTATTAGATGTCGATGCATCTAAACCAGCCTCCTTCTTTGTGCTGATATCCACGAGGGCATATAACAGGGCAGCAACATGATTGCATGACTCTTCTTCTCGACATCCATACCCATCAACATCCAGTAAGGACCTGTCACCTTTTGGTAGATCATACCAAGAGTAATGATGATAGCATCCAGTGAATCACCTTTAGCATCAAACATAACACTTTCTTGTTTCAAGTTCAAGGTGGGCATGTAACTTTGAAGAAAGCTGATTAGGTCATCTCTGTGATGATGTAGAAAGGCAGCTGCCTGGAAAAGATTGTTAAATAGGTTCGAACTGAAGCTTGTGATTCTTGATTGAATCCCTTGCATGTTACAAAATGCTTCCCATATATCTTTACATCCACTTTTCTCATCACCGCAAGGACCAAGTATGTTACAAGCTGTTACAATGAATCGGGATCCTGCATTTTCTGAACTGGAGAATCTCTTGAATTTTTCCAAACAGTCGCAGCCAAATTTATGTTGCTGTTCCTTCTCCCATTTTTTCTAAACTTTGTCTGATGCAGTACTTAATCCAAGAAGAAAATGTGCATTGCAATGTAGGAATTCCATATTTTCATCTACCCCAAGAATACTTTTTCTCTTTTCATTGTAAGCTTTATTAAACGACTTCATAACACTAGCTCTGTCACTCATCAAACCTGTTAAAATTTTCAACATGGACTGAAAATTATGGTCTGCTTCACTATCATCATACAATGCAGCCAACTCATTCAACAAATTAAAGGCTACATCAACAAGAATGTCTGTATCTTCTCTGCAGACTGGAGTAAACTCACATGACATCAATAACCTTTATTATGATCAGGTCCGTCAGCTGACAGTTGATGCCCCACTACCTTATTGTGGTCTCTTGAAGTTCCATCAGAATGCAAATCAACATGAGATGATTTCAGGAGAGTTTTGGCCAGTTGATGCTTCGCTAGTATATGACCCCTATCCACCATGGTTCGCAGGGTCTTGAAAAGTGCTTGAATTTAGGAGTTTGAAATGAAAAGTGCTTATTTTCAAGTGCTTGAAAAGTGCAAAAGTCCTTGAAAAGTGCTTGAATTTCATGTCAGTGTGACTAGCGCAGTGATAGAAATAAGCAAAAAATTTCACTTGTCCATATGACAAGTCTGGTGTAATTTTCACTTGTCCGCCTTAATTTTCACTTGTCCACAGTACTTACCTTTATTATCTCAGTTAACCTCCATGGTCATTGGAATAAAACTACACAAATAAATCAAAACAACAAAACAAATGTCATAAATAATGTAAACCACATTTTAATGACTTCACACTGGCATGGTAAATTACTTCACACTGAGTCACTGACTGTCCACAAAGTTTTGGTCACTAAACAGGCAGCATTGACTGAGTTACTCGGGATCGTGCAGCATCTCCCAGGAGGTCACTGAGGCCAAGACAGTCATCATCTTCATCTACTTCTTCGGGATCTTCAACATCAACAGAATTTCTACTTGTTGATTCTCTGTGATCTGTGCTGGTGAACCAGTGCTCAACAGCAGCGTCTGGCTGAAAGTCTGCTTCAGCTGGGGACAGAAGAATGATGCGCAGGAGGTCGCTCAGAGCTCTGTTGTGCAGTCTGTTCCTAAAGTCTGTCTTCACCCGCTTCATCACAATGAAGCCACGCTCAGCTTCAACTGAAGTGGCTGGGATGGTCAGCACCAAATCCATCAGTCCCGGAATGTTTGGCACCACATCTCCAAATAGTTTGTGGATGGAAATCCAGGAAGTTTTGTGGAGATTAGCACCATATCTGGAATCAAATCACATAAAACAGAATAAACTTTATTATTGTATTATTTATTTTTAAAGGTTAATTAGTATAAACTTCAATAATACAAGAGCTGCAATGCTGTGTATAATTATTATTATTGTTGTGTTATTATTCCTTTGTTTCTCACCTCTTATACAGCAGGGTCTTGAGCATGGTCCACTCAGGGACAATCTCATTAGCAACTGTCTGGGCAATGTTCAGGGTGTCTTTGAAATGATCCATAAGATGGTAACATGTTCATCTCCAAAGTCTGAAAAAACGGAAGAGTAAACAGGATGAATAATTATATTTAAATGAATCAAGGTGTCTAACTAAAATAAATTATGCTGCAATACCATAACATTGGATACATTTTAATTTAAGACTTGTTAATGTAAAAAATAAAAACATGTATTACATGTTTAATGTATACTTGGCTTAAAAATGATGATCCCTATGTAGAAATCGTCCAGCACCGGGTTGCTAGACAGATTTATCTAGCACTGTGAAAAAGGTGGCTAATTCAGTCCAGTTGTAAAAAAATCCTTCAGGTGTACTGCCTCATCCATTTCCTCCCCATTTTCCTCGGCTCTCCTCACTCTTAACCACATTCTCCCTGTACACTCCTGTCACGTGCATCTCCAGTTTTCAATCTTCATGCATCTCAATGTGCACAGGGTACAGTAGAATGCTGACTTATCTAGTGGCAGATGGCTCTTGTAGATGTGTGCCACGTCTTTACTTCTCTCGTCGACAAAGTCATCTCCTTTCAGTCACCGGTAGGCTCTACTCCTCTTCAGTGACGGTTTAACCTGCGCTTGCATGACTTAAGAATTTTCCTGTAATTTAAGAAGTAAAAGAAAAACTGAATCATCTGCTTGTGTAGACAATTCATGTTGTCATCAATTATTTGATGCAGTGTTTACTTTAGGCTACTAAGCACCGTACTTGTCCACATCGGACTGATTTGCTTCCACCCACTTGGCGAAACTCAAGTGAAAATACAATTCTGATCCCTGCTGAATCCCACTGGGAAACAGGCGGCATCCCGCTGGGATAACATTATTGGATTTCTGGTTGTCCTGGTGGGATCCCGGTCATATCCAACATGGATCTCAGTAATATCCCACTGGTATCTCGCTCATATTCCACTGGGATCTCGATCATATCCCACCAGAATCTCAGTCATATCCCACCGAGTTCTCGGTCATATCCCGACAGTCGTATCAATAGAATAGTAATACATGTATAGATAAACAGATAATAATCTGAACATTCTTTAGAAATAGTGTAAATTTATTTCAGACTGATTTGCCTCGATCGAGATGATGATGTAGAATTGTAATTCCATGGGAGGATGTTTCATGCCTTTATTTTGGTCTCTGGATTCTAGTAAACATGCTCAAAAAAGGGGAAAAAGATTTAGTCCTAAGTTCTGGAGAAATCTTGCTGGGATCCCGGTAGGATTCTTGCTGGGATTAGGAATCCCATTTCAGGATCCCACTGGGATTCCAACCAAATATTCCAACGGGATCCCAGAAAGAATTCTGAGATCCCAGCAAGAATCCCACTGGGATCCCAGCAAGAATCCCACCGGGATCCCAGCAGGATTTCTCCAGAATTTAGGACTAAAAATTTGCAATAAAATTAACACATACAAAATTAAATCATTAAACTATGTAACCATTAGCCCAGTGGTAAAGCACTTGATTTGGGATGGTTCCAGCTGGTACATAAAAATTAAAGGCTGTGGTATGTGCTATCTGGTCTGTTTATGAAGCCGTGTAACTAGTACAGCAGTTTTATTGTGTACATGTATATAAAAGATCCCTTGCTAATAATGGACAAATTTTGCTGGTTTCCTCTAAGACTATATGTCAAAATTTCCAAATGTTGGACATCCAATAGCCGATAATTAGTAAATCAATGTGCTCTAGTGGTGTTGTTAAACAAAACAAACAAAACTTCCATTAATACAAATAACTACACTGTTAACTGTCAATAATTAAAAATTTAATATCACAATTTAATATTTTAAATTCTGTATTTTCCATTTATTATCTATTAAATTAGAAAATAATTTCTTAACTGCATGATAAATAATGGGTGTCCTTTATACTTACACATATATACACATTTTTTACCGTAATACCAAAAAATAAAAATAAAAAAATAAAATTATAAATACAAAAAAACCTCCATTTAATTGATTGTTGTTTCATACATGTACCAGTAAAACATCAAATATTGTCACTTAAGAAGGTTTAGGTTCATAAAGTTCACAATAACACGCTTGAAGATGCGCATTTCATTAATGTACTTAACATAGTATTTCACCATTTTCACTTGTACAGATGTAAACCACGCTGGACTCTTTCTGAGAAAAGTTCTGGAATGAAAGCAGACTTGTAGAATGTGTTTAATTTTGACAGCAAATTTTCCCAGGCATTACTGTCAAAGCATATCCTAACCACCGAGTGCCCCTTCAGTGTCCAAATAAAAACATCGCACCATTTCCTCTTGCAAATTGCCAATTTGGAAATAGTAACTGTGATTTCTTTTTAGTTGCACTTTGTTGTCTGCTAATTCATAAAAAATGGTATCAGATGGTGTCATAAACCGGTATTTATATGAGCACTTAATTTCTAGAACTCCATTGTTTTCATCACAATGGGTACAGTGCAGAAGCCCATCAGGGCTACTTCCCAAATGGGGGAAATTAGCATTTACTATGATGCTATGTTGATCAATTTTCATTGTTGGGTGACTCTTCTGAATTATCCTGGCATATATCCGTCGGGCAGCAGCTTCATGTGATGATCCCTATCGAACACTGGCAACTTGAAATTGGGAATAATTTATAACAGTCCTTAGTGTGTGCTGTCTGGTGGTGTTGTGTTTTTCAGTCTGTAAATTAGGCCAAAATTGGAACTGGTTAGCCGACCAGCCCGAAAAGTCTTCCACAGATGGCTCTTTGACTGTTCTCTGATCTTAGTCTTTTTCACAGCACTGAAGTGAAGAAAAATAATCATTAAAATGGGTTGTACATGCTTCGCTTAGCAGATTGACATTGTCGCAATACAAAAAGCTAATGTGGTGCAAAACATGTGCATTTGACACAGTTTTGTCCGGCTTCTTGGGGTCGTCTAAGTAACTCTGGTCACACTGTGGAGCACACTTTTAATTTCTGACACAAATTGTCATATCCATTGGTTTCGTAGTGTTTGAATTATTCGTCTCCTTGTAGAAGATGTGTTGTTTGTATTTACACTTGCAGTTTCACTAAATTTGTATTTCTTGAAAACTAAATCCTGAGATTTTTTAGGACTGCTTTCTTTTCCTTGGTTGTATCCATTTGCAGGTATTAGATGTCGATGCATCTAAACCAGCCTCCTTCTTTGTGCTGATATCCACGAGGGCATATAACAGGGCAGCAACATGATTGCATGACTCTTCTTCTCGACATCCATACCCATCAACATCCAGTAAGGACCTGTCACCTTTTGGTAGATCATACCAAGAGTAATGATGATAGCATCCAGTGAATCACCTTTAGCATCAAACATAACACTTTCTTGTTTCAAGTTCAAGGTGGGCATGTAACTTTGAAGAAAGCTGATTAGGTCATCTCTATGATGATGTAGAAAGGCAGCTGCCTGAAAAAGATTGTTAAATAGGTTCGAACTGAAGCTTGTGATTCTTGATTGAATCCCTTGCATGTTACAAAATGCTTCCCATATATCTTTACATCCACTTTTCTCATCACTGCAAGGACCAAGTATGTTACAAGCTGTTACAATGAATCGGGATCCTGCATTTTCTGAACTGGAGAATCTCTTGAATTTTTCCAAACAGTCGCAGCCAAATTTATGTTGCTGTTCCTTCTCCCATTTTTTCTAAACTTTGTCTGATGCAGTACTTAATCCAAGAAGAAAATGTGCATTGCAATGTAGGAATTCCATATTTTCATCTACCCCAAGAATACTTTTTCTCTTTTCATTGTAAGCTTTATTAAACGACTTCATAACACTAGCTCTGTCACTCATCAAACCTGTTAAAATTTTCAACATGGACTGAAAATTATGGTCTGCTTCACTATCATCATACAATGCAGCCAACTCATTCAACAAATTAAAAGCTACATCAACAAGAATGTCTGTATCTTCTCTGCAGACTGGAGTAAACTCACATGACATCAATAACCTTTATTATGATCAGGTCCGTCAGCTGACAGTTGATGCCCCACTACCTTATTGTGGTCTCTTGAAGTTCCATCAGAATGCAAATCAACATGAGATGATTTCAGGAGAGTTTTGGCCAGTTGATGCTTTGCTAGTATATGACCCCTATCCACCATGGTTCGCAGGGTCTTGAAAAGTGCTTGAATTTAGGAGTTTGAAATGAAAAGTGCTTATTTTCAAGTGCTTGAAAAGTGCAAAAGTCCTTGAAAAGTGCTTGAATTTCATGTCAGTGTGACTAGCGCAGTGATAGAAATAAGCAAAAAATTTCACTTGTCCACATGACAAGTCTTGTGTAATTTTCACTTGTCCGCCTGAATTTTCACTTGTCCACAGTACTTACCTTTATTATCTCAGTTAACCTCCATGGCCATTGGAATAAAACTACACAAATAAATCAAAACAACAAAACAAATGTCATAAATAATGTAAACCACATTTTAATGACTTCACACTGGCATGGTAAATTACTTCACACTGAGTCACTGACTGTCCACAAAGTTTTGGTCACTAAACAGGCAGCATTGACTGAGTTACTCGGGATCGTGCAGCATCTCCCAGGAGGTCACTGAGGCCAAGACAGTCATCATCTTCATCTACTTCTTCGGGATCTTCAACATCAGCAGAATTTCTACTTGTTGATTCTCTGCGATCTGTGCTGGAGAGCCAGTGCTCAACAGCAGTGTCTGGCTGAAAGTCTGCTTTCAGCTGGGGACAGAAGAATGATGCGCAGGAGGTCGCTCAGAGCTCTGTTGTGCAGTCTGTTCCTAAAGTCTGTCTTCACCCGCTTCATCACACTGAAGCCACGCTCAGCTTCAACTGAAGTGGCTGGGATGGTCAGCACCAAATCCATCAGTCCCGGAATGTTTGGCACCACATCTCCAAATAGTTTGTGGATGGAAATCCAGGAAGTTTTGTGGAGATTAGCACCATATCTGGAATCAAATCACATAAAACAGAATAAACTTTATTATTGTATTATTTAAGTTTAAAGGTTAATTAGTATAAACTTCAATAATACAAGAGCTGCAATGCTGTGTATAATTATTATTATTGTTGTGTTATTATTCCTTTGTTTCTCACCTCTTATACAGCAGGGTCTTGAGCATGGTCCACTCAGGGACAATCTCATTAGCAACTGTCTGGGCAATGTTCAGGGTGTCTTTGAAATGATCCATAAGGTGGTAACATGTTCATCTCCAAAGTCTGAAAAAACGGAAGAGTAAACAGGATGAATAATTATATTTAAATGAATCAAGGTGTCTAACTAAAATAAATTATGCTGCAATACCATAACATTGGATACATTTTAATTTAAGACTTGTTAATGTAAAAAATAAAAACATGTATTACATGTTTAATGTATACTTGGCTTAAAAATGATGATCCCTATGTAGAAATTGTCCAGCACCGGGTTGCTAGACAGATTTATCTAGCACTGTGCAAAAGGTGGCTAATTCAGTCCAGTTGTAAAAAAATCCTTCAGGTGTACTGCCTCATCCATTTCCTCCCCATTTTCATCGGCTCTCCTCACTCTTAACCACATTCTCCCTGTACACTCCCGTCACGTGCATCTCCAGTTTTCAATCTTCATGCATCTCAATGTGCACAGGGTACAGTAGAATGCTGACTTATCTAGTGGCAGATGGCTCTTGTAGATGTGTGCCACGTCTTTACTTCTCTCGTCGACAAAGTCATCTCCTTTCAATCACCGGTAGGCTCTACTCCTCTTCAGTGACGGTTTAACCTGCGCTTGCATGACTTAAGAATTTTCCTGTAATTTAAGAAGTAAAAGAAAAACTGAATCATCTGCTTGTGTAGACAATTCATGTTGTCATCAATTATTTGATGCAGTGTTTACTTTAGGCTACTAAGCACCGTACTTGTCCACATCGGACTGATTTGCTTCCACCCACTTGGCGAAACTCAAGTGAAAATACAATTCTGATCCCTGCTGAATCCCACTGGGAAACAGGTGGCATCCCGCTGGGATAACATTATTGGATTTCTGGTTGTCCTGGTGGGATCCCGGTCATATCCAACATGGATCTCAGTAATATCCCACTGGGATCTCGGTCATATCCCACTGGGATCTCGATCATATCCCACTGGGATCTCAATCATATCTCACCAGTATCTTGGTCATATCCCACCGGGATCGCAGTCGTATCAATAGCATAGTAATACATGTATAGATAAACAAATAATAACCAGAACATACTTTAGAAATAGTGAAAATGTATTTCAGATTGATTTGCCTCAATCGAGTTGATGATGTAGAATTGTAATTCCATGGGAAGATGTTTCATGCCTTTATTTTGGTCTCTGGATTCTAGTAAACTTTCTCAAAAAAGGGGTAAAAAACCCATATTATCCCCTGAGAAAATTTTGGTGGGATCCCATGTCAGGATCCCGCTGGAATTCCACTGGGATCCCAACCAAATATTCCACCGGGATCCTAGGAAGAATCCAACCGAGATCCCAGGAAGAATTCCACCGAGATCCCAGCAAGAATCACACCAGGATCCCAGAAAGATTTCTCCAGAGCTTAGGACTAAAAATTTGCAATAAAATTAACACATACAAAATTAAATCATTAAACTATACAATCATTAGCCCAGTGGTAAAGCACTTGATTTGGGATGGTACATACAAATTAAAGGCTGTGGTATGTGCTATCTGGTCTGTTTATGAAGCCGTGTAACTAGTACAGCAGTTTTATTGTGTACATGTATATAAAAGATCCCTTGCTAGTAATGGACAAATTTTGCTGGTTTCCTCTAAGACTATATGTCAAAATTTCCAAATGTTGGACATCCAATAGCCGATAATTAGTAAATCAATGTGCTCTAGTGGTGTTAAACAAAACAAACAAACTTCCATTAATACAAATAACTACACTATGTAACTGTTAATAATTAAAAATTTAATATCACAATTTAATATTTTAAAGTCTGTATTTTCCATTTATTATCTATTAAACTAGAAAATAATTTCTTAACTACATGATAAATAATGGGTGTCCTTTATACTTACACATACATGTATATATGTTACAGGAAATATGTATTAGGAAATATTCCTGAAAATTTCAGGAAATATGTGTAATGTCTGATTCACTCAGGAAATATGTGTAATTCCTTAAATTTCCAGTAATTATACATATTTCCTGAAATCTGATGGTGAAAATTATACATATTTCCTGAAATCGTTTTGGGCTAGTAAATAAATCTAAGGGTTTTTAAGCTCTATTTCCTTCTTTAGGTGACATGTTCAGTCATTCCTATTACCGTATATTGCCGTGTATTAGCCGACTCCTTGTATAAGCCGACCTCTTAGTTTGACCCTAAATATCAAGTACAAAATCATCGGCCTCGTGTATAAGCCGAAGTCATCTTTTGTCCAGTTGTATATTGTATTGGTTTCAATAATACTGTCAACAAATAGACTTGTGCTTTTCTTTTTCACTGTATTTTTTCCCCTTTAATTATTACAGCACGGTAATCGTCATCGCAATGCTAACGTCTTCCATGCCGTGCAAAAATAATTTAGCACCGATAAATCATAACAGGAAAATAAACAATTCAAGCTGTAACAACATATCATTGCACATAAGTAATTAAATTATTCACTGGACAGCAAATAATAAACTCATTAAGGCATGTTTAATCCCTGTTTTCCCTTCCACACAGAAACAATTCTGTGGTCCATGGCAGTTGTTTACACAAAATTGTGTAATCCAATCAAATAAGAGCTTACAAAATGATATAGACAGAGGTGTCAAACAAAGATGGCGGAACATGTTTATACCATTGAAATGACAATAAAACAAGTAATTTTTATTATTATTCATCAAACTATTAATGCATTCAAGAACGAAAAACTACATAATATTGCATGACGGGGTGTATTATTTATATTGTGCACAAATTATTGTTAAATAAACTGTGAAAGGCTCTAAGGGTCTGATCAAAATTTGTAAGTCGGGGTCGGGAGTGTTTTCGATTGGAATTTTATGAACCAATTTGTTGCCTCCGTGTATAAGCCGACTCTCTTCTTTTGGAAAGTATTTCTAGACTTCAAAAGTCTGCTAATACACGGCAATATACGGTAGTAAAATTATATTTACTTAAAATAGGGCTAGTGAATTGTTAATTATGGCTAGTAAATTTTTTTCTAGAAGACCTGGTCCCGAAGCAGCACTCATCAATGATAAATTCAGCTGAATCATCATCTTCAACATTTAATTTGTCATGTTGATCAACAGCATCTGTAGGTTCTTCCTACAGTACAGTTTTTTGATAGTGTATTTCATTTTTAATGGCTTCCTGTTTAGCTTTAACAAGGATAATGTCCTGCAAATGTTTTTCAACTTCAGTAGAATTCAAACAAGGACCATCATGTCCTTTTACCGTGTCTGAAATCTGTCGTTTTGTGTTGGCAAGATCTGTTGCTTTCTTTTCCTTAATTTTGCTGTTTTCACACAAGATTTCTCTTCGTTTTACAAGAATGCTTTTTTGCAGCTGCATATGCTTTTGTCTCAACCCATCAGATTTCAGAGAACAGATCCTCAGTAAGTCATCCTGTTCAACAGAAGTTTTGGAATCGAACCAGGCTGATGTTTTGGGGTTTTTCAACATGTTGATTGTACTATGGTGGTGAATGGAAGCATGTCGACGTTTAAAAATACTGTAGTCCAAATCACCAAAGCACTCCTCTCCAATCAAATTTGCGATTTTGGAATGTTTCATTTTGTCAGTGATTATCTGGTCTTCCACTTGATGGTTTCTACCACCTGGTAAGAAATCTACTAACTGTCGTTCAACAACTCCACGGTAAGCACCACTTAGTTTCTGATGTATGAGAAGAACTTTGTTTCTTTTGGTATCGCTGATGGCATAGAGGGCTTGAAACACGTTGCTCTTCACTGAAAGCCTAAACAGAGGTGGTGCATTTTCGATCAACAGCTCACATGCATTTTGTTCACATCTGACAAAAGCTTCATGCATTTCCACTATGTAAATGTATAGGGCCAAGTACTCGACATCCATACCCATCAACATCCAGTAAGGACCTGTCACCTTTTGGTAGATCATACCAAGAGCATTGATGATAGCATCCAGTGAATCACATTTAGCATCAAACATAACACTTTCTTGTTTCAAGTTCAAGGTGGGCATATAACTTTGAAGAAAGCTGATTAGGTCATCTCTATGATGATGTAGAAAGGCAGATGCCTGAAAAAGATTGTTAAATCGGTTCAATTTGAAGCTTGTGATTCTTGATTGAATCCCTTGCATGTTACAAAATGCTTCCCACATATCTTTGCATCTACTTTTCTCATCATCGTGAGGACCAAGTACCTGTATGTTAAGGGGAACATCAGAATCAACATTTTCAGTCGCAGATAAGACCAGAGTGTTACCGGGGATCTGTGTGTATGTCGCGCTGTAAACGTTGTTGTACTCTTCTTCATCATGGTGTCAAGACATACTTTTCTTTTTTGCAGTTTCTTGGATTTTTTTTTATATCTTTATTAAATAAACTTTTAATTAAACTGGCACCAGACAAGTAAATGGCACTTCTGTAGATCCATGTAGCAGGTAAACATTCTTTCCTTTGATCAACATGTACTTGTTTGGAAAATTACAATTAATTAGTTCAGTTTCTGTAATGTTATGTTCATTTAAGTAAGTGCCTACAAATGTTATTTCTTCCTCAAGAAAGTGATCACAAAGTCCTCAGTTTCTGGTTTTAGTTGTAGAACAGTTTTTAATGTTTTTTTTCAATTAATGCACGTATCCTGTATTTTTTTGTATTTACAAACTGTACTGCAGACTCAGAAAGTTCATCCCAAGTTTTATTTTCCTTCAAATAATAGAGTTGAAGAAGTATGTTGGTACAGGAAACCTTTAGCAAGGATGGCCTACGCCCTGTTCCGATGATCATCGTTCTCATTGGTTGACCAATGCTGCTGAATACAACCGACTGGTTATCAATTCTCGTTTAACACATACTTTGTGAGAGTAAAAATCAGTAATATGAGTAACCAGTCACGTACACCTGTGAAGAAATAGCAACGTATCAACAAAATTTAGCCAGTGTGCACATAGTTTTTGTCTCTCAATACCGTGGTATCCGATGGGGGCATGTTTGAAACCTCAGTTCACCCTTACCCCACCCCCCCAAAAAAATTTCTCATCGAATTTACATCGATCTCAAAAACGGCCCAGGTAGGTACGACAGCAAAAAAAATGAAACACATGGACACATGGAAAGAGCTTAAAGAAACCTTTCCAATGATTCCAAAATCAGCTCCATAGCATGTATATTAAGGATTTTATGGCTAATTAATGGTTGCTAAGTACGTGAATCGGCTTCTATTGTTTTACTATTAACTTGGAACAAAAAGTGAGACCTGAAGACGAACGATTTTGGATGATTTTTCTATTAAAATTTATGTAACTGTTTTATTTTCCAAGATAATCCAACAAAATGTTCAGTGTGTGTAGGAAATTACCTATTATTTTAGAATACAACACCAATGACTTAAAAGGATAAGCATTATGATGAGGGGGGGTACCCCAACATGGCCCTCATAGTTGTATAACCGCGACGTTTAAGAGCCAGATTGCCCCGGGTGGCCCAGTTTCTACTTTTTGACTTCTAGGACTAGACTGACGCTAATAACAGAGTGGTAACCTTCTTTTGATTTGCCATGCAGTCATTTGTCCTACCTGCTTTACAGGAAATGGAGATCTCCTAGGATGAAATCAACAGCAAGTTGGTAGACATTGATGTCCCAATCTTCGCCATCCTCGTCATAGGTCTCATCTATCCCCCAGTAACAAATGACATACTTGGCAGGAGTCACCCTCTTTCTAAGTTTTTCTATTTTCCCATTGTAGGTTGAATCTGAAAATGAGCCATCCATTGCCCAGTTATGCAGAATGTTTTTGCTAACTACTGATCCGGTTATAATGTCTGAAAGCAGTTCAAGTGAGGTACTGTCAAGAGAAGGAAAGGCTCCCGCCATATCAGTGACTGGAGAGTCCTTGAGTTTCTTCACTTTCTCCTCCAACTTTTTCCTTTCTCCAGCTTCCTTCTTTTGCATCTTGTTCGCAATTCTGGCAGACAGCTCCTGCTGTAGTTCTGCCACAGACTTCTGGGTACAGCACCTTTGCTTGGCCCCCACGGTGACAGCCTTCCTAACCACGGATTCAGCATTTGGATGGGACTTTAAGTATGCCAGGGTCTTGTTCTTTTTGGCTCTTATCTTGGAGGAAGTAAAGAGAACAGTTGCACGTGGGGCTCTAGATTGTAAAGCACTGAACATCCCCATTACTTCCTCACTGTCCATGTTATGAGTTCGAGCACTATCCATCATCTCTTTCACATCATCAGTCACTGTCATACTAAAGTACCTCTGAAACTGTCTCTTAATAACATCTGCACTTGCAGTGAGAACAGCTTTAAACATTTCAAAGAATTTATCAGCAATAGAATTATTGTCCTCCTTTTTCCAAATAGCTTCACATTCAGTATGATCAATGGGTTCCCCAAAGAAATCTTCATTTAGGGACTGAATGTCCACGGTTTCTTGATTTGAAAGTTCTTGGATGCGCTGCAAACAGAGTTTAATGTCCTCAAAGGCATCCATATGGTGTACCTGTGTCTCAGCATTTCGGTAAAACCGCTTTAACCATGGACCTGTCAATACTTTCCCAAGAATAGCAAGAACTTTCAACTCCATGATTGTTGTAGGGCAAGAGAAATTGGCGATCAGAGACGATCAGTCAAATTCAACAAATTATTCTATAACTTGACATCAAAAGAACACAAATCTTATAATAATGTTCAAAATTAACAGAGAAATCCTGCATAAAAGTATGATAGCAGTGAATCAGCTGATCCAGACTTAAAACTTAACATGTGCTCAATGTTTACAAAATATGATGACCTGACCCGACCCGGGTACCCTTTTTCCGGGGAGGCTGGAGCATTTTCTTTACGCTAGATTTGCCTCAAACTTAACAAACCTGAGGATTAATATGTATATTTCAATTTGATTATGATGAAAGGCCTTACATACATACATATCACTTGAAAACATACAATTTTGCCAGATGAAAATCGGAAAATGTTCGTCCTTTTGAAAATAAAAAGATGGCTGCAAAATATCTATATCGAGGCTACAGAGCTAGCATCCAAGCAAAGCTATGAGTGGTTGTCGAGTTATAGTTTCGTACCCAATGCAATTTACAAATGATTTTGTGAACTGGTGCGCGAATCGGGCGTGACGCACGCCACCATAATTTTTCACTTTCGTCTCGGGGGGGGAAACACGGCGACAATCGAGAGGTTTTAAAATGGCGTTTCAGTCGTACATAGCCCAGGAGCTACAATAATCCGCCGATCCTTTATTGCCAAATGCAGCTTATCTCGTGCAGCGGGCAATACACACACATATTATCGTACAACAAATGTGTTGGCTTTTGTTAGTATCTGACGGTAAAAAAAATGTACAGCCCTTGTAATACATGTATGTATTTTCTTGCAATGAGAATTGATGTCATGTACATGTATATATATTTTTTTTAATCCTGCAACCACTGCTTCTGCTGACCAATAACATGTATGATGACTGATTAAAGAAAAGTCATAATCATATACTAGGAGTTATACAGTGTAGGTGAAATAACAAAAGTAATAGTTTTCCTCCGTAATTTTTTTATGGATTGCTGCTTAATGTAGTTAATGACATAGGGTATTACTGGCTTTATCCTGTTCAGGCCATATGGAAAATCCGCTAGGCAAGCCTCGTAGAATTTTTCATTCTAACCTTCACAAAATGAAGCCAATATCCTGTCATTATTATTTATTGTATTAGTATTTAAAAAAAAAAATGCTGTCAAATTGCATTTTAGCTGGAACAAACTGCTTTGAAATTTGTTTTTGTTTCAACTGAGGCAATATATGTGTATGTGTATGTGAGAGATATAGTTGTGAATAATTTTTGTAATAAAATTACATCATATGCTGTTTATTTGTTATGATTTTTCTAAAAACAATGGACAAACAATAGGGTTTGTGTGTTCAACCAGTGCTTCATGTCTGGTATATCAAATGTCATGGTATGTGCTGTCGTGTTTATGAATAGTACACACTAAACATTAGGTTTTTTTGTGGTTCAGTAGAAGTTAGCCTCTTCTCCAAAACCTATTGTCACAATAGAAGATTTGATTATCCTGTTGGAGAACCCATCCAACAAGAAATAACAGACTTCTATGGTCTGTCCTGAGTTCAGGCAATATTTGGTAATTCTTCAGTGGAAACCCACTTCTATTTTTGCATTAGCAGCAAGGGATCTTTCATATACTTTAACAAGGACTGCACAGGACAAACCACAGCCTTTGAGATACCAGTCATGGGGCACTGGTTGTCACAAGAAGAAAACCTAATCAAAGAATGTGTCCACCAAGGGGACTTGATCTTATGACTTGAGTACATCAGACAAGTGCAGTTTCTGAGGAAGAAAATCAGCTACATTTTTCCATTAGAAGCAAGGCATCTTTTGTAAGAACCTTTCCATAGACAGGACATACCATGGGCTTTGATATACCAAATCATGCTGCAGTGGCTGGGACAGAGAAATCCGAGAATGGATCCTTCAACCCAAGCACCTCAGTCGAATGCTCTACTGACTGGGCTTTATCCTGCCCTCATTTAGAAACACAAATAATCCAGCATACCATCAAGCAGTGTAGCCTGGCAAGCACAGACACATTCAAAGTTTAACGAAGTCAAGGTTTCGGAATTTTTATTTTCATTGTTTAATCAGGATATTTTGTCAATCTTGTTAAAATATATGTTTGAGTGGTCCAGTGACTTGTACTTCTCCACAAGTTCACTGTTCAAGGAAGGTTTCACAATGTGCAAGGCTTTCTGGAAATGTCTGGAGTTGACGGAGCTTGTGTCAAAATTCTCTGAGAGGGCACACATTCCAGCCTATGAAAAACAAATGGGTATTTATATTACATAACTGGTACTGGTTTGTAATAAGGCCAATAGGCACATTAGTCATTCATTTTTATTTCATTTTAACTTATTTGTGTGCTTATATCCAATTTAAGTTCAAGCCAATCTGATTAAAATTAGCTCTACTGGGTCTACCAGCAGGTCTAACAGCATTGCGTGGACTCCCATGTCCAGGTGACATTTCATCTATAAATAACAATTTAAATATCGATCAATTACACTTCTCTTTTTATAGCGTTATTCAGGAGCATACAAATTCTAAAAATATCGGGCGAGACTATTTATGCAATAGGTGAACGTGTTGGTCTATTTCAACATTGACAAAAACATGGGGAAAAGTGGAGTAATAAACTCTGGATTGTGTATAAACAGATTTTATGGCTATACCATCACGGGTTTTTTTTTTCATCTTGAAACAAATTTTATATAAAATTTTATATTGCAATTCACCCAAATCATTTCGTATACCCTCGGCATAATCCCGAATGCTTTCAAATTCTTTTCAAATCACTGGCATGATTTTGCAAGTAAGGTTTTGATTGGTCGAATGAAGTGAAAACTGGACATGAGCTCCAACGGCTGCTGTTAGATCCACATGTAATAGTGGAGCTAATTTTAATTAGATTGAGTTCAAGCATACTGCATCTAGAAATCTATTTGTTCGACAATATTTTTTACTTGTCCAAATAAATAGTTTGTTTTATTCAAGTACAAGGACAATGTTTTATTGCTCAAAATGAAACTTCATTGATTTTCACTTATCCATTGGACAACCACCAAGGTACATTGTCTGAGCATATTTTCGCTTTACAGGACAAATGGACAAGTGCTTATTTCGAACACTGGGACAGTGGTTAGTGTTTAGGAGAAAGAAGAGGGTGTAGTGGTCTTACACCTACCCATTGAGTCGTTAAAACTCACTGGGAGTGGGTACCGGGCTGCGAACCCAGTACCTACCAGCCTCAAGTCAGATGGTGTAACCACACTGAGGCCTGTAAACGACATTGGTATTTACAAGCAGTTATAAAGGTAATGCTAAACTAACCAAATGAACACACTGATCACCAATTAACAAGATAGGGGCTGTCCATAATTTTCAACATTTTCACAAGTATACAAAGAGTACACTTTTGACCACTCCCCTCCCCCCACCTAAAAGTGTACATCCCCAAATGAAAAATGTTGATCGACATTTTTTTTTTTTTTTTTAAGTGTACGCTGTCCCCTTAACCCCCAGCATATGGTTTGTACGCTCGTGAAAATGTTGAAAATTATGGACGGCCCCTTACTTTAGCCGATTATAGTTCCTAAACTGATTTTTGATGTGCTAAAATATTTTTTTTTTTTATAATAAATGCATATCATTCTTATCATGTGTTTACTTCATGAGACTTAAGACACTTAAAATGGTTGTTTTCTCTTTAAATAACAACAACTCATGTCTCAGAGATTGTTTGACATTTTTATTAAAATGGATTTAAAAAGAAAGATACCTACCTCTTTACACAAGTTCTCCAAATCTGCCCCGGTGTAGAATTCTGTATCTTTAGCCAGGTCTTCCAAATTGACATCCTCAACTGGCATCTTCTTCGTATGAACTTTCAGAATTTCCATTCTTGTCTGTAATTATAAGATATAATTACACACAAGGCAGATATTTCTTGAAAAGAAAGGAACAAACTATTTGTATCAACATCTCGGCACATTTTAAACTATGGCTATTTGATGTCTAATATAATTATTTCAACACTTGGTAAGGGCAACACACCATCATTTGTCATGTCATTACTTCTTGTAGCAGCTTAATATACATTTAGTCTGGTTTAGGAAATAGGTCCTCATAAAAAAAAAAAAACTACAAAATTCTGATATACTTTTTGAAATCTGTCTTTGATGATTACCGTACATGTAGGTTGACCTCTTTTAGTATTGAAATAACGCATTGGTTTGAAGTTACTTGTTATATGTAGTACTAACTGATAACTGCAAATGGTATAGTGTCGTTTGTATAAACAGCAACACAAGACATTGATCAGCCATGAGGGCAGGAAAATTTTGAGGTCGACCTATGTTGATTTATTTTTACACTGTACTTGAGAGCTAAAATTACTATAAACTGCTGTACTAAAATTAGTAGTTGTATGACCCTCTCAATAGTGTATTTTTCACAGAATATATTCTGACATTGAAATTGTATTGAACTGCATGGAGTAATTAATGGTGATGTGTAAACTTAAGAGAGTTGGAGAGGAAACTCACTGCCACCACATGTCCTACTGCTACCAAGAAAGCAGTAATGAATCTTTTATATGAACTTCCTCATAGTCGGGTCAGCACATACCTGTATCACAACCTCTGATGTATCTGGGCCGAGATCAGCCAGACAAAGCAGAAAAACATTTGCTAGATTGGTTTATGTGCTAAAGTTCAACCAAATGACCACATCGGGGACAAGTCAAATAATTTGCGAAAGTAAGAATCGCTCATTATCGCTGAACATGAGAAGGTTAAAAACCAAGACCATAGGACTCATTGCATCTCTGGTGAGCATTCTACCACAGAGCTCCATCCTGATCCACATTCAAAATGATAGTGTCAAAAGCCTTGAACAGTTTTAGGTTCCTGTCAAAGAAATGTTGGCTTGCTGTAAAATACTAATTCATACTGATCCATGGTAACATGCTTATAAAGGATACCTTGCAGCAAACAAAAACAAATTTAGGGAGTTTCCTCAGAAGAAAATATGTCAAAATTGTCAGAAATTTTACATCCAAGAGAATGATTAATCAATCAATGTGCCAGCACCTTACATAGCAGAGTTGGGAGAGGCCGTAAAGCCCCCTAAAATACAACACAGTACCCATGTGCAGACCTGCCAACCCTCCCGTATTCCACGGGAGTCTCCCGATATTGATAAATCTCCTTTTACCTGTGCTGGAGACAATTTCTCCTGTTAAATAAATTTTTTGTAAGCAAAAAAAAAAATCGATCCTCTTTTGTCAAAATAACATAAGGGAAGTAACTCTGCCTTTTTTCTCATTCGGAAAAGGTCGACTACTTTCGGTTTTTGAGAATGTAACAGGCCGAATTGTCCCGACTGTTTAACCTTTGCCGAAGCGAGAATTGTGGGATAGCCATTTATATTGTTAAAAAAGCACATGGAGTTTATAAAATGATGTGTTATTATAATGTTTGTTGTACCTTTCGACCGACCGTTCAAAAATTGCGCCAAATTTCCTCAATCAAACCCTTTCTCTTTGGCATTAATTGCTCCATTCAAAATTCCATAGCAGCACCACCACCCGCCTGCTACCGACTTGATCGGGCTGCTGTAGTTCATAAAAATAAACTTGAATGTAAATGCACATTACTCAGTAATGTGCATTTACATTCGAGTTTATTTTTATGAACTACGGGCTGCTGGTGCTCCTTTGCACCTGCCAGTGCAGGCGGTCCCTCTTCTCCCCCCCCCCCCCCCCCAACCTTTCCTGCCATATACGACAGGCGTGCGCTACAACAGCTTGTTCTGAATGTGCACGTAAAACCCTATGACATGACATGACTTGACTTGACAATGTTTGTCGTCATCGTAATGGCTACGAAGCGTGTTGCCACTAATTCAACAGGCTGTATATTGACATTCAGTGTTGTCATATAAAAAAAACCTATCCAATTTAGTTCTAACAACACCTCTGAATTGTAAAATGTCTTCCCACTGGATTACATAATGCAACTATGACGAATCTGAACTGCCAGATTCCCGAGTTGACAGCGATACACACAATGCATGTTAAAATCACATGTCACAGCAAGACAATGAAAAGACCAATTGGCTGTATAAACATACTTGTGTCAGTTAATTTTGTATGTTTGTGCAGTAAAATGTTGGTTATAAGGGTACACTTCAAGAAATTATTTTTGTACAATTAAAAAATGTTGTGTTTGACATTGACATAAAGTTACTCACGGAAATGGGTATAATTCCGGTATATTTCACACCATGTCCGTAATGAGGTTTTACTTATGATTAATGAAAATACAATGTTTATTGCATCATTATAATGATTTTAAATAAGTACCACGCCACCGTTCCTCATTATAGTAAAAACTGAATATTAATTTATAAGATTTATATAAATTTGTCTTTGGTACTTAGGTACACTAACCACAATGGAGAAAACTTGAGTGTTTTCTCTTTTATAGATACATTACCTGTCCTCAAACAAGTGCACCTCCCCCCCACGCAAGTGGTCTGGTCCGAACATCCCAACAGCCAATGGGATGGCCTAAATTCTTCTACTGCATACTGCTCTCTAGTTCCGGTCACATGACTGTAACTTCCTTCTTTTTCCCTGAGCGCATCGCACGGAGAACAGGAAGCGGGGAGGCCCGGGCGGGATGAATCTTGAGGACAGGTAATGTATCTATAAAAGAGAAAACACTCAAGTTTTCTCCATTTCTATAGACATTACCTGTCCTCAAACAAGTGCAGCATTCAACAGATGGTGGTGGGTGCCGAGATCCGTAGATGCTTGTGATAACTCCCCAACCGGAAAGAGGCTGACTAGTGGAAGAATAAGGCCAACCTTGGTAAGCCCTCATCCTAGGGATGCCCGTCACAGACCAATGCAGGTGATGTTAGTAACAACAACCAGAATGGTGGCATCCGTCAGCAGTGGCAGGTACGGCTCCTAGAACACATGGACCAGGAGGCGAAAGCCACATCTCATGCTGGTTCTGACAGGGTGGGAAGACGTAGCCACCAGGGATGCAGGTGTTAGGTAACCCTCACGTATTGAAGTGTTATAGTTTTTCAATAACAAGCGACAACCTAATGAGGTGCATCCGTCAGAACATTGAACAAAACAAGACCCCCGAGTGTTTTCTGTCTAGTACACCAAAGATCTGTTAGTTCAATAACGACAACCAATAACCACATGCAGTGCAGGGTAAAGGTTATCGAGACAAAAGTTCCGGCACCAGTACGTGAACTGTGCAAAAGAACAAAAGTCTAAGCAATCCTCATCTGTCTATTCGATGGACATCTCGGTATGCAGCCCAGAATCAGACAGACATCAACGGCGACGAGGACGGCTTGTATTCAACAGAGTCTGTGCAGCAACAACCGGACCCAGATGATGGAACCCCTCAACGTCTTCTGTGGAGACATCCCTCAGATAATAGTTGGCGAAGATGGAGTCCGTAGCCCAGAACCAACCAGTGATAATGTGCTGAATGGGTGTGTTGCAGTGCAGGGACATCGTGGCAGCCAAGGCACGGAGTTCATGCGGATTAGAAGCAGACGGAGCAGGTAAACCCTCTTTCTGATAGGCGGTCAGGATAGAAGACCGGATCCAGGTGGCCACCGTGTTCTTGGTAAGGTCCCTCAACCGACTCTGGTTACAGGAAAGGAAAAGTCTTTTGCGATGTTGTCGAAAAGATCTGGTCCTCTCGATGTACTGGTGCAGGGCTCTGACAGGGCACAACGCCAAGTCCTCAACGTCCGCCGGACCAACGATAGAGGAGAGGGCCTGCACAACATACGAACGAGGCGCTTGGTCTGGTAACTGATTCTTTGCAACAAAGTTCATGAGTAACCCCAAGTTGACTGCACGCCGATCTTGGTGAAAACGTACCAAGTCTACATCAAGAGCATGGAGTTCTGAGACACGGGCAGCCGTGGCAAAACCGAGTAAAAACACCGTCTTCCGCATCAAGTCTTGCAGGGAAGAGGATTCGATCGGCTCATAAGGTGCGGTCGATAACGCTCGTAACACCAGATTCAGGTCCCATCTTGGTGGCCGAAACCGGTGTACTTGATCATCAAGGCGAAACCCTTTGATCATCTTATGGATCTCAGGAATACCCGATAACTTCGTTCCAGTAGCGACATCACGAACAGTAGCGATGACCGAAACGTACCCAGCGATGGTAGACCCCTTTAATCGTAAAGTGGTCCGCAGATACAGCCAAAAAACCCAGCAAGACGAAGTATCTGGATCGTCTGAGGTTTGAGGTTTTGCCGGACACACCCTCGGTGAAAGCAAAGCCATCTGACGTTGTAAGCCACAGTAGTAGATGATCTGTGCGCTTTCAAAATGGCCGCCGTAGACTGTGAAGAAAAACCTTTCTTTCTCAAACTCTTGGCGATAAAGTCCACGCGTGCAGTTGGAACAACTGCGGACGTGGATGGTATAGTCTTGACGTGGGATGCAGCAACAGATGATCCCAGTCTGGCAGCGGTAAAGGATGTGGATCGACAAGACGTATTAGATCTGGATACCACATCCTGAATGGCCACATTGGAGCAATGAGTAACAGGCGACAATGGTACAGCTGAAACCTCTGAAGCACCCTTGGAAGGAGGATTCGTGGAGGAAAAGCGTACGCGTCCATCTGTTCCCAGCTGATGGCCAAGGCGTCGAGATCCAGAGCTTCGGGATCCAGCACCGGAGACACGTAAACCCTCAGCTGATGGTTGAATCGTGTGGCGAAGAGATCGATGTTTGGTGTCCAAAGTCTGTCGCACACCCATCGAAACGCTTCGGGATGGAGCATCCATTCCGTCGGCCGCGACCTCTAAGCATAAAATGTTGCGCCGACGTCAAAATTACTCTTGCAATGATACTTCATGAAACAGTAAGAGAGTGATTCAGGAATCAAGACATCGGAAACAGCGACCCCGTGATACAGGCAAGAGCCAAGACAGCGTAGCAACTCGCTACGCTACATGCCCGCAAAACAGCAACCGGCTAAAATCCACGGCCGTCACACCACCCGGTGCGAAACAGCAGCAGAGACCATCTAGACAGCATCGGTCACGAACTCTGGCGGTAACAACAGTAAACGTCAGTGAGTTGATAAGCCGCAATGAACCATAGGAAAACGGTGACGGTAAAACCCCCGTACCACGTGATGGCAACTGGATAACTTCCGGAACCAGCGGAAGTAGCGACTGTCTTGCATCGCCACCGGATATAGAGAACGATCTGCCGAATGTCGCTGAACCTTCCTCGAACAAGAGAATATCGGTGCACGGGATCTCAACACAAGTGACCGGACCAGTAGACTTTCTTCGTCACCAACCCGGAACGCTTGTAACGTCGACCCCTTCACGGCAAAGAGCCGTATGTAGACCACAGGTCTGCCAAGATTACCGGCGTGTGCTGAAAGTCAAGAATGGATCGCTTCAGGCAAGTCGGTTGACGATAGTGTGCAATCGTAGTGCACATCGACGTCACGGAAGATATAAGGTAGACCAACATCAAAGTCGACGGCTAGAACAAGGCATATCCTCTGGCATCCTGCACATGAGGAGTTATGGTCGCCATGTACAACATGTACGCTGAACTGAAGCCATCGACAGGACGTGCCAATCTGTAAGTTCTAGGAAGACGTCTGGTCCCGCCGGAAACAGCGTCATCCAAGGCCGGCGTCACACCGTTGAAGGATAGGTTAAAGACGGGATACGTTCGTTGTGACGAATGGGGAACGGCACAAACGAAGTCTACTCAAGTAAACCGACATCGGATCAGTCCTCAAACGGAAACCTTCTAGAATGGTGCGAGTGGACTGTGAAGTGACGAAAGCATATACACCGCAGCGAGACAAACAGTCACAGCCATGTGGGTCACTGCGTCCGGATCTTCTATAACGGAAGGTGCCGACGCATCATCTGGAAAATCGGTCAGTAACCTGGCACAGGCACTTCGATCCAATGTACTGGCTGCATCGGAAACACGGACCGTGGACGGTCCCGTCAGGAGCCGGTGTAACCCTGAACGCCGAATCAGCTGCCGACTGGTGTGGACGGTACGATGTACACGGACCGGCAGGAGCCGGTGGAACCCTGGACACTGCACCACTTCGATCGATCACGGGACGACGGTACCGAACGGTGAGCCGATGACGCAATTTTCCAATTCGTTACAGGGCTCCGTCTGCTTGCTGGAACAACGATACGCACGGGCCAGTTACTGGTAGCCGTGTAAACCGACGGGGGCCTGTGGCAGCCAACGATCGAATGCCGATATCTGCCGGTGGAACCTCCGTGGCGATCATCGAACCCGGACCCTTCTTGGCTGAAACCGGTGGATGGGCCAGCGGCGGTAGCATATCAGATATGACAGCCAGACAATCCCTCAGTGACAAGTGGTCCGCCGCATCCAGATCTTCCAGCACCGCATGAACCGATACATCATCAGAAAGTCACGTAGCACCCGTGAACAGGCCAGTCGCTCTGGTCATGGCCCGATGGAGATACCGGAGAACCGGACCGTGGGCGGTCCCGTGTGGATACCAAGGAACGGATGACCACATCGTCGTTGGATGTGGCAAGGACGGCAACATGTCGTAGACAGCCGCCAAGCAATCCCTCATAGTCATATGGTCCGTAGAGTCGGGCTCTTCAATGACAGATGCCGCAGGCGCTTCATCACCAAAGTCTCGTAGAACTCGAGCACAGGCCAATCGATGTACCGTAATGGAAGCCGCTGGTTAAACCGGACCGTAGATGGTCCCGTCTAGCCCTCGGAGGCCTTGGAAGCCACATCAACTGAAGGTTGGCGCTGACGATCTGTGGAACCCGTAGGGAGCCATACAGGTCATGTGGAACGGCTACGGTCCCGGCTCCGATGCGCCGAAGGGGACTTCCCCGCCGAAGATCGGTGAGCCTTGGAATCCGTGGAGCGTCTATCTGAATGAGCCGGCTTCTTAGAGGGCTGCGTAGAGACCGCAGGCCTGTCATCCGAAGTCTTAAGTAACGGTGGAGCTGAAGAAGCCGCACCCCCTGAAGAGGGGACTGGAACCGGACCTGACCCCGAACTCGCCGATTTAGGTAAGGTCGCCATTGACGCCATTGTTTTCTTCCAGCATGGTCGGTAGAATTGAACGTAACTCTTCCGCCACGGAGTCAGCAATCGAAGGCGAAGATTCCACCTTCTTGGTCCTCGAAGATTCCACCTTCTTGGTCCTCGCTGACACCACCTTCAGGTAAGCCGCGAACTCGACATCAGACAAGCCCGCACAAAGGTCGCATCTAGAAGTGAGGCCACACGAACACGACAACCTGGGTCGCCGCCGGCTAACTTCTTGCAGCGTAACACGCTCGAACTAGTCGCCTGAACATTATCAGATATGATAATAGTAATTTTTCAATCTGTGAAAAGAAAGAAAAACCAACCATAACACAAATACAAAGCCGGTAAATAAAGACGCCATTTTGCAAATGGCGTCCGACACGACAACCGGCGATATAACAACATTTCATGTAATTAACACTTGGCAAGTCAAGCGAAATACGCGAAAGACATATGAAAGCTAACGAAAGCTAACGAAAAATTAAGGTGAAAAAACATTTCACCCAAACACAAAGCCAGTCAACACAGACGCCATTTTGCAAATGGCGTCCGACACGACAACCGGCAATATAAACAACATTTCATGTAATTAAACGCTTGGAAGTCAAGTGAAATACGCGAAAAGAACATACGAAAGCTAATGAAAATGAAGGTGAAAAACATTTCACCCAAACACTAATACAAAACCAAAGGTCTTATAAAAGTTGACTTCAAACAGAGCCAAGCAAAAGGACGTCCAGACCCTTTAGCGAAGAGAAAAAGAAGGAAGTTACAGTCATGTGACCGGAACTAGAGAGCAGTATGCAGTAGAAGAATTTAGGCCATCCCATTGGCTGTTGGGATGTTCGGACCAGACCACTTGCGTGGGGGGGAGGTGCACTTGTTTGAGGACAGGTAATGTCTATAGAAAATGATAATGTAATGCAACCTGTGTAAGGCTGTAAGTGTAATACTGTAAATGTACTAATTAATTTTTTAATTTCTTGTTCATGTTCTTAACATTTTTGGATAAAAAAAATTTTTTTTTTTTAAATATGTATTAAATCATAATAATATTTAAACTTTAAAAAAAAAATAAAAAAAATGCCAAGATCTAAGGTTAACAAGTATATATGACATTATATAGTATTCATATAACTTATTGTAATAATTTTTTTTTTTAATCATGCGATTTTGGGTTAAATTGTGTGAATTAAAAAAATCTCCTGCTTTTTGACAAAACCTTCTGTTTTTTCAACACCCACCTCCTGCTTTCTCTTGACTAAAGGTTGACAGGTCTGCCCATGTGAGCTTAAACGTATCCTCTTTAGTTTAAATGTGCCCTTTTTTCTACATGCAGTTGGAGAAATCCCTCTATCATGTCAGGTCAGAGTGTTTAACGTGGACATTCAGAACAAGCTGTTGTAGCGCACGCCTGTCCTGGGCACAGGTGCCGACCTCGGCTGACTCCTCTGTCCAGGACAGGAAATCCCTCTATTACCGTGCTCTGATTCTTGTGTTAGGCAAGTTACGATCCTGTCTGCTCTAGAGATGTCATTAAAACAAACATTACAATAATTTTGTTGTTTAATTCTTGTTTGCCCGGACCACTAACAGCAATACTGTTGGTCAGGAGGAGTTATGTAGATGATTTTGTCGGCTCTAGAGATTATTATAAAAGAAAACAAACATTATATAAAAAAACCCCATTAATTCTTGTGTGCCCGGACCACTACCTGTTGGTCTGGAGGAGGAATGTAGATGATTCTGTCAATGCGGCCGGGTCGGAGGATGGCATCGTCCACTAAGTCCGGTCTGTTGGTGGCCGCCACGACCAGGACCTTGTTCTCGTCAACAGTGTGCAACTCCTGGGTGGAGGTCTGTAACAGAACACAAACATATTGTCATATCTGGTCACAAATTTAGTACAATTATAGGGTCGGATATAGCCCGGTGGTAAAGCGCTCGCTTGATGCACAGTCTGTCTAGGATTGATCCACGTTAGTAGACCCATTGGGCTATTTCTTGCTCCAGTCAGTGCCCAACAACTGATATATCAAAGGTCATGGTATGTGCTATCCTGTCTGTGGGATGGTGCATATAATTTAAAAGAACCCTTGCTGCTAATTTAAAAATGTAGTGGGTTTCCTTTCTAAGACTATATGTAAAACATTACCAAATGTTTGACATCCAATAGCCGATGATTAATAAAGCAATGTGCTCTAGTGGTGTCATTAAACAAAACAAACAACTTTTAGTATAATTATAGGATATTAAAAGAGCTTCCATTTCATATCATGAGGTTTAGTGAGGGACATAAAATTGATAACAAATGGTAGCAAGTTTAATATGCTATTTATTACTCCTTAATCAATTTCAATTTATATCGCTAAACTCGTTTGATTAACGTTCTGGTAAGATCGTATGAAATCATTGTATACATAAAGGTGTTATGTCCCACTTGACGTTCAAGCGAGATGTAACACTTTAAAGGAATGGCTTTTGGACTGGTATGCATATTCAACGATACATAATGCACATTATTGCTTAATATCAACAAGTATAATCGTATAGTTAATTAATAAAACGGTTAAATGTGACGGCTATTATATATATCGGGCGCAGCCATTTTGTACCATCCCAGTGAATACGCCCTCTGGCAAGCTGTTGGTTACGTAATACCTAACGTGTCACATCAGGAATGAGTCTTCGAACTGAAGAAACAAAACATATCTGATTTTTGCGGATGCATCGCAATGTTCTGTTATAATATCCATCCCAGTAACATAGCATCGTGTATATGTGGTTTATTTTTCAATACAAAATAAACCACCATTGTCAAAGTTTTCAAATAACTGCATTATGTTTTGTATATAAATTAAGTGTTTTCTTGGTTAATTGGTCTTTTCTTTCTGTGGCCTGTACCTGTGGTTCTTGATTAGCAGGTGTATATTTAGACGGTCCCCAGACACTGTGTCTAGACACACTAAAAAAACGTGCCTCTTTAATTAAGATCACAGGGTATTGTGTGATAACCTCAAATTGTAATGGACCTTACCAGACGTCCTGCTGCTTTATTACTGTAAGTAATTCTGTAAAACCCTTGATTAAGTGCATTTTCCCATCTAAAATCACAAAACTGACCAATTACGTAGTCCTAAAAAAAGAGAAAATTATCACTTGGGTATCGTGAGTGGTTGTTTTTGCTCGAACGTATCCTACCAATAAGCCTAAGAATATGAATTTTTTCTTTGAATTTTTTAAAAGAAAAAAATACTATAACTACCTTTAATATGTACCAAGATATTTTTAACTATATGGGTAATAAAAAATCACTTCTCTATGCTAGGTGATTGTCTACAATTTATAACTGTTATACATCAATAAATTTGCCAAAAATTACACAAACAATTCTTATGAGGATAAAACAAAAAATGTCTACAAAGCCAACTTAAAACAAGATGTGATCTGTTTTCAAGACCTTTGTATGTGAACTTCCTTCAAGTTCCCTCTCCCTCACGCTGTCTGTTTTGTCGTCGAGGCGAATGCCGATGCCGTCCATTTCATTGAGCAGAGCCGACAGCACTCTCTCCTGAACACCGCGGTGAGACCCCGACTCCGATCTCTTGCCAACGATCGAGTCTATCTCGTCCAGAAACAAGATGGATGGCGACAGGGCCCGAGCCTTTTGAAACACCTGTAACAAAGAGATGTATTCAAAATAAAACAAAAGACACTACTAGATCAAACTGATTTATCAGTCATCGGCTAATGGATGTAAACATTTGGTAATTTCGACAGTGTTAGAAAGGAAACCAGCTACATTTTTTGCATTAGTAGCAAGGGATCTTTTATGTGAACCATCCCACAGACAAGACAGCACATACCATGGCCTTTTATATATATATATACCAGTCATGATACACTGGTTGAAGCTAGAAATAGTGCAATGGGCCCACCGATGGGGATCAATCCCAGACCAACCACACATCAAACGAGCACTTTACTACAGGGCTATTATGTCCCACCCCATTATTTAAATAAAACATGTTTTAAAATATGAATATTTATTTATGCAGTAAGTTTTTACAGGAAAATATTGAGATTTGAATGACATCTCAGCATATTGTTTCTGTGCTTGCAATGTACAAGGTCCTACTACAAACAGGATGACACTTTTTGTGTGGAACTAGGGCAGTCCCCCATTTCTTTTGAGTTACTTTAAGGGGGAGGGGTTTGTAGTATTCATGTCCATAGTGTATATGTTGATTGAAATAATGCAAGCAGCAGCTTTAGCCACATATATTACTATTGTCATCTATGGGAACTAAGTTGGTGGTAAAAAAAAAAATGTAAACTGATTTTTTGAAATTTGGAGAACAGAACAAAAGGTGTGTAAGGGTTGGGGAAGAGACCAATCATGCAAATATTATTATTGTAACCAAACAATAGTTACATAGGTAAAACTCATGTGCACATACTTACAAAGATATTTACATGTACCTAGTACGATTTTGAAATATTGTCCCTTGCTACTGATAAGGTATCATTAAATAAACATTTCTTTCCTTTTTTATCCAATAAAAAGTAGTTCATCATTCAACAGAATAACAACAGCAAATAATACCCACCTTGGATCGGATTGAGGCTGGTAGGTACTGGGTTTGTATCCCAACTGAGGCAATGGAGGATTTTTCATGCCAACCCAGAGTAAGTGCACCACTAGGGTCAGTGGGTAGGTGTAAGACCACATTCGGGTGCGATTATGGGTGTGTCTCCACATGGGGGATGATTACCATTGCATTGCAGGTTCTGTGTACCCTGGGCTTGGGTGATACCGAGATAGCTCTACTGACAGCAAGCGTGGAGTACGGCCCTGTCAAGTAGTCCCATACCGAAATGGAAATACTGCGGCTTCACCATTCATCTCATCATCATCATCATCATCATCATCCATGTTTGTAATGTCCAAAAACAAAAAAATATCTTTGTCTCTGTGTTAAAAAACCCTAAAAACAAACAACAGCAAATTATAATACCTCGGCTATCATTCTCTCAGAGTCTCCTACGAAAGGTGAGTAGAGCTGAGCTCCACTCAAGGCCACGAATGACGACCTGATTGCCGTGGCAGCAGCACGTACAAGAGTTGTCTTGCAGCATCCTGGCGGTCCATACAGCAGAACACCCTTCGTCCTGGGCAGGCCCATTCGCCGGAACGCTTCGGGGTGCAGCATCGGCCATTCAACAGCCTGAAACAATCAAAATACTCAACCTTTTAATAACAACAGGGCTTCAAGAATTTTTATAAAATCCACTAGCCATGGGATCAGTGATTTAAAACATTTAGTAGCCACAATTAAAAATTCACTAGCCCTACTTTATTAATAATAGTAATAATCAGATATGTCACCTAAAGAAGGAGATACAGCTTAAACATACTAACATTGGGTGATTGGGGTGGGGACAGGATATTCATATTTACAACATAGACTTAACTGCAACATTTGACTTTTCTTTTCACTAGCCATAGGGCCAGGTAATAGTAGTTATTTATTAGCCCAACATTGAATATTACTAGCCATGGGAGTGGGGCTACCATAATCCTGAACGAAATTATGTTTATTCATCCATCTACTTGAATCCACTGACCAGGGTTTCTAGAATTTTTATAAAATCCACTAGCCATGGGATCAGTGATTTTACAAATTTACTAGCCACAATTAAAAATTCACTAGCCTTACTTTACTTTAAGTTAATACAATTTTATTAAATAATAGTAATAATCTGATATGTCACCTAAAGACGGAGATAGAGCTGAAAAACACTAACATTGGAGGATTGGGGTAGGAGCAGGATGTTCATATTAACAAAATAGACTTAACTGCAACATTTGACGCACAAAAAATTCACTAGCCCTCGGGCATGGCAATATTAGTTATTCACTAGCCCAACATTGAATATCACTAGTCATGGGAGTGGGGCTACCATATTCTAGAAGCCCATGCATCCATCCCCATCATCCACCCATTAATCAGCTCTCTCAACTATCCATCCATCATTAACACAAAATAGACTCATGTTTCTGAAAGAGCCTTTAGAAAGCAAACATATATGAGGTCATGCCTGATAGTACTTTGTACTTATAAAAAGATGAGGGTTTCCCCTCTCAAGGAAATTAATGACAATATGCATTACTTAGCACTAAACGTTTTAACTATAAAATATTTAAAATGTTTAATATGAAGGAAGGAAACGTTTTATTTAACGATGTACTCAACACATTTTATTTACGGTTATATGGCGTTGGACATATGGTTAAGGACCACACAGGTATTGAGAGTGGAAACCTGCTGTCGCCACTTTATGGGCTACTCTTTTTCGATTAGCAGCAAGGGATCTTTTATATGCACCATCCCACAGACAGGATACCACTTACCACAGCCTTTGATATACCAGTCATGGTGCACTGACTGGAGCGAGAAATAAAGTGTTTAATACAACATACATAGATGTACATGATGATTATGAATCTGTCATTGTATCTCTGCATTGTCAAAGGGTTTTACGTGCACATTCAGAGCAAGCTCTTGTAGCGCACGCCTGTCATGGGCGCAGGTGTTGACTCACACCGGCTCCTCCGTCTCGGATGGGAAATGAGATGCTACAGTTAAATTAAATGTACCTGCTTGATCTTTATCTTAACATCGTCCAGTCCTCCAATGTCTGTCCAGGCCACAGGCTGAAGACTGACAAGACCTACAGCATCCTTCTGTAGAGACGGTCGCAGAGTTTTAAACACGGTCAGGAAATGGGACATGGTGACTGGGCAAACCTGTGAAATACAGTAATTTACACTCTCTTATAAATCTTAATGATTCATGAATATACAAATACTTACCAGTACATATATATATATGAAGAGTTTTATTGCAAAACGCGATAAACGCCATATTAAAAACCATTGTGTGAAGACCACTTAGACACTGTTCACACGTAGACAAACACAAGTTCAAATTCAGTTTTCAACAAAACGCGATACGATTGTCTGAGGATATATCGCAGATTGCAGAGAAACTGGTGTAGTGTTTATGATGGTTTGGAATAAATGTTTTTAGGATTGGGTGTGCATAGTGGCGTTTATCCCGTTTTGCGATGAAACCTTTCATATATATATATATATATATATATATATATATATATACACACATATACACACACATATATACAAACACTATAGGAACCTTGTTATATGAACAGTATGGCTGTCCCCAAAACTGACAGAATAAACAAATTACACTAATCAAGACAGATATGCAATAGCCCCACCCCACCCCACCCCCCACTCCAGTGTTGAAGCAAATTCCCAAATTCGGACAAAAATGATATAAATATTCGGGCAACATAAGTTGGCCTGAAACCTTTTTACCATGTACACATGTATTTGTATCATTCTACTCACAATATTAGTTAGAAAAAATGCATAGTGATTCGTTTGCAACCCTATATAGTTGTTTGGCACTAAGACTAATAAGAATAAATGTTGTTATTCAGATTCGGGCAGTTTTGTTTAATTCAGGCAAAAGTCAGTCTGCATCCATAAAAAATGGGAGCCCATGATAAAAAATAGTCTCCACTGGATTCAAAAACTTTTTGTTTTTCAATGCAAACAAAAAAGTGCACCATGATTGGTATATCAAATGTTGTGGTATGTGATGTCCTGTCTGGAAAAGTGCAAATAAAAAATTCATAATGAATTTTTTTTATGGATTTTAGGAAAGCCACTACACAAGACATACCATGGCCTTTGATATACCAGTTGTGATGCACTGGCTACAATGAGAATTAGCCCAATGGACCCACCGATGGGGATCGATCCCAGACCGACCATGCATCAGGCGATGGCTTTACCACTGGGCTACATCTGTGTATGTGTGTATGTGAACACTGTACAGAATATACCTAGCTTAGATCACTGAGCAATGGTGACACAATCTGCTCCATGGTGAGATAAGCTGCTTCACTTGGACTAGCTGCATGTACATGTGTGTGTGTGTGTGTGTGTGCCAACTGTAGGGTGTATACTTGGCTTAGATCACTGAGCAATGGTGACACAGTCTCCTCCATGGTGAGATAGACCACTTCACTGCACAGAGTCTGCCCTTGGACTAGCTGCATGTACATGTACATGTGTGTGTGTGTGTGTGTGTGTGTGTGTGTGTGTGTGTGTGCCAACTGTATGGTGTATACCTGGCTTAGATCACTGAGCAATGGTGACACAGTCTCCTCCATGGTGAGATAGACCACTTCACTGCACAGAGTCTGCCCTTGGACTAGCTGCATGTACATGTGTGTGTGTGTGTGTGCCAACTGTATGGTGTATACCTGGCCTAGATCACTGAGCAATGGTGACACAGTCTCTTCCATGGTGAGATAGACCACTTCACTGCACAGAGACGCCAGGTCTGCCCTTGTATTAAGCTACATGTGCATGTGTGTGTGCCCACTGTATGGTGTATACCTGGCCTAGATCACTGAGCAGTGGTGACACAGTCTCCTCCATGGTGAGATAGACCAATTCACTGCACAGAGACGCCAGGTCTGCCCTTGGACTAGCTACATGTACCGTATTTTCCCATGTATTATGCGCACTTTTTTATTAGAAAATACAGGTTAAAAATGGGAGTAAGCACTATACAATAGAAAAAACTATCTTTTAAAAATGTCCAACGATCACCCATAAAAAATCACTGATCAGTAGTTTACGGTACTTTACAGGTTATTGATAGTGTTCATTACAACGAAACGCCAAAACCCTCTTAAAAATTGCTTTTCACTTGTGATGGTTAGTATTCATACCTCACCAAAAAGTGCACAAAAATTACAAAACAGGACCGTAAATATTTTTAATTTCCATATTTAATTCGGCCATTTCCGTCAAACCAGAAATATGCCACACTCCTATAAATTTAGAAATCTTGTGCATTCACGTTAAGCACAAGAACCAAATGTAATATGTTATATTTTTGTTTTCATTTATTTATTAGTCATTTACAGTGTATGGGTATATAATTTTGTTTTGATTTATGCATGTGACATGTAAGTACGCAAGTACTAGCCTATGTTTACCTGGCTTAGATCACCGAGCAATGATGACACAGTCTCCTCCATGGCCAGATAGGCTGCTTCACTGCACAGAGATGCAAGGTCTGCACCAACATAGCCATTGGTCAAAGCGGCCAGTCGATCCATGTCCACGGTTTCGTCCAGCAACATGTTGGCACAGTGGATCTCTAAAATATCCTTTCTCTGAGGTCTGTCTGGAACATTCATCAGCACCTGCAGTTATAAAAGAAAGTAATAGTTCATTGGATGGATATTTGATAGGAAGAATGGAAGGATAGATGGTTGGGTGGATGGGATGGGATGAAGGATCAATTAATGGATGAGTAGATGGATAGATGGATGGATGGATGGATGGATGGATAAGTGAATAGATGGGTGGATGGATGAGTATTTGGATTAATGGGGAGGTGAGCACATTTATTTGTATGAATGGATAGATCAACAGATGGTTGGATGGTTGGATTGATCGACAAATGGATGGATGGATGGATTGATGGAAGGATGGATTGATGGTTGAATGGATGGATGATGGATGAACAGTTCAGAGAATGTGTTTGGATGAATAGATGGAGGGATGGACGGACGAATGGATGGATGATGAGTTAGAGCATAGCTTTGGAATGATGGATGGATATATGGATAGTTGGATGGCTTGATTGATGATTGGATTAATGGATGGACAGACGGATGAATGGATGGTTGGATGAATGATTGGATGGGTGAATGGATGGTTGGATGATTGGATGGATGAACAGGTTAGAGCATGTGTTTGGATGCATGGATGGTTGAATGAATGGATGGATGGATGAGAGGATAGATGGATGGAAAGATGTATTGATGGTTGAATGGATGGATGGATGGATGATGAATGAACAGGTTAGAGCATGTGTGTGGATGGCTGGATGGTTGGATGAACAGATAAATATAGATCGCACCTCTCTATCAAATCGACCAGGCCTCCTTAAAGCCGGGTCTAGAGCTGACGGACGATTTGTAGCTCCAATTACCACTAACCCTTCTGTCTGCTGCAAGCAATCCATGGATAACATCACAGCACTGGTCACCCTCGAGCTGTGGGCTTGTGCTGCTTTTCCTCTCCTTGGACACAGTGCATCAATTTCATCGATGAATAATATACACGGCCCTTCCTTACTCAGTCTCACAGCTTGCTGAAAAATCTTCTGAATTTTCTCCTCACTCTCTCCTGGATGAGGTCCCAATACCTCTGGTCCATTAATAACCACCAGGGCTGCACCACAGATCTGAGATATGTGTTTTATAATGGTTGTTTTTCCACACCCTGGCGGTCCACGAAGTAACACGCCACGAGGATGAGGTACACCCAAGTATTTAAAAGCATCTGCATGTTCCAGAGGCAACTGAATGAGATCTTTTAATGCTTCTATCACCAGTTTTGTTCCTCCAATGGGTTGTTTGTGATGAATCAACAAATTGTGCCGTTCCTCGCTTTCAATTTTATTGATATTGATTTCTGTTCCTTCGTGGATCACCACCGCTTGGGATGTATCAGGTGTTTTGGCATTTACAACAACTGAACAGATGCCATATGCTTGAGCTAAGCTTGATGTTTTCAGAGATACGGAACACTGTGGTAATACACACAACCCCCTAAGACACTTCAGACAATTGTTTTGAAGTCTTCTCTGGACACCAGGAACATCTTTCCAGTTTTCAAAACGAGACCAATCTTTCAAGACAACAGTGACATTAACTGCTTCAGCCTTGGATGTTTTTAAAATACTGATCTTGTTTTCCAATCCTAATAAATCCTGTTTACAGTAATTTAAAGATACAGTGTCATCGTACCATAGATGCAGTTCTTTACTAGGCTTGCTCGGCCAAACCCTACACAACACAGTTCTCATGTCCAGACAGATCTGAATGTAGGAACCTAGAGGGATTCCAAGGATAGAAATAACAGATGGAGATATCCAACATTGCTGTATGTTAATCTCCTTCTTTTCACATGGGTGAAGAATGAAATGTTGGACATGGTCCATCTCGTTCATGTTAATTTGTCTTGCATTTACTGTAAAACCTGTTACAGCCAACACTGCTTTCCTGGCAACGTCTTGTACCTAAATTATACACAGAAAAGAAGAAATATTTTTATTCATTTAACAATACACTCAACACATTTTGACTTACAGATATATATGGCATCAGTCAAGATCCATACAGAAAACAACAGAGGAAACTGTTTGACACTATGCCATAACAGCAATGGCAGAACATGTATATATCACAGCCTTTGTTAGGACAGTTGTGGAGCACTGTTTGCAACAAAACATAGCTCAATGGGTCCCCCTAGATTTACCATTGGGCTATATATATATCCTGTCCGCATTTCACTCTTTCGTTAACACTCATATTAGAGTAATTGGTCAAATGATTCAATTGAGCAATGATCGACCAACTCAATTTTAATCAGAACATCTTATATTCTATCATGCACACACCACCTGCAACACTCCACAAGGTTACAAAAAAAAGTTTGTTTTGTTTAACAACACTACTAGAGCACATTGATTAATTAATCATCAGCTATTGGATGTCAAACATTTGGTAATTCTAACTTGTGGTCATCAGAAGAAACCCGCTACATTTTTCCTAATACAACAAGGGATCTTTTATGTGCACTTTCCCAGACAGGAAAGCACATACCACAGTCTTTGACCAGTTGTGGTGCAATAGTTGTAATGAGAAAACCCCAATCAGTTGAACAGATCCACCGAGGTGGTTTGATCCTGCGATACAAGCACCTCAGGCTCAAGCGAACTCTTAACTGACCGAGCTAATCCCGCCCCACAACATTATGATGACCGACGTTGCGATTTCGTAAACTTATTACAGTGTCATTCAAATTACACTCTAATTTCAACATGATTTTAAAACTTACGCCACCCCTTATACCAAGAAAATTATATCTATTTTATTTGTCATTAAAAGTAATTAAAATGCAAACTAGCGTGTTGACTTTCATGGGCGCCGACATATTGGTTGTATAATAGTGAAATTTGTGATTGAACGAAAACGAAAATCAATACCAACACAAAGTTAAATCAAATAGTATTCAGTTTTAAACATCCAAATGAAAAACATTTACTAAAATTGTATTTTGTAAATAGATTAAACAATTTGGTTATTGAAAAATAAATCACAATTAGTTTTATTATAATTTCCATTGTTTCGGTTAAAAAGCAATTTTATGTTTTGAGATACACAAAATGGCCACCTCCATCAGAGGCTGTTTCTCAGCCTTCAGACATTTAGAACGACTTGTTTCGCGTTCTTTCATTCATACACAGTCATTGGCATACGCCAAGAAAATGGTCGGAGGTATATAGTATTCATTACGTACATTTTTATTTATTTACTTTTTTAAATACTGCATATTTGGCGACGAAAAGGTACCGAGTCCGTTCGCCCTTGTATTGTTGTAACTTAAGTTTCAAAGGAGTTCGTCCTAAAGTCTGCAGGCTGCCTTTTAGCTTTCTGTGAAATATTCTTTAAGAGGGGTGAAAATATATGGAAGCTGATTTTGACATTAATAATTCTGATGTAATGTTTAAATACCTTAGCATGTCATGACCGTGTTAGATTACATTTCGAGTTACAGTAATAAAGTTTAAAGACCATCCACGATTCCATGGGGTTGCGACGATTTACCCAGTACTACCCAATACTACCCAATACTTACTTAATACTACCCAATACTTACTCAATACTACCCAACACTTACCCAATACCACTACTAACTATTATATCATCACGCAAGAACCCCTAAAGTTAAACCTGGATATTAGTTACATGTGTTGTTTGCGGTGAATTGTATACACCGCAGACTCCAGTACGTTGACATATCTCCCTTCGTTCACCCTTCTATAATACGAATAATATATACCTGGTACAATATATAATAGGTTTAACTTTGTAAAACTATGTATGCAAGAAATGAAACAACAAATCTAGAAAGATATCACATGTTTAATGATATTATTGATATTAACAACAACAATCATATTCATATTTGAATAATTCACATATTATTTATCGAATGTTTGCTTAAAACACACTCCCACTTTGTGTCTTGGGAACATAACAAGAGGGGTGTGAATTCTGAGCACAATCACAAGTAATTTCTATTTTTTTCGTCAAAGTTTTAGATTTTTCAGATTTTTATCATTTTCTTTGGCCTGTTTTTTTTCCACATGACAGTTTGAGCCTAGGACACACAAAATCGGCAGCTTGTGTAGCACGCACGAAGTGATCGTTCAATTGATTTTTCTTTTTTGCCAAGAATTTTTTTAACAGTCTTTCCTTTTCGTCTGCCCACGAGTCAGATTCGTATTCAATACATCATGAAATACTAACTACAAAAAACCCAGAAGCTCAAAAACTGCATCTAATAAACTGGTAATGTGGTATTAGGTAAGTATTGGGTAAATCGTTGCACCGATCCATGGTATTATTCTGTCTTTGGCCTTTGAGATGGTGCATATAAAAAGATTCCTTGATGCTAATAAAATATTAACAGTAACCCATGGTGTGGTGCCAGCAGGTTTTCTCTCTAATTAACCTTAATTAAATATGTTTAGAGTGTCATTAAATAAAACATTTCTTTCTTTGTTTAGGCAAAATGATGGGACAGGCCATGGAGAAGGTGCGACTTGAAGTTGAAACCGATGCCGAGAAGCTGGCCAAGTACTGCTGTGGTGCCAACATTCTGACCAGTGGCTCCGATCCCGAGATAAAACCAGACTCAGAGTACCCGCAGTGGTTGTGGGAACTGCGTACTGATAGAAAACCGCTCGATATTACCGAGCTCGACGAGAACGATATTCGCTACTGGAGACGACTTCGTAGTGTTACGATCAAAAGGAAAAACAGAATGCTTGGTGTGGAGAGAATTAAAAAATGAGTTACATTTTTTATTTAATGATTTTAATAATAACTTACTGTATTTGGGACTACATTTGTTTGAGTAGTGACTCTGCCATCTCTGTAATCATGTGCTGTTGATGAAATATATATTCGTGTATTGTGAAATTTTGTACTTGTCCATTATAAAAAATAAAATGTTTGACACTGCTCAAGTTAGAACACATAAAAAGTGTCCATCTTGAGTTTCCTGCCATTGTAACATGTTTTCAACCAGGCCCATACCGGAGGGGTGGCGGGTGTGATTTGGGTTTGCGAAGTAAATGTTCAAATATTTACAACAGTGACCATCTTTTATGATGTCAGCACTCACAAAGATCCTTTTTTTGAGTTTTACACTCCTCCAACAATCTTTTTCAAATACTAAATTTTCATATAGAGAAACAGTAGAGAAGCATCCATTGATCAGTTCTGTCTGTGTGGAATCATGCAGTATGGATTTCGATCCATAGGGAAAGTTATTTTTTAAGCTGACCCACTTGTACGGCAGTCTTATGTAAGATTACTTCTGTAAAAGGCCATTTTACCGATACATGGATGTTCACTTGAGGCATGCACTGATGCAGATATGGATGTGGAGCAAAAAAATAAATTTGTTTTAATGACGGCACTAGAGCACATTGATTTATTAATCGGCTATTGATAATTTTTGACATATAGTCTTAGAGAGGAAATCCCCCGATACATTTTTTTCATTAGTAGCAAAGGTTCTTTTATATGCACCATCTCACAGACAGGATAGCACATGCCACAGCCTTCGGTATACCAGTCGTGTTGCATTGGCTCGAGCAAGAATTATCCCAAGTGGAATGTGGACAAAAACATGACCATGTATGAATGGATGCCCTGCTTTTATATTTGCCTGTCATCCTATAACAAAACTCGTAGACATATTGGCTACCCCACTAAAAACAGGTTGGAATAAAAATATATATACTGTGTTTCGGTGGCCCAGAGGAAAGGAATATTTCTTTAACGATACCTCAGCACAATTTTAATCCATAGCTGTTTGACATGCAACATTTCGACACTTTGTCACAAGAAAGAAAACTGCTGCCGTGTCATAGGCTTCTACCAATAAAGCAGCAAGGGATCTTTTAATTGCACTTTACTGTATACCGGACATTACATAGGTCTTTTATATACCAGTTGTGGAGCACTGGTTGAGGGCAGTCGAACCTAAGACAAATGCTTTACAGGGCTGGCTCTGGCACTTGTCAAATTTGCAAATTTGCAAAATAATTAATAAATTTTATTTTAATTTGGCAAAATAATTTCATGTAATAAATTGGTACATGTATTTTGTTAGAAAATGACGGAGTTTTGAAGTTTAATGGATATTTGGCAAAATTTTAAATTCTACCAGAGATAGCCCTGCTTTACCACCTGGCTGCATCCGGCCCCTTCACACAATCTGTTTAGGAAAACAATTTGTTTTGTTTGACGACACTGCTAGAGCACATCGATTTATTAATCATCGGCTATTGGATGTCAAACATATGGTCATTTTGACACAGTAATAGAGAGGAAACCTGCTACATTTTTCCATTAGTAGCAAGGGATCTTTTATATGCACCATCCCACAGACAGGATAGCACATACCAAGGCCTTTGATATACGAGAAATAGCCCAATGGGCCCTCTGCCGGGGATCAATCCTAGACTGCCCACACATCTGGTCGAGTACACCAACTCTCAGCTACATTCTAGTGTCAGGATACTTAATGGGTGAGATTGCTGGTGTGAGACTGTCATTTTGTTTGAAATAGGCACTTGTCTGTTCGTGCCGACAACTGAAAATCTGCTTTGACAAGCAAAATGATTATCAAGTGGACAAGTCAAAATGGTCAATGCAGTTTCATTTGGAGCAGTAAAAAAATGTTATCCTTGCATTTAAATAAAACCAACCACTAATTTAAGTGAAAATATTGGCAGACAAGTAGATTTCAGATGTATTTGTCTGGTGGACAAAGTTAGTAAAAATGTCTGCTTATTTTCATCGCAGACATTCCCGATTGAACCGTATTTGTATATAAAACTTTGTTTTGTTTAACAACACTACTAGAGCATATTGAGTAACTAATCAGTCAGTTCTGATACAGCTTTCTGAGGAAAGCAGCTACATTTTTTTTATTGGCAGCAAGGGATCTTTTATATCCACTCCCTAACAGGACAGCACATACCTTTGATCCACCAAGGAAGTCTGATCCTGCCTCTACTGACTACGCTAAATCCCACCCCTCAATTGAATAGAAACAAAAAGAAAGAAATGTTTTATTTAACGATGCACTCAACACATTTTATTTACGGTTATATGACGTCAGACATATGGTTAAGGACCACACAGGTTTTGAGAGGAAACCCGCTGTCGCCACTACATGGGCTACTCTTTCCAATTAGCAGCAAGGGATCTTTTATTTGCGCTTCCCACAGGCAGGATAGCACAAACCATGGCCTTTGTTGAACCAGTTATGGATCACTGGTTGGTGTAAGTTGTTTACACCTACCCATTGAGCCTTACGGAGCACTCACTCAGGTTTTGGAGTCGGTATCTGGATTAAAAATCCCATGCCTCGAATGGGATCCGAACCCAGTGCCTACCACGATGCCACCGAGGCCGGTCAATTGAATAGAGACATAAAGAGTATTAATCTATTTCATCCTTCGAATCCATAGTTTTTAAAATACAGACGCAAGACACTAGTTTGGATTCATTTCAGATTTAATCAATATTTTATGGTAGTTGTTAATAACATACAAATTATGATCAAATAAATAAAACAAAATTGTAAGATCACACATAAAAATACATGTATTGCATAAATCATTTACCTCAGTTTATTACAGATGTTGAATATGGGACTGTTGTGCAATTATTATGTTAATCCAATGGTGCTCAAACAAGGTGTTGTGACATTGATATAAATGTAGTTTTTAACACATATTGATACTTATTCATACCACAAGTAAATTTTTATATTTGTTGATACTATTATAATATCCTTGGTATGTCATAAAGATTCAAGCTATATTCAATGAATATTGTACACATAGTAGGCCTACGGTACAAGCCTGTAAATATTGAAAACACACAAACAATCTGAAACAATGTGAACAAAATTGCTCCATTTTAACTAAATTTAATAATCTTGTTTATTACATCTTGAATACATGTGGCTTGCGCGTCGTACCGATTATTGTATTGTGAAAATAAGGGTAATACATGAATTCTGCCACGAGTTTCATAGAATAGTACAATTTACATGCGAGTGTAATTATTTCTTTATTATCCACATTATACAAACTATTATTTTTATGAATAACAAGCTAGGACCATGTCAAAACGTTTTAAATATAACTAAACAGACAACCAAACGTTTACACCAGGGAAGCCGCATTAAGTTATGATGTCGCTTCACAAAATGATGTTACTCGTTGTGCACGTGAAATCATTATGACACACGTGGGTCATACTGGTTCTATTTCCCTGAATATCTTGAACTATGTGGATAATAAATGTATATATCACAAGAGAGTGAAAGTTAGTTTAGTAGTATTAGTACTGCATGGTAAGAAAATACTATGTGCCAAAATCACAAAGCCTGTTTTCTTAGATGCAGGTGTTTAAGCACTGTAAATATATGTAATTATACATATGTGTAAGACATAAATAGGCTCTGTAAATTCGGCCTTATATATATCCAACCATATTGAATATATTCACGAGAGGTCAATGGCATGTAAGCAATAGAAATGCACACAGTAGGCCTACTCTGCCCAATGCGAATACTTTATTTAGACAGTTTGTCTGTTTATATTTGTCCTTTCCTAAGTATCGAGTTATTATACAAGCACATTAAACTACTAAATGGCAACAACTATTTGGACTGTCTGAAAACTGTTTATAGAAAGCAGGGTAGTAGTCTTGCATTTTTTAAAATGATTGTGCACTTGGTACTTAAAAAAATCTAGTCGCCAAATCATCTACTTTAAAATGTGTCTGCAGAATGTAAACTATCAGTCCACAGCACACAAAAAAGTTTGTTTTGTTTAACAACACCACTAGAGCACATTGATTTATTAATCAGTGGCTACTGGATGTCAAACATTTGGTAAATTGTTTTACATATATTCTTAGAGGTAACCCACTACATTTTTCCATTGGTAGCAAGGGATCTTTTATATTCCAGTCGTGGTACACTGGCTGGAGCGAGAAATAGCCCATGGGTCCACCGATGAGGATCGATCCGTCCACAACAGTCTTACTATTTAAATAAGGGAAATTGGTGTGTTGCATTCTAAATAGCTGGGTGGATATATACACTGTTTTTGGTTTGGTTTTCATTTCAATTTAATGGAATGAGAATATAGCAAATTGGAATTTTCAAGCTCTGCATACCACATTACAGTTCAGAATGAAACATGTACAATAACTACTACACCCACAAATTTAATGATTTGCTGAAGACACTGATGGTGTATAGGCCACTGATAATACTTATAAAGATACCATGTAATGTATATTGCATGTATATAGCAATCTTAAAGTTCAACACAAAATAATTATGTCAGTGTTTTTCAAAAACTTAAAACTACTAAAGCTTTGTTTATAATGTAAAATTTGTGTATGCTTCGTGGCAAACTCAAAGATTTGAACAACACATTATGACCCTTAGTTGATTTCATGACCACTGATTATGTCTTGGATGATATCACAGGTATCAATCACAATGATTAACATTTGATAAAATATTAAAAAGGTATAAAGTAATAATGTCAATTCAACAACTGATTTGGTAAAAGTAATTTAATGGTAAAACATACATTTTCACCTCCTACCAAAATCATTAGAGGAAAACTAATTGCAAAATTATAAAAGTTTAGCAACAAGTTGTAATTGTTTATATATAAGAATATGAACATTCAAATATAGGGATTATAAAATAAATATGGTTTGCACTTAGATATACAGCAGTCACCACAATTATGTGTTAAATGGCACATTATCTATTTATTTAAATCATTAAGACGTCAAAACAAATGCACCAATTTCATTTTGATTTATTGCCTGCTTACGAAGGAACCAATCGCAAGAGAGGATCCCATATCGTGGCTATGCCGATCAAGGAGGAGACAACTCCAACGAAGCCTTGAAATCCTGGAGAAGCATTAATGTGTCCCAAGGCACTCATGGGTAACACAACATCACACACATTCTTCACGAAATCGAGGAATATCGGGACATTCTCTTTGACGCATTTTATGACCACTTCGCGGTCCGTCCGCACATGCTTCGTCTTCCCGGCATACTGTGAATCTCCGTTCATGTAGTGACTCTTGGAAGCTTGGCTGTTGCGGACCTTTATTTCGTGCATCAGGGCTCTCCATATATCGTACAGGTCACGCGTCAGATTCAGGATAATGCTGAACAGCCAGAACTTGGAAGACAGTCGGACCCACCGCGGAATGTCTGTGTTAATCAGGCCGGCGCGTGCCGCCCAGATTACGTGGTCAAACATCAAGTACAGGGCTTGGTTTATTTTCGACAGTGTAAGTGTCAGCCGCAGAACGGCATTGGAAATGTGGATTGTTTTTAATGCACTGTGAATAAAGTCAATACTCTTTCCAATTCTTAATACTGAAAAAAAAGAACAGAAATACTGATTGAATAATCATAAATTCAAAAGAATAATTAAAAAATAAAATTAATCAACAGTCACAAACATTTTATGGTGTTTTAATATTATCACAATTAAGGCTTGCTATATTTCTAAAGTTTAATAAACTTTCTTATACTTTAATTTTGGACACAACAATTGTGCATTAAACATAATTTTATCAAGCAATTATTATTATTACATTTTCTGGTTGTACTAATGGAGCTCTCTAGACTTTTCAGTGTTTTTATCAGGTCTTGGTATAATCCTTTAGACTGCAAATGCCACCAAACAAACTTGCTTCCATATTGAAACAATCTGAAAGAGAAAAAAACATATATAATGCATTACATCATTTAACATACTGTATTTATAAAAGCTGATGGGGAATGACAAGAGTGTGGCATGGATAGCCACAAGAGACAAGCACCTGTCGTGGTTGGAGACAAGGATTGGGATGTCGAGGTGGACAGCAAAATAAGTTGAAAGATAAGGAGTTGCCAAATTGGGAAGAAACAAGATGGAATTCAAAGGAGTAAAAGGAAAGAGTCAGTGGGATAAAAAAAGAAAAAAAAAAAAGAAAAATACAATACAATTACAGGTTTTATTTCTAAAATTTGGCGAGATGCCAATTTTGTTTTTTGTTATAATTTTTTAGAAATGGCAGTGACTAGATGGGGTCATCCCCCCCCCCCCCCCCACGACTTGTCATCAAATATGTATTTAACCGGAACAGTATTGAAAGGGGGTGCTGTCAGGTTTCTTCCTGTGATGTGTATAATAGTGATTAATATGTCATTTTTTGTTATATGGGTGCTCGATAATGATTCATGTAAAGGTATTTAACGTCAAATAGTGCTGGAATCTGTGACTAATGTTTGGTAGGCAGTGACTGCCCAGAATTTATATAGATTGGTCTCTGATGGTAAGATAATGTGATAACTGTCCAATGTCTGTCTATAGTCTGTCCCACAGGGAATGCCGGTAGGACTTTCCTTTGGCACTGTCAAATATAAAGAACATTATAACTACTTATAATAAATAGCATTAGGGTTAGTGACAGTGCCAAAGGAAAGTCCTTTCGTAATTTTTTATTATTTCCCAAACACTTTTACTTTTCTTCTTACGTTAAACAAAATTGAAATTATTTACAAAAACATTTTTGTAGGATAGGATGAACTATAGCTCTCTTACCATCAGAGTACTTGGGCTACTTGTATAAATGTCAGGTACTCGGGTCCAATATTTTGGACTCATGGAGGCCCTACAGGTGATCCCCTACCAGCCCATGGAAGCCAGCTTTAGGGTGAATCTAACATTTAAGGGGTGACAGTGTCAGTATGTTAACAATGATTATGTGTGTATTGATTGTCAACAAAATAACTGGGTGAAATGAACGTATACATTTTTGGCCAGTTTATTGTCAGTAGTGTATATAAATAATCAGAAAACGGTCACAAAGTAACAATCAAAACAATATCATCAATACAGATATCAAAGTCATTATTCATTAATTAATCGCACGTGCATGATGTGTAAAATGAAAACATTGAAAACGAAACTTGAAGTTGAACATCGATGACTCTCGGTAATTCTTACAGATATTTTTTTACCTGAACAGCTTATCTCGTCCTGCTGTCTGGGAGTTAAATTTTATGATACTGCTAACAAAGTCCACGTCCATGTTTTGTTGGTGGACTTTGAACAATAATTATTTAGGTTTCTGCGGAACCGGACGTACTGCATGTGTGTCAAGTTGTCTCGGTCTCAACAAAACGATTGTGGTCGAAGATTTGTGTAATAATCTGTAAGTACCGAAAAACGGTAATTTTGACCAATCATGGCATGTTTAACGCTAGATAGTGGGGAAGTGTTACTTGGCATGCGTTACGAAATGAGAGGTTGTTTGTCAGGAGTTACATATTGGCGTTAAGTAGCCTGTTTATTACCAAACCTGGCAAGCAAACATAAATATCAAAAGTACGTCATTATTTAAGCTAATTTTAAACAGAAGGTGGTGGGTTGTCCCCTCCCTTTTTGTGCGTGTGTAGAGGTGGGTTTCGTGAGAAATGGTAGAAAAATATTTTCAATATATTTTCTGCGGTAGCATGTCTCGAGCAACCCTAGAAACTTCACTCCCCACAGTATGGATCCCCCCCCCCCCCACACACACACACACACACGCACCCTTCACAGTTTCCTGCATATGCGTCTGGTGTGGGTGTTTCAGGTGGTAATGAATTACTCAATCTGATTAAAATTAGACCAGATTGCGAATTACTTTGTTGTAAATAAATTGTTACCTACCACTAGTGGTAAATTATTATTACTATTGTTGTTGTTGTTGTTGTTGTTTTTTGGAATCATATTATTTTGGTAATGTACTGGTACTGCGCAGGTACTTTCAGTCCATTTTCGTTACTCTATCCGACCGGTATGAAAGTTTGTTGAAAGATGGCCGACTTGGTTACTGTGGGTGGCCCGTGCAAGTGGTTTTAGCATACATGTATTGACCTTTTGGAGATTTTAGTACTTTTGACAGGGCGTATAAAGACATACCAACATTATTAATTTATCACTTTAGTTGCTTGCAGTACAACCATTGCAAAATGCCAGTTTATGTGAGAAAAAATGTGTTTACTCCACCTTCCATTGATAACGTATCGAGCGAAGATGAGGATGACTATCTGCAAGACCCGGAACTGTTGAGGGATGACCTACCTCAGCCGTATCGCATGATTGACAAAATTCTGTCAATGGTTCTGGACACTGTGTGGGACATTATATCAATAAAGGAAAGATACAGATTGGCACAGGAGAGTAAAATTAGACCACCACGCTATGATAGTGCTCAGGAAATGCAGGTGTGTATGATCATAGTGCAGTCCTTGGAAAGAGTTCTGACCCCCATTAGTTATCGCTAACCCTAACTCTATTTAATGGGGGTGGGGCGATGGGCGGAACACTTCCCAAAGTCCTATTTGTCATGTCAGTGTCTTCACAAGTTAAAATATAGGAAAGTTATTGATAAACTGTCCCTAAGCCTGTGAATATAAAGAGGGATCCTAACCATATTGACTAAAGTTTAAAGTATTTCGGGTGGATGAACACTTAAACCAACAATTTAGCACGTTTAATTCTTACTTTAATTCATACTTAAGCCATTCTGACACTAGTGACAGACAAGTTAAAAAATATAACCACTAGTTTGATGGGCAGTATCCATTTTGTGACTAAGCAAATAAAGCATTTACAATTGATTTGGTTTTTAAATTAAAAAATAATACATACATACATACATATATATATACACACATACATACATACATACATACATACATACATACATACATACATACATACATACATACATACATACATGTATATATGTATATATTTATTATTATTATTATTATATTATTATTACTCATGTTTTCCCCATTTAAAACTGAGTCTGCCTGTAGAATAATTGTGCCCAATTTTCTCACCTGTTATCACAATCTACTGACAACCACAAACAACTGGAAAATGTAGTATCAAATTATATAAAAATAATGAAAGCTGCAATAAAAGGGGGATTTTAAGATGTTTAGTTTAAATGACGGATCATTTAAAGTTTATATTATATGCATAGCAATATTATATTATCCTATAGGCTGATAGACTGGTAGAAATTCTGGCAAACTAGTAAGTTTTTAACTGGTACTGATCTGGCTTCTTCTTCTCTGATTTGAACAACCTGTCCACAGGTGCACCAAGGACTATGTCCTTGTAGATATAGTAAACAATGTCATTGAAATATTTTTAAATATTTGAATAGATTTTCCATTTGAAATGAGATTTAGATTTAGATTGAGATTGAAGTACAAGCAGCCATTACACTCTGAATGCAGTGATTTTTTTTTCAAATGTATTTTATCATATAGTTCTATAGACAGGCGATTTAACCAGTCTAAGCTAAAAAAAAATCCATATACCGATACAGATGTGTATTGTCCAGGATGATTTGTGTTAGACGAGTTTTGTCTTTACATTTTTGATTCCTAGTGGTGACACCTAATGACTTTATTAGCTCTTTATTAATGTTTGGCATATAAAGTTTTCTTAATCAATGGTATTCTGGACGCCGAGTTAGTACAGAACAATGTCTTCGTCTTCAATACAGCATAGTGGGCAGGTTGGATCTTTCTGATAGTGACTGAATTTGCTTTTGTTTGTTTGAAGCATATAGGTTCCTGTTATCATTCATGCTCTGGTGACTCCTTTCCGAACTTCAGTCACTGTTTATTCTAGTGAGTCTCAAATATGATGTGTACTGCCAATGCACAGAGAGGACAAATTCATCGTACTCAATAATTTTTTTTTTTTTTTATCCCTGATATTTGTTTTCATTTAGGTTTATAATGGCATAATGATCAGTTTTAATATTGTCCTTTCAGCCAGCATTCAGTAAGGTGACTGAGATGACCAACAGTGTTGATGGGCGGTATATCTTTGTCGGTTTACCCAATAGCTTGACGGTGATGGATGCCATGACGCAGAGAATTGTGACATCATGGGAGGAAGATCAGCTGGAAATAACACAAATAAAGGCTCACATCATGGGAGTGCAGACATATTTAATTGTCACTGTTGATGATATGGGTGAGGATACAATGTAAAATGTAGATGCAAAAAAAAGTTTTTATTATTCTTTGACATTTTTTCATATATTATTTTTTAATAATGAATAATACCATTACCTTTCACTCACTGGTTTATGCTCCAAACTGTGTTAAAGTCAAACTTGCTCAGGTGGCTATCTTTAAGGATTGGACAAATTAATTTTTTTAGTTTTCTATTTGATTTTCAATATTTGGTCTATTGTTACATTTATTCACGATAGCATAATAAGTGCCAGCTAGCATATATGCATTTTAATAAACTATTTTAAAAAAACAAACATTTCATGAACACTTGTAAAATAATTGTCAGTAAATGTATGATAAAAAAATAAACACCAAAAAACAAAGTTATGTCTTGACTAGAAAACAAAAATACAATTTTTACCACACCATAATGACATGTTGGGTCAGGGATAGCCCATGCAAATATATCACATGCAGCAGAATCAAGCATAGTGATTGGCCAAAATGCCTTATCACATGATCGGGATTCCCAACAGAGTGCAAGCTTTAGAAACACTGATGTGTCAGTAAAAAAATCCCTGAAGTAAACCACAGTACCAGGTACAAGAATTGAAAAACTGTGCATCGAAACACAGGCGTAAAACTACAATTATCATGAACCACGATTAATCCCTAGCTATCGTTATTAACCAGCCACCTGGCTTATTTTACCAGGCAAACTCTTTATTCTCCTAATATAAACATGCAGTACAAATTGACATATATTCAGGGCTCACCCTGTACATGGCCAAATTAGCCAATTGCTAATTTTTATACAAAGTGGCTACAACATTTAGTCATTGGCTAATAAAATATTCCTTAAATCAACCACATTTTAATAATTTTCAAGGAGATACTATACTATATCTGAAAGTTGGCTAAGCAAAAATTCTTTCCAGTGTGAGCCCTGTATATTATACAACCACCTGTCTTAAGTTAGAGTCAGTTTTATCGTAGCCCAAATTTACTTTTTAAAAATACAATGGAACTTCAGCAGTACCCTCTACAGTTTTAGATTATATGTACATGCAATGTTAATACTCCTTTACAATTTGTTTCAGGCATAGCAAGACTATTTGCATTCGCATTTGACTGCCTGTTTTTGTTAAAGATATTGAATGAACCGGTAAGACAGTAATATATTATTTCATATTCTTGTTTCTTTGTGTATCATATTTCAGGAAAAGTTATGATATTTATGTTAATTGTGGTATATATTTACAACTTATTGTTGTTTTAACTGTTCGCCAGTTTCTTTCTGTAACCATGACAAATATGCTGGCACAGATAACATAATATAAATGTTGGGTGTGGAGATGGGGTGATAAGTGTTTGCTTGTTGTTCGCTTTAGAAACTTGTATACATTTAAGGTTATTATTTGTTTCTTTAAATCTAAAGTGTATGAAATAAATAAAAACTTTCTGGAGTCAGTTTGCTCTCACAACAATCCCTGAATGGATATATATGTTGTCCTGTCGAAACATTAAATTTCACATAATAAAGCTGTGGACTGCAGTACATACACATGTATAAAACCTAGGTAGCATAATTGTCAGTTGCTTTTATTTATAACACATGATAGTTAATCAATGGCTGGAAGTGTTTAAATATGTGTTATTTGTTTTTAGAATAGTGTACTCATGGTACTTTGGGGGTTTTTGGTGTGTTTTTTTAAATACTCTTCCACAAATATATATTGTATTTTATTTTTTGTTATTTTAGGACGGAGGAACCAAAATTCTGGCCAGCAAATGTGAAGCATCTATCGAGGGAGATTATGTTGGCATTGTGGTAGAGAGTATGTAATTAATTAATTACCTGTGGGCATACAAATCAAGTTTAACTTGATGACCAGATAAAGTAATGTGATATTCACTAGATCAAGAGTGTTCAGTTACATAATCACAAACTTTGCATTTTACCAGTCTTACTGCTGTATGTAGAACTACAGTCATTATTTGTGAAAAATGTTGCAAAAACTTGACAAAGATACATGTAGCCTCTTATAAGAATTCATGTCATGTACATGTCATACAGCTAAATGGCTCATTTGCTTTCTTGGATACCCACAACATAGATGAACTGAGAATAAATTTGATATCTCTCCTCATACTGCAGTTCAATTTAAAAAACAGAACCAAAAAAATGTCAATGTCAGTAATTGATTCATGATGTAGGATATTTATTGGTTTTCATCCTTTTCTTGTGACAAAAGGCATTCCGCGAAGAGTTCATTATATGACATATTGTGACAAAAGGCATTCCGCGAAGAGTTCATTATATGACATATTGTGACAAAAAGCATTCCGCGAAGAGTTCATTATATGACATATTGTGACAAAAGGCATTCCGCGAAGAGTTCATTATATGACATATTGGACATGAGGTATTTGTTTAGGCAGTGGGATATGTCGTATTGACAGAGCATTTGCACGACGTGTAACTCCCAAGATTTGCTGTCATAATTATCATATACTAACCATGCTCTAAGATGTGTTATTAGCAATCATTATTTTCTTTGTATATATTAACCTGACCTCTAGGACTGAGTATAATTACCGGTCTTTTTATGGACTGGTCCAAATATCCGAGCAGCCAATGAAATAACAAGAATCTTCCATTTTGTTTGGGGGTACCAGCTTCTGACCATGTTACAATCTCTTCCTTTTCATATGCCTGTCTTCGTTGGGTTTTATTAAGGTATGGCGTTATCCGTCTGTCGATAAGTCTGTACATAAACTTTTCATTTCCATGGCATATCTTTTTTATCAGTTCATATTCAGCATCATCAAACCTTGCATACAGTACAAGTAAAAGTGGGATGGTGATGTGTTACATACATGTACCATAACTAGATCACCACAATTTTGTGCATTATTGCATATTGAAGGTAATCCTTGTTCGGGCCATATTTTCCTTATCAGTTCATATTCAGCATCATCAAACCTTGCATACAAGTGCAACTTGGGATGGTGGTGTGTTGTATACCATAACTAGGTCACCACAACCTACTTTTCACCAGTGTATTACATACCTCAGTGGTACTCTTGTTCTCTTTTGATGAAAGTTTTCTTCATTTTTCACAGATCCAAGTACTAAAGAAACATGGCTTGATATCCACAAGACACCGCGAGATGCCTGGCTGCGTGAACTGGATGTTATTCAAGCTCAGATAGCTCCAAAGGTGGGAAACAAACATGGCCCATCTGTGATTGAAGTTTGCTGATTCATAACAACAGTTCAGGGCTAGAAATGCAGTGTTAGTACATGCACCGGTGCATGCTGATTTTTGCGTGTGCATGTAACTTTTAAAACTGGGTGCACGCGGTGCATGCTAATATTTTTCAAGTACTGTGTATTGCGTATATTAGTATCCTGTTGTCTACCAGATTCAGACTCAAGTTGTTGAATTTTGCGTATGCATTTCGTAATCTGTTCGCCACATAAAAACGAGAACTTTTATCTTATGGGCGCATCCATTTTGTATCTCATAATCCTACTTACAACAATGGTTGTTCGGTCATTTCCGTGAAATATATTTGCGAAAATTGCCGGCAATATCTCGGTTATATCCGTGAACGGTATTATGGAAGGTGGGCGAGACCAACTTTGGGGTATCCACGCGCATAACACAGTTGTCGTCACTGACAAATTGAACTCCGCCAGATCTGTGATCAATACAAAGTACCGTAACTGCCTTGAACATTGTCGACCTCAGATATGGGCACACTTGATCAGATGATTGCGAACGTGCAGGTGCATTACTCGCGTAGTTGACTCGAAGTCAGCCAGTGATTATTTCAATCGCAACTTCTCGTCGAATTCCGTAGGCTAATTTATATTATACCAACAGATCTTATCGAGTTAAAAAAGTTGATAACTTGCTTAATACAAAACACAAATATTCGTACGTTTTTGTAATAGGCCTATTATAGATTTCTGTAAGGCGTTTACGTAGGGTGAAATTTTCAAATTTGATCAAGAATCGGTAATAAACGCAGTTGTATAACGTTCCGGTACTGTTACTAAATAAATAAATATAGGTATTGCCGAATAATTCCGAATAGCTTTGTATAAAAAAAAATCAACACTGTAATCAAGGTAATTAAAATAGTATGTTCCTCATTGTTAACAGGATTTATCTTATTTTTGGTGCATGCAGAATTTTGATGGTGCATGTAACTTTTTTTTCAGCATGCACCTGGTGCATGTAGATTTTTTTTTTCATTTCTAGCCCTGCAGTTGTTAGGGAGGGGTCACCTGGCGTGAGATCAGTTATGCGATCAAACTCCTTTTAAAAACAAGTGACTGCCGTAATGCATCTAACTGACAATTATGTCACTTTCATGTTGAATCATATTATTTGATCTTCTTTCTTTAAAACATACATTAAAAAAAACCTCATTGCTCAATTACTGGTCCAGTGTTCAAATATTGTGTCTCATTAATGATATAAACTGGTCATATATTTATTTAGGTGTTTGTTTTGGGTTTTTGTTTGTTGTCTTGGAGGGTATGGGGGGATAGGAGCAAAAATCTTGGGAACAAGTTAATTAACGTACACGGCCCACTGACCTAATAAACGACACCATCATTTCAATACAGTGGGGCCTGCAATAGCTGAAACTCTGTGTCACGGAACATGCTCTTAAATTTGTTTCGCCTGTGGTGATTTTAATTGTGTTAGAGGGCCGTGTGCAGTTTATTGCCCGTAGCCCAGATGGGCAACTTGTTACGTAAGACTTTTGCGCGACCGTCCTCGATCGGTACGCCTAATACACACCCTCAGCCAGGTGCGGAGGCCATGTGGCTAGTAGTTACGTAATATCTCCGGTAGTGCTGTTTATGGCCAGGAGATTGCTCGCGGTTGGCGACAGCCAGACTGACGATCAGAGAGAAATATACCGACTCTAGTAGATGTAGAATATGAGATGATACGTGAGGTACCGCCTTGTACCCCCAGGCAAAATCCTGATTTATAATAAATAGCTAGTGTTTTAGAGATATCGAGGAGAACGAATAGGAAGGCTCCGAGGGAACGTTAGTCCGTTTGGACTTTGGTAAATATATTTTCTGCTCTGTGTATAACCTTGATGTGATTGATGTGACTTTAAATATTTTAATACTGTATTATACCAATATTCTTTAGACAGTGTCTTCGGTCATCTGACGAAGTAAATCGTAGACTTTTTGTTCTAACATTATACGAGTATTTGGTAATATAAAGCTTAGCCAGTCATCCTAGCGGACCTAGGTACACTGTAGGTTATTGTCTTTATTGTGATAAGTATTAATTCTGTGTTACAAGATTACTGAAAGAGTAGTTAAGGGTTAATTAAAAATTAACCTGTTAGGAATAGAGCTGTAATTCCTTTATTAATTAAGTTCCCCTGCAAGCGTTTCTAAATTATCACACGTTACTGAACGAGTAGTAAGGGTTAACTAAAAATTAACCAGTTAGGAATGGTGTTGTAATTCCTTTATTAATTAACTTCTCCGGGAAGCGTTTCTCAATTATCACACGTGTGGGTGTGGTGTAATGGTGAAGTGATTCGCATATTGTGTAACTAGACACCTAGAGATTAACTAATTAAGTGATCAGTTCTGGGTTGTTATTATTGCTGTTATTAATTAACTACTACGGCTGTACATTTGTCAGCGTAGATTAATACAGATTCCAAAGTGTATTGTGTTTTTGTTGTGTTTTCTAGAGAACTAACGTGCTATAATAATATATACTTTATATAAGATCGTATCTCTGATCATACCTAGAGACAGGCCATACTAGGGTTTAACAGCCTGTTACAGAGAGATCTAATAGATATACAAGTAGGAGAGACATTTTGATAATCGTGTTTTATTCGGTTACGGGAATTATAGAATCCCCGTGACACTCTGTAACCATTATGGGTATTTAAAATTTGGATTGCTTGAACAAATATATATTTAAATACTATGCACATACATGTAGTTCTTTGTTTTATTGATATAGTAAAATAAAATATTGTTCTAGTTGTGTTTGTACATTCAGTATATTAATTTGATATTAAACCAAAGCCACAATTAAAAAAGATAATTTGTTCTGCTTAAACATATAATTATTATGTAGTTAAAAAGATCTGCCTTTATTAATTACAATCATCACAGATGTGGGACACAGCTTATAAAAATAGACATATAATTATAGATGGTAAATAAATATGATAAAAAAATAATGATTAAGATCAAGTGACACAAAAAAATAAATGTGTAGCAGTTATTATATAATTGTTATTTAATTTACATTAATATAACTTGTGTTTTGTTTGCAGGAAGAAACGGGTGGTGATAAAACCCAGACAGAAACTTCAATGTACAACAGAGAACCACAAGTAATATGTTTTCACAATTGTTTTCATTTTTTATTTATGTATATTAACAAAACATATTTATTGAATATTTTATGCACTGTATTTGTCTTTTTATTGTATAATTTTATTGGTTTTTTGATGTGCAAAAATCTTTTTTTTTGGTTACATGATATAGCACTTTCATGGGATCCTTTCATTTTGCTGCTTGTACTTTTAATAAATTTATTATGTATTTTTTTTTCTTTGATTTCTTTCTAACAGTAAATTGTCTTATTAATCTTTATTAAGTCTATATACTAGCTTCAAAATATCCTTAAGTTTATTTCAATGTACAGTATGTACTATTTTTGATTATTAATGAGCTACATGTACTTCTTTTCCTTTCCTTCTAGGACAAACCTGAAAAGAAAAAAGTAAGTTTTTGTTTTCTAAAAACATGGTGAAAAGGTTTAATAAGCACCATAATTTACCTTTAGGATAAACATTGCTGAAATCATATCATTTTGCTTGTACAGAATATACAGTCATGTAAAATATTTTATTTAAATTAATTAGTTAATATTCTTCCATAAATGGAATAATAATTGATGAGGGAGTTGGAGTGTGAATTTACAGATGTAATTAAGGGCACAATATCTCAAATGAACTGTTCTGACTGCCTGTTGGTCAACTTTAGAATCATGTGAACCTGGTAAACTGTTACCGTACGTTTTATGATTAAAACTTACAAACAACTGTAGACAAATTCTTTAACACTTGACGTACAACACATTGGTCCAGTGGTTAAATAGAAAAATACCATTGGGCTGTGCAGTGCCTGCACTCTGGAATGACGCCAGTACTTCAGTTTAGCCCAGTACATACATGTATATATACAGCAGGGCTTCTAGAATTTTTATAAAATCCACTAACCATGGGATCAGTGATTTTAAACATTTACTAGCCATGATTAAAAATTCACAAGCCCTACTTTACTTTAAGTTAATACAATTTTACTAAATAATAGTAATAAAAACTTAAAGAGCTTAAAAACACTAACATTGAGGGGTGGTGAGGGCAAGATATTCATATTTACAAAACAGACTTAACTGCAGCATTTGACTTTTTGTTTTCTCCACTTGCCGTCAGGCATGACAATAGTAGGTATTTACTAGCCCAACACTGAAATTCACTTGCCATGGGAGTGGGGCTACCATAATCTAGAAGCCCTGATATACACCACCCTTACAGCTAGTGACATGAGTATAAGTAATCTTCCTGGTAATGTTTTAAAGCCATATAGTACCACATAGTATATAGAGGTGTCTGCTACCAGCTATCTAATTCACTTTAGGTTTTATTCAGTATCATGTATCTCTCAATATTTGGTTGTAATTTATGCTGTACATAATACTTTTTCAAATTTGAAGAAACATTTCATTGATGGTTGCATTATATAATTTATTGTAAATAACAACGCCCTTGCACAAAATGCGAGTTGAAATTTGTAATTTTCATTTTCCAGGTCTTGAATATATTTGTCAATAATTATTTATTTTTCACAAAAAAAATTACATACTGTAAATTCTTAGAATAAATTTAATATGAAAGTTAGCCCTATGCACTGTCAGTAGCAGTGTACATATCAGTTTTACAAAGTGATCTTAGCACTATGATCACCTTAAGTGAATAATTACTGTCTGCACCTTCAATGATCTTAGCGCAAAGAATACTTCGCAAAATGGGGACCTGATCAGTAGAAAATCTATGCAGTAATTTGATATCACAGTTTTAATAAATATGCTGAAATGTTTGTGTTTTGTATTGTAAGTCATGTAATTCATAGACTCTAGGTTATGTAACCAATAGATAGTATTATAATAGTATTTAATGTAATTGCTCTTATATAGTATGATTTGTTCTGTTACTGCATCATTCTCCTATTGATATATGAAATATTAAATATAGATTAAAGGTATATTGCTGGCTATTATTATCAAATTCATTGCTTGATTTTGTTTATAGAAAAAACAGAAACGGAAAGAAGTAAGACTAGATAACTATACATATTATAATTATGTAGTTCAGGCTTAGTTAAAAAGTGTAGTTTCATTGCCAGTTTTATTCATGTTAGTTTATTTTTTAACTTAACAAAGTTACTATTTTTAGATTACCTTTAGTGATATTAGAAGGTCAAATCAAGGTCTTAGAAGGTCAAATCCATAGGCTCCCATTTTTGTAAGGTGGGAGTGGAGGACAGGCTTGTTTTAGCTTGAATTAAACAAAAATGCCCGAATATGGATAACAACGTTTATTTATATTAGCATAGCTATCAAACAGCTATATAGGGTTGCAAAAAAACTATTATGCATTTTTATATGGATTACAACTAATTTTACAGGTAGAATAAAGGAAATACCTGGTAAAAAGGTCTCAGGTTAGCACACTTTGCCTGAATATCTCATCAATTTTGTCCAAATTTGAGGTTTTGCACCAGTTGGCCGCCCACCTTGCCCTCCCTGTCTCATATGCTTATGGTCACATCAAGGTCTTGCATTGTTATATTCCAATAAGCTGTTATTTGTAGAATAGAACTATAAAAAAAACCCATATATAATAAATATGTGATTAATATTTAAGGATTGTCTGTTGTTTCTTTTACGTTCATCGGGGTATGAACAAAAAAAAAATCATCTGTAAACCGTGTGAATCGGCGAAGCCGTTCTCACATAAGTTTGCAGATGATTTTTTTTGTTCATACCCAGATGAACGTAAAAGAAATAACAGACAATACTTATAATTAAATTTGAATGATACATGCTAATAATAACACTAAAACGTCATACTTTATTTTGAATTATTTTTTATCCATAAACAATAACGCTCATTAAGACAACTTGCCCATATAAAATGACGTCATCACATATGACGTTCCCTGACGACGTAATTTTTACGTTCATCGAAAAATTAACAAACTCCTGTTGCTACGTCTGGACCAATCGGATGACGTTACGTTGTAATGAATGTAACAGAAATTTAATTATATTATGTAAGAAGTGATATTCTTTCAGTGTGCACATATATAATAAATAGGTGATTAATATATTATGTAAGATGTGATATTCTTTCAGTGCGCCCACTCTACCCTGTCCCATGAAAAACTCAATGTTAATTGTCAGACTTGGTGTAGTGTTAGATAGAAACTATGCTGTGACCACATACTAGGCTATAGCAGGGGCGTAGCGTGATCTGGACCTGGGGGGGTTCGAATATGAACCAAGTGGACCTTTCTCTATTTAGTTTTTGCACCACCAGAAACTCCATATGTATAAACCTGTATGTTTTAGTTCTGAAAACGGACCATTTGCTTCAGTGGGGGTGTTCGTCCGAACCCCCCGAACCCCCCTAGCCTACGCCCCTGCTATAGACTTTATCATGTTGATTACTGAGTTCAAGATATTCAGGAAAATATAACCAGTATGACCCACGTGTGTCATAACGGTTTCACATGCACAACGAATGACGTCATTTTATGAGGCGATGTCATAACTTAATGCGGCTTCCCCAGTGTAAACGCTTATCAAAATGACGTCATTTCGGAAATGACGTCGTTTCGTCGTCTCTTTTCAGTAAACCCTTGAAACGTTTTGACATGGTCCTAGCTTATTATTCGTGAAAATAATATTATGGATAATGTGAATGATAAAGAAATTATACTGATTTTACAAAACGAGTGTCAGGATTCATGTCTTACTCTCGCTCGGGTAATACAATAATCCTGACACTAGTTTCGTAAAATCAGTACAGCACACAAGCTCGTATAATAATCTCTCTATATTATATATTGTCAGTCAAAGAGTACTGGTTGGAATGATACAGAACAGCACATACGTTGATATATGTAACTCTACTTCACTCACACCTGCCATGGTATAATTTCAGGGATGGCTATTAAATATAAAAATAAAATTGTTACATTAATTTTGACCTTATTGTTCCTGAGGTTTTTTTAGTGTTGGTTGTTGTTATTGTTAATGATTTTTTTTTAAACTGGTTTATTAGTTAATTTTGACTTTAGCATGTTTGTTTTCCTGACACATACATGTTTTATCTACTTTTAGAATTTGACAATTGAAACCGGTTATCAGTTCATATTTCTTCTTTTGTTTTTTTCTTCTTCTTTTTTTTTGAGTATGTATAAATTATGCATAAATTTGGCTAATCTTCAGTTTGTGAAGTGACAAATGCTAATCTAGAATAAACTTTAAAAAAAATGCATGTACATGATAGTGTACTAGAGATATACTAAAAAGTGGTAATGCGTAAGAAATAGATATATATTTTTTTAATACTGAAACTGAATAATGCATTTGATTATAATGTGTATTAAATTCAAAGAAAAATGTTGGTACAGATAAATTTAAAAATTCAAAATCCACTTAAAATATAAATGTAGAATTATTTTTCACCAATAGATCTGTTCAATGTTTTAGGAATATAAATATTTTTAATGTTTTTTTAATTATACAAATCTGTATTTGTTGCTTATTTCTTTTATTGGTTTGCCATTCAATGGAAATAAGTCTTCAGGTATGATTCAGGACTATGGAAATTTGTTAAGCCGGACACTTTTAGAAGAAAAAAAAACTGTCCGGATTATCGAGGTCTCATTGTATGACTATAAAGCCTGCTTATACCGATACATGTACACTTGATAATGTCCAGTTCATTGTCAGTCGGAAAGACCCAACATCTGGGATTCAACTTGGTTTTTTAACTGTGTTGACAGATTACAAAAACAAAATATCCCCATGTTATTGAATAAGCTTTAGTACACTGAAATTATCACAATATATTTAATATTTTAATGAATAAACTTTTAACTTTAATTATACATTTTCTTCTTTTTTGTTGTTACAAGCCTTCCTTGAAATCGCTTAATGCTGCTGTAAATAATATATTATGATACATATATTGATACAAGAACAAGGAGCACATATGATATATATATACAGAACTTCACATATGTTGTTTTCACTTCCTATTTATTGCACAAGTTTATTTTGTGCAAAAATATACACCAAGAGATCGCATGGCAGTCGAGTGGTATGTTCTTTCGCAAAATAAATGAGTACAATAAATGGGGAACGAAAACAACGTATGTGAAGTTCTGTATTTATTACATACCTTCTTTTATGTTTTACAAAAACGGTTTTTAATTTAACGTCATAACAACACTTTGTTAAATCTACGATCAAAACTCCTTACATGGATTTTCTTAACGTTAAGAATCATACTCTGCGGCACCTTGTGTAATGTTTCAATTACGATGTAACGTCATTTGTAAATCATATATGATGTCGGTAAATAAAAGGCACTAACTGCAGTAAAAAGAAAAAAGGCAAGTTTTGGTCTATATCGCACATATGTGCGATACAAAATAAATTTATCACATGGTTTCAAAATGTCTATCACTATAGTAAGATTGAATAGGTATGTAATAAATTGTGATATAAAATGTTTTATAATACCAATTCATAGTATGTATAGTAGCTTTTGCATAGAGTGCTCTTACTGGCAGCTAGTAAAATGTAGCTACATGTAGTTGGAATTTGGTATAACACTAGACTCGTGCTTAGAGCTATAGAAGGTCTGTTGTTCAAAGTGGAGTGGGATTTTTTTTTGTATAATTAAGAGACTATTTAGAGACTTGACAACTTTACTGATTGTGGCCATGTATCTTAAAGGCAACATCAAATAATAATATTATGTATCAACAGCATGTTTCCTCAAAATATATATTAAAATTATTATGAATTTGCAAGCTGTTATAAAATTGGTTTCAAATATGAATTTTACATGGCTAGGTTATAATGTTTAAGGGTAGTGACCCCATCATGCCTCCATTTTGAATTGGGTGGGGGAGGGGATTATTAAAAATATATATATTCATGGTGAAAATGAGCGTACAAGTATATATAATTATCTATTGGAAATAAAATACTGATCCACCACTAAAGCTGAGGGGTGGATTTAAAGAAGACACAATATTTAGTCTAGACTCAAATTTTTAATACCATCACATGCATGTAATTTGTATGGCGATGCCATAACATTAAGTCTCAGATTCTGTCAAGTTTTGACTCTTAAAAAAAGGTGGGGGCCTGATTGCTTTCTTCTGTGTTTATGTTTTTAGCAGAGCCCTGAACCAGTTACGAGGCCGGTAACTCCACCAACATTGACAGATTTGTCTTCCTACAAGTTTACCTCACCAACCCTCGTGGTGAAAATACGACCCACCCCTCCAATTACTGGTCAGTAGTTAATACAACACAACTAAATAACAGTCAAATGTAAAAATTTAGGGGCAAATAAACTTATCTGATATTATATGTCTTGACATGCAGTTTCATGAAACATAATGCTGAATTTTCAGTCTGTGTCAAGAAATATTTACATGACAGTTTTAAGGTTTATGTAATGTAATAATGGTGTGACTTTTTGTTGGTTGTTTTTGTGTTGTTGGGTGTGTGTTTTTTTTTGGGGGGGGGGGTTGGTTTGTTTATTTGTTTTTGTTTTTGTTGTTGATGGGTTTTTTGGGGTTTTTTTTTTGGTGGGGGGTGTTTTAAAAAAAAATTTGTTTAGGAAGGGGTTTTGAGGTTTTTTATTATTGTTCTTTTTTCAATCCTGATTACTGGTATTGCATAGGAATCTAGGTAATAACTTGTATTAATAATTGTTTTGGCCTCTTTTATTTTATTTATTTATTTATTATTGCTTTTTTTTTTTTTTTTTTTTGTTAGGACAGAATAAATGTATAAAACTAAAACCTGGTGTACCATAAACCTTTATTTTTCTATGTTTTAGGTTGTTCTTGCACTCTGTCAGTGGCCTGTAATAAAGTGGATCAAGGGGAGGTAATCGGTAGTGGACAGAACCACATTGTGACACCACAACACTTTGCATTGCGTGACAAGATGTTTGATCACCTTCACGAAAATGTCTTGCAATACATACCACCAAAGGACCCACTGGCAGCTGAGAATATTGTGTAAGGGCCGATGAATTGTCAGTATAGTTGCCTACATTGCGGGGGTTTTCGTCTTCATCTTTTTTAAATGCCATACCGAGTACATCTCAATGACAGTGTAAAATAAAATAGTGAGTGCAAAAATTCTTGAGACAGTCTAAATAGACTTTGACCCGAGTGTTGTTCTGTACCTGTTGAGACAAGTTATCACATTCAAAGAATCCATTGGTAATAACAACCAAAAACCCTTGTTAAACCTCATCGGTTTGGGTTTTTTTAAATTATAGACTAGTAATAAAAATAATATTGCTTTGTAAGTTTCAGTTAACTGACACTAAAATATTCCATTGCAGATATTAGGTAACTGACAATGAATTTAGTCTGTTACCCAATTTATATATAGTCAAATGAGTGATTATCTGAGTAAGGAACCATGTATTCAGAATTTGGCTTACTTCATATTTTATATTTCCATTCTCTGATCCAGGTTGTTATGTTGGTAAATGGATGTGGAGTTAAAAACTGTGAAATGTTTGATAATTACAGGATGCCTAACTTCCATTTCCTGACTGCCGGACGGATGGTTTCTCCGGGACTTGAACAAACCACTCAAGCAGGTATTTATATCTTTCATTTTAAATGGTAAATAAAATGAGATTTCCACTAGATGTGGACACGGAAATCTGTAACATTAATGTATTCTAGTAAGGGCATGTAGAAAAGTGTTTTTAATTGTTTAATTGATGGAAATGTTATAAAATTTTATATGCAAATTCTAAATATTTTAGGGTTTGTTTTTATTTTTTTATTTATTTTATTTCATTAATTTAATTTATTTATTTACTCATTTTGTGTGTGTGTGTGTGTGTGAGAGAGTGTGTTTGTGTGTCTGTGTGTGAGTGTGTGTGTGTGTGTGTGTGTGTGTTATGTGGTGATCAGTATGAACAGATTCTGTTAAAATTCTGGTTTTCGTGTCAGTAATCCTTTCCTTATCGTATACTGTGTTAACTCATTGTTTCTTTACTATTTTGCTAATATACATATATGTTCCTTGTTTGTTGTTTTATTTTGTAGCACAGCCGACCACAGTGGCAGTGTGGTGGGATGGAGGCTCTCACATCATGCATTATTCTCTTATCAAGGGCGGCAAAGGTTCATTTTCTGTTGTCATTTCTAAACTAAAACTTCTGAAGATATAGTGTGCAGTGGAGGGAGGGAAATCAATATCAAAGAGATGAAACTCTTCCAGATGTCTTTAGAATTTAACATTTCAGCATCTCCTGAATTCTGTTCCTGTCCTAAGCTTGTTTTTTGATGAAAATATCACTTGAAGTAATCCAGTAATTTTCAGGGTCCTGCAATGTGTTCCAGATTTTTTGTCCTGTGTCCTATTATTCCAGATACAAAACCCCATAATGTGGATGGGAGGTTGGGAGGTATGTTTGCTAAAACTGTTTTATTTGTTTTAAAATAGCTGCTTCCTTGTAACTTTATGAAAACATTACACATGTACATTATTATTTTTATGTGTATTCGATACATAATATTTATATATCTATCTATAAATGTTTTACAAAAACAATTATAGTACGACGTCCGGTACATGCAGTGTTCTCGCTGGGTGAAAATTAAAGGAGGGCGGCCGCGCGACACCCCACCCTTCCAGGGGCCTAGCTCCCATATACGCAGGTTCGCAGCTGTGTACCACCTGAGATTACAAATATTTCTTTTAATTAAAATATATGATGTAAATGCATGTATGTATATGCGTTTTATTCCATCGCCGAAAAAGTCTACGTACCACCTGGAAACCCCAAGCTAGGCCCCCGCCTTCAAACCCCCCCCCCCAAAAAAACAAAAACAAAACCCCACCCCAACACCTCAAGAAGCAAAAAAAAAAGAAAAAAGTTAAGCTTGGTTACCATATATCGTTGTGTGTTGGTCGACTTGTGAAAAGACATACTTCTTATTTTGCTCCTCAGTATTTGATAAAAAAAAATGGTACGAAATACAAGCCGACTCATCTTTTATGTACCGTACCATTAGTTGAACCGGAGATGTGGGTCTGACGTTCATGGGCATACATTTTGCTGAACCGATCAAAGTTTTAATATCTTTTAATAAAGATTTCAAGATATATGAGAAACAATCAAGATTTTTGTAAAGTGATCCCCTAATGGGAGATAAAAAAAAAAAAATCATTTTATTTCCATCTTCATTCAATGAATCGATCACTTTGATATTGCCAGCTGATAAAAAGTAGTTTTTTTTTTGTAAAGGCGGTGTATATATTACTTTTTAATGATTAACACTACCACTTCTGTTTTTTATAAGCGGTGATATCCCCTCAAAAATGAAAAGTTTCTAATATTTTATAAAGAACTATTTTATAAACAAATGACAGAAAGTAAATATCATCAGTTACAATCAATTAAATGTGTAATTGAGGACAAAATATCAGGCACAATTAGTGGACACAAAAGACAGAATGACTGTTCTGATCATGTGACAGATTTGGCACCAAATAAGTGGTTTTTCAGTTGGAGATTGCCGAATCGATCTTAAAAAAAAAAAAGTTTTCATTGCTCAAATAAAAATATAAATTTTATTGTGTGTATCAAACATACAAATGGATACAAGTATGGGACAAAATAGAAGCTATTAATAATACTGTTAAATTACATTACGGTAACTGTCATAAGTTACTAAAGTTTTTCGTCAGTTGCTTTTTCGTACACCACGGCAGAGTGATAGAATTTATTTTGTGGGGGAAAAAAGTGCATTTGGAAATAGCAGAGATGGGTGCTGTAAAATATAGTAGGGTGCGGGAAAAGAAACAGGGGCACAGAAAAATAAAGGAGAGCGGCAATAGCGGAGTGGCTCACCCCGCTTAATCCAGCAGTGAGAACACTGTACATGTCTATTAATGCTTAACTGGACTATTTATAAGGTAAATATTGTGTAGACAAAAAGGCAAGTTATTTATTACTATTATTATTACATTGTTATCATTATTGTTATTATTATTACAATTATTATTAATATTAATATTAAAACACACTTCTTTAAACATTTACTAATTTTATGTTCTCTTTTCTTCTGAATTATATTCCAGATATAGAACACAAGGCTGATCTAGTCTGGCCGTTCACCTGTAATATCAAATGTTCCGCCACGACGCTGTGTGACACTTTCATAGCCGTCGGTCTGGATAACGGCACAGTCTCCCTGTGGGACTGGCATATTGGTATGTTGCTGAGAAATAAAGAGGGCTCACCTTGCCCATTGCCAAATTAGCCAATTACTCATTTTTATACAAAAAAACTACATGTACAACCTTTAGCATTTGACTGATAAAACTGTGTTTAAATTAGCTACAAAATTTATATACAGCTTCACCGGTAAAACTCAATTTGCGACTGTATAACCAGCATGAATGTCTGCAAATGGTCAAATACAACATAATTATCTCCTAAATGTAGCTATCAAATATTTAATGTCCAATACCTGATAATGTTTGGTATTCTGATTAATTAATCGATGTACACAATGTTCTGTACTAGTGTTGATAAACAAAACAAAACATTTTGTGAACATTACAGGAGTAGATGTGGGTATTATAAGTGTCTCCACGGAAACGAGCATAGAGCGACTCCGGTTCCTGGACCCGACCATCTGTGCGGACGAGCAGCGGAGTTATCCCCCATACAAGACACGAGTGTCCACGTGTCTTGTGATCCAGTGTAAGAACGGGGCACAGTATCTGCACAACACGGCGGCGGGTTCCACCATAGCACCTCTTTGTATCTCAGAGGAGTAAGTTGGTTTTAATCTGTCGTTCAACAAATTAGCTCAGCCGATGATTAATTAATCAATATGCTCCAGTTGTGTCGTTAAACAAAAACAAACTTTAACTCGTTAAATTCAAATTAATTTCAAAGCTGCTGTCATTCCTACTCTCTTCCTAACAGTGTCTGAGAAATGTTAGAAAGTCTCTAGCCCTTACAGAATGTTTGGCTAGTGCCCTATGTATTATAGTAATAACAGTTGGTAATTTCCACAATTTCAACGTGTCTGTACAGTATTTCCAGATTTTCTGCTGTTTGCCCAAAGTTTTCCATATTCTCCATACAAAACTTACAATATGGTTTCAACTGGTATTTTGCATACATTCTGAATGGTGAACTGCCATTTTAGACTATTGTGCAACCATAACCCATGGAGTGAGATGTAGCCCAATGGTAAAGCGCTCGCTTGATGCGTGGTCGGTTTGGGATCGATCCTTGTCAGTGGGCCCATTGGGCTATTTCTCGCTCCAACCAGTGCACCACGACTGGTATATCAAAGGTCGTGGTATGTGCTTACTGTCTATGGGTTGGTGCATATTAAAGATCCCTTGCTGCTAATCGAAAAGAGTAGCACATAAAGTGGCGACAGAGGGTTTCCTCCCTCAATATCTGTGTGGTCGTAAACCATATGTCTGACGACATATAACCGTAAATAAAATGTGTTGAGTGCGTTGTTAAATAAAACATTTCTTTCCTTTCTTCTTCCTTCCATAACCCAATCTCAGTACCTGACCACTATCATGGCACCTGTATTACAATTTTGGGATTTCTTTTCATAAGCCACTTTTGTTTCTGGAAGAGGTTAAGTGAAGCCTGTTACCATTTTTTTCAATGAGTAAATGTTTTATACATACACAAAATCTGCCTTTTAATGTTCTTAAATTGTCTTCAGAGTCTATTACTTCATTTCATTTACAGTATTTATTTTCATAAATTATTTTATTTTCACAGGCCTGAAAATGAGGATGAGTATGAGACTATTCTTCAGACAATGACTGATGTACCTGAAGTAGTGAGTCGTTGATATTGTTCATTCCTTTCCGGTCTAAAGGAATGGGACTATAGGTTTTGTCTCTGTCCTCTGTGTCTGTCCCATGTATAGGTTTTCAGACTTTTTCAAAATGCCTCAAGATATTGAGCTGACATTTTGTGTAGGCCCGATAGCTTTATTATGTACTGTTACAGATCAAGCTCGACTTGCATAATGATTTACCCATTTTTGCACAGAGTTATGGCCCTTGAACTAAGGCAATACGAAAAAGATTTGTATTGCTTTATTTGTACTCTCAGAATGCTTGTTTTTGTTAGAAGCCCCTTTTAAAATATTCATTGCATATGGTATTTAATTATATAATTAATTGAGGTCTGACAACCAGAACGGGCCCTGTCTAAAATTATGTGTTTTTGAAGAACAAGTTTTAATATAAAAATTCAGAAAAGTCTAAATATATATTTTTTAAATCTTCAAATTATATAACTTTGCAAGTTTTTTAAACATGATATAGTGGACAATTTTTATTTTTGCAAAGTAGACAACCATTTTTGGTTTGTCAAATCTCAAAATGATGTGGTATAATATTATACAACATATTATTATTATAATAATAGCAATCATACCAAAAATATTTTAAATGCACCAGGTAAAATTTGATAAATGTAAAAGAAAAACCATAAAATAAATGAATAGATAATAAGATTTTAATAATGCAGATTGGAGTGATTGATGCACAATAGTTCCTTTTTTTTCCTTTTTTTTTTTAAATTTAGCACTTAAGAAATGAAAATACATAGCAACTAAATATGTGAAGAGTATAGCTAAAATACATTTGTATGTGTACATATAGTTAATAGATCATTTTGTGCTTCTGTTTTGGTAAAATATTTGTTTTCACAAATTTTTTTTTTTTTTTTCTTTTTTTTTTTACAATATGTGAAAATAAGTAGCACATAGCTGAACTATTAATCAGCACTGGATTAACTGGATTTGATAAATGATTGATTATGGGCACTTGTGATGTTCTGTTACATTAAAATTCCAGTTACTGGTTGTTGAGAAAAGTGGACACCTGTTATTAAAGGACGTGACTACTGGATTCAAACTCTGTCAGCTGTGTCTTCCTATTACCTACAAGTTAGCATCTCCATGGCAACCAGTGTTTGCCTTTGGCGGTGGGGGACAGTTCGTTTATGTGAAAGGCAAGTTTTTTGTGTGATGTTTTCTTTTCGTTGTCATTAGGAGTGGAATCTTGCTCAATCGGCCTGAGGCTCTTTGATAGTAAGGTTGAACCCCCACGGTGGACTCAATTACTTTTTTTTCCCCCCATCCCAACCAGTGCTCCACAACTGGTATATCAAAGATTGTGGTATGTGCTGTCCTATGTGGGAAAGTGCATATAAAAGATCCAATGTTGCTAATGGAAATATATAACAGGTTTCCTCTAAGACATGTCAGAATTAACAAATGTTTGACATCCAAAAGCTGATGATTAATAAATCAATGTGCTCTAGTGGTGTTGTTAAACAAAATAAACTTTAAACTCAAAAGACTGAACTATAAGGAAATAAAATGGTTTATTTAACGACACACTCAACACATTTTATTTCCGGTTATATGGCGTCGGACATATGGTTAATGACCACACAGATGTTGAGGGAGGAAACCCACTGTCGCCACTTCATGGGCTACTCTTTTCGATTAACAGCAAGGGATCTTTTATATGCACCATCCCACAGACAGAATAGCACATACCATGGCCTTTGATGTACCAGTTGTGGTGTGCTGGCTGGAGACTATAATTAAAATAAGCCATATAACTGACAGTTTTGAAGCTAGAACTGATGATCTAAAGGGAGCTTGTAGATGATCAAGCAAAGCAAAACAATTATCTTCAAAAAATATGGTTTTCATTAAATAATATATTTTTAATAACTATTTTAATAACTGTATTTACCACTGGTACCGAATAATTGACAAGTTGTTCAAAATGCTGATTATGTGCCTTATATGGCACACAGATATATTCATTGTGTGGCACAAACTAACCAATGTTATTGTTTTGCTTGTGCTGAGGTTTACTGTATTACAGGAGATCTGCATTAACTACAGTGAAACCCCTATAAACTGAACACCCACGCGACCAAGCACAATGTCTGGTTTTACAATTTTCTAGAATATGCTTCAATAATAAATTCAATTGAATGCTACATATACAATTTACACTATTTAAAAAGTGTCAATTTTAAAATGAAGAATAACCCTATTTTTCCATTAAAATTAAAACTTCTAATAAAGAATGCAGATGTACAAGTTAATAAATTACAAACCTATATAACGCCAAAATCTCAAATAAAATATAAAAATGAAGGGTTTATTATAAAACTGCAAGAATGGAAAAAATATAATGTTTTACCATTTAAATGTCTAAAAGATTCAATACTATTTTGGTACCAATATAGATTAATACAACAAATTCTAGTCACCATAGTCTTTTATACAAGATATATTATATACAAACAAATTCATGCAGTTTTTGCAATTTAGTACCTGAAACATTACATCTTTTTTATGAATGTAAAATAGTATATGAAAAATGGATTTTGGTAGAAACTGGTGTAAACCTTCAATTATAAAATAAAATAATAAATATTTGGTATGACAGACAATGAAAAAAGCAGATTTGTAAACTCATACTGCAGAGTGGGAGAATACAAACTCGTCCTTTTACATCCTCTCCTCTTCTTTTTTCACTTCCTTTCTTTATTCTTCCTCTTCTTTCTGATCCCCAGAATGATCTTGTTTCTCTTTTTTCTTTGTTTCTTTTTTTTATTTCATTTCATTTTATTTATTTATTTATTTTTTTTTTTTTATTTTTTTTATTTTTTTATTTTTTATTTTGTTTGTTGTTTCAAAGAAGTCTTTTATTTTTAAATTACACAAAAACAAGTTAATTATATTTGAATTTCATATATCATAGTACAGATAATTGTAAATAATAGTAAAAACAAAAAATTGTATACATTATACAGTTGTACAGTAATGATTCGAGGCACCCAACCTTGATATTGCTCTTTCTGTTTCTGGGAACAAAAAAAAAAAAGAAAAGGAGAAAAAAAGTCTGGTTTTAAGAGGTATCCTGTTTAGAGAGGTTAAGTTCTTTACTGATTTTTAAAAAAGGAACATAAAAAATGTCCGGTTTTGAGGGCATTCCGGTTTACAGAGGGTCTGGTTTTGAGAGGTTTCACTGTATATGATAACTATTATCATGTTGGATGTTAACCTCCCAACAGGTGAACTGCTTTACGAAGACAGTGAGCCTGAGGCCGATACTAACTCGGCAGATCAGGAAGCCAGTGAGCAGACGGAAACTGATGCACAAAATGTTGCCAGTGACCAGAAGGTTGCCAGTGACCCAAAGATTGCCAGTGACCAAAAAGTTGGCATTAAGCAAAAGGTTGCCAGTGACTTAAAGGTTGCCAGTGACCAGAAGATTGCCAGTGACCAGAATGTAGCCAGTGAACAAAATGTAGCCAGTGACCAAAAGACTGCCAGTGACCAGAACGTAGCCAGTGAGCAGGAGGAGGTGAAGGCAGCTGGCGTCTGCATGTCCCAGATGTTCTTCTTCCCGCTGCGATCGTTCCCGACCCTGGACAAGTACTGGGAGCGCAGGAGGACACCGGTGGATCTGAGGGTCCATTCCACGGTCGAGAACAGACTCCAGGCTTTGATGGAGGCCAGGTGAGTCAGGGACAAATTCACACAAAAAACTGCAGCTTTTTTTTTTTAATATGTGTAAACTATTTGGTATTGCAGGGAGGTGGGTTGTAACCCAGTGGTAAAGTACTTGCAGGTTTTGATTCGGATTGGCAGAATTTGTAATTTACTGGACTGAATATCCAGCAGGAATGTCAGCCAGTTTCAACCTGTAAAATAACGTGCCGTGTGAGCTGGTATGTTGTTAAAGATTCTTTTCTTTCTTCTTGTTGTTTGATGCCAGATGGGAAGAGCAGGCGCTAAGAAAATGTCGAATGCAGATGCGGTGGAAAATGCTGAGAGACGAACTGGAGTTGGTGAACCTTAGACGTGACATGACCAATAAATCTCTGTCACAGACGTTCTATGTATGTAAAACAGCACTATACTTGTAACAGCTTCATTCATTGGCTATCTTAGAATTGATTTCATGTAACAAGTACTTTTATTGGCTACTATAGTATTGATTTCTTGTAACAAGTAAATTCATTGGCTTCTTGAAAATTGATTTCTTTTAACAAGTACTTTCATTGGCTACTTTAGACTTGATTTCTTGTTTCACACCTTTTTTTCAGATTTTCTAACATACAGAACTGTAGTTTAGGCCATAAGAAAATAAATGCTAGATCTTCATTCAAAAACATTTTCAATATGGGGACAGTGGGTGGAATTTTATTTTTCAATTTATAATTGTATTTATGTATATATGGAAATACCATATATTGAGGCCAAAACTGTAGTTTAGGCCATAAGAAAATAAATGCTAGATCTTCATTCAAAAACATTTTCAATATGGGGACAGTGGGTGGAATTTTATTTTTCAATTTATAATTGTATTTATGTATATATGGAAATACCATATATTGAGGCCAAAAAAACCCCTGAAGGAGCCAATTATGAAAATGGGGTTGAGCCTCTATCTTTGAGGCATACAAGGATAAAAATCTAGGAGTTATTTTATTATGGACTTAGGAATATTTTTTATTTTATATTTCTGAATTTTCATGGCACCTAATCATAGAGGTAGAGAGGGAGGGAGGCAGAGAGAGAGAGAGAGAGAGAGAGAGAGAGAGAGAGAGAGAGAGAGAGAGAGAGAGAGAGAGAGAGAGAGAGAGAGAGAGAGAGAGAGAGAGAGAGAGAGAGAGAGAGAGAGAGAGAGAGAGAGGGGGTGTGTGTGTGTTACAGTAGTCTGGTTTTGTAGTTAAAATATTGTTTTAGCACATCTGTTATTTCAAATGCAGTTAGTACATAAGAGTTTACTAATTAATAGTTACATGAACTTATATTAATGCAGTTTGCTTAATGCTAATTATTTTTAAAGTTTTATTTCTTTGTGTGACCTTATAGAAAATAATACCTTAGATTTTGTTTTTCCGACTTGTCTTTCAGCCTTGAGAATTAAGCTATTTAGGTAATTTGTTTCTGTATTACCTATGTCAATGTGTATTTCTATAGGTGTATAGATACAAAGATACATGTACCTGTGTTATATATGTGATGCTTCAGCTTGGCTTTCAGTGTCAATTACTGGATCTTTTCATTCAAGCTGTTTCATAAATGATCATGTGAGGGTGGAGGAGGGGGCAGGTGTGGGGGGAGCGTGCAATGTTGGTTTCTGTACAAAACACACAAGTCATAAAATAACTTTGCTTCATTTGTGTTTAGAATGTTTGAGCAAATCCAGAAGGCAAAAATCTTGAAATAATTGAGTTCTCTGCACATTCACCCTCATAACAAACACCCCCACCCCCCTATCCTCACCACCCCCAATTCATGTTATCATTTTTGGAATTGCTGTTCTTGTTACATTATTCTTACTTGCCTAATGAACACAACATTTCTGATTAATAAAACAACGGGAGTTTTTATTAAATTTTTTATCAGTATTTACAAACATATTTTGAATGTTTTGGTTTACAGTGTCCAGCTATGTTTGTATAACATTGTGAACTAGAAAAGCAAATCTGTGTTTTGTTAGTGATCAACAGTTCATGGTCATTAATGTTAAAGGCACATGACCTCTATATGTGCAAACATTGTGCTGACATATTTTACCAGTTTATTATTGTAACTGAATGTTTGGAGAAAGTTTAACCTGGTTTTTGTTAAAATAGATATTGCATTATAACAAACAAAAACCCAGGTTTTTTCAGTCTTTTTGTTGTGCCATGTTTTCTTTTCTTTTTTTTGTTTTGCTTTTGGAGGGTGGGGGGGGGGGGATGTGTGTAAATATGTTAAACATTCTGTTAACTTTACAATACTGATATACTTGTATTTTCAATATAACTTAATCATTTAATTTACAGGCATTTGTTTTGGGGTTATGTTTTGTTTTGTATATTTGTTGGGTTTTTTGGATGGGCTATATTATTAAACATGGGTTGTTTAGAAATTCTGGAGAATCTACAACAAAATCTGAGACCTGCTTATGTGAACTTTTGTATTAAAAAAGAACCGTTCAGAAGTTTACATTTTAAATCAGTTATTTGAAAGAAAGAAAGAAATGTTTTATTTGACGACGCACTCAACACATTTCATTTACGGTTATATGGTGTCAGACATATGGTTAAGGACCACACATATTTTGAGAGGAAACCTGCTGTCGCCACTACATGGGCTACTCTTTCTGATTAGCATCAAGCGATCTTTTATTTGCGCTTCCCACAGGCAGAATAGCACAAACCATGGCCTTTGTTGAACCAGTTATGGATCACTGGTCGGTGCAAGTGGTTTACATCTACCCATTGAGCCTTACGGAGCACTCACTCAAATCAGTTATTTGATTTACCGGGTATTTGCTTTTAATGTAGAGGTTCTTGGCTTTCATTTCTAATAATTATTTATGGAACAAAGGGCTGTTTCAGAAATCATTATGAGGGGGGGGGGGGGGGGGGTGCCAGGCAGAGTCATTAACTTTTCATTTTATTTTCATGCTTATATCAACTTAAGGTTCAAGCATGCTCACCTGGACACACATCTTGGCTACCTGGACTGTCTGTCTGTCCAGGACAGGTGTTCATGGTTAGTTGTTAGTGTTCAGGCAAAGTGACGTTTTATTTCATGGCCATTAAAATTCATTCTGGGTGGGAGCCAGAACTGGGATGTGAACCCAGTACCTACTGACCTTAAGACTGAAGACTTAACCTCTATGACACTGATGCCCGTTGGAGTTGACTCAACAATGCTTTTAAATATGGTAATTCTGCCAAAACTCTGTTGTAAGTTATGGAGGGAGGGGGGGGGGAGGGTACCCTGCAACTAAGTATGGAGGGTGGGTTATCCTGCAAATACATTTTATTTTTGTGTGTCAAATAATTTTATGGATGTTTGCAGTATAAAATATAAAATTGCATTCTGGAAGTATAAATTAAATCATTTTTTCCTTACCCATCCCACCCCCAAGGATATTTCTGAAACAATCCTAATATTTAGATACATGTAGATCTTCTCTTGTAGCATTTTTATGTCGTTTCATATAAGGATTTCTGTTTTGTCTTGTTTATTGCTAACACTTTTAAAACTAAACCAATGATTCAAGCTTGTGTAATTTAGCAATTCCTCTAGTGCCAGTGCTGTATATATAATACAGTTTTTGGTTTCTACAGTCTTCAGACAATTAAAAAACCCAATTGTTTCCAACAGGACAAAAAGAAAACCAATATATGAAATGGCCCTTTTTCATTCTTGCTTTCTGTTTTGCTTGACAGGTGTTTGAGTCGATATCAGCTATTTCTGATACTATCAGATCTTGAGTCGGTATCAGCTATTTCTGATACTATCAGATCTTGAGCATTTGCCTGTGTTGCAAGGTTATTGTTACTTCTCGTTTTGTTTATTCTACTAAACCTGTTATATCTGAACATTAACTGTTTGTTATTTCAATTAATATTGTTAACTCATCTTATTTGCAGTTATTAATACACATCAGCACTGACTATAAAAGACACACACAAATGGCCAACAAAACTAGCTTTTAAGGATAAAAAAGTATCTAGATTTGTCTAAAATTCCAGGTTTTACTGTCACCTAAAAACCGATCTGACCCTGCCCTTGTTATTTGATGAAAAACTCACAATAACCCCTCCCCTACTTTTCAAGACCCTGCTAACATTTTGAGATCTGTACCTACCATCCTACAAGTTGAACTGTACTAGCTATTTTGTGTCTTTAATAAATTGAATGTGAACAGGGTATGCAGGGTTTACATTTTTAATAGTATGTGTTTTAATCTTTACTGATAGAAAATAGGATGAAGGGAAGAAAACAATATTTTGTTCAAAAACAGATTAGTGCTTAGAGGTTAGAGAGAAAAAAGAATTTATAATAACTAAAGGAAGTCATTTTGAAATATAATTAATGAAAGTCACATAGAAACTGGTAAAATTTAATTTGATATTAAAACAAAATTTGACTTCTAGAATAATGAATGTTATAATCAGTATCTTTAATTAAATTTAAAAATAATTCTGAGAATCAACAGAAGATGGCTTGAACAGCATTAAATATTTTATCTTTAGCTTTTCCTTTTGTCTATCAGTATGTCATTATAATGAAATTAATTTACTATGCAATAACCTTTGCACTGTGACCATGTGTGAACTCTAAATTAATTATTCTCATACTTTTACTGTTATATTACTCACATTACTAAACAAATATTGTTGATAACATTACCATGTCAAGCAGTATGTTAATATTCATTATCAGTGTTATTACATTAATATTACTTATATATTAATATTACTTGTGATGTCAAATGTTTTAATATTACTACAGTACTCATTTATGAGTACATTATATTGATTGATTTAAAATATATTATTTTATTGTACAAAGAACAAAAGAATTGGGCACAAGTTTAACAACTTACGAGGCCCTCTTCTATATACATACAATATACATGGTGTCTTATATTACATAACTGTATATTTAAACTACATTTAAACAATCATTTATGATGAGCAATGATTTAATTTAATTTTTTAAGATTCTTTTACCATAGGTTAAAGTTGTCAAGTTTATGTTTAATCACAGTCAATCCAACAGCATAGCAACTGATTTTCAAAACTATTCTCAAACCCCTGGTATTGGTTTATGTGCAGCTTATACAATACTGCTCATAACAATGACTCTATTTGTCTAATAGCCATAAAATATAATGGTTTTAACGTTTTACTTTTCTTGACTTTTGCTCAAATATAGATGGTTTATCAATACAAATATATATATATTACATGTACACATGTATATCGAAATAATATAGAACTCAATTGATATAAAAATTGTGTAGTTGCTAAATTTTCACCCGATTTTGAAGAATATGTAATGACGAACATTTTTTGTTGTGTTGTTTTTATTATTACACTACATAGTTAAAATTATGATTGAATTAATCGTTTCAGAAGCAGATCCTAAGTTGTGTCTTATTTGTATGTCTGTATTTAGCCGACAGCTTCCTATTTATTGCACACGTTAATTTGCACAAGAATATATACCACAAGACCTCGTAGCAGTCGAGTGGTATGTTCTTGTTCAAAATAAACGAATGCAATAAATAGGAAGCGAAAACAATGTATGTGAAGTTCTGTATTTATTACATACCTTCTTTTATGTTGTACAAAAATGGTTTTTGATTTAACGTCATAACAACTCTTTCTTAAATCTATGATTAATACTCCTTTCATGGATTTGCTTAATGTTAAGAATCATACTCTGTGGCAGCCTTGTGTAATGTTTCAAATACGATGTGACATAATTTGTAAATCATATTTGACGTCAGTAACTGAAAGGCGCTAACTGCAGTAAAAATATAAAGAGAATTCCTCATTTAAAAGTTCCGATCTAGATCGCACATATGTGTGATACAAAATAAATTTATCACATGGTTTGAAATGTCTTTATCACTGTTGTAAGATTGAATAGATATGTAATAATAATTTATTTCTTCATTGTAGTGTTCTTAGTATCATTAATTTATAATACAAGTTCTCTAGTTGCATTAATGTTCTGCAGAATGTCTTTACAAGACAAACCATTTGCGCATTATATTTTTTAATAAATAAAATTATTTAATTATGTTTCCACTTATATTAGTTTTATGGCAGTAAATCTTTAGCTTAGATTTAATATTTAACTAAAGTTTTAAAACAGTAGAAGGAATTAACTTGTTTTAACTGAATGCTACTTTACAGCAGTTTCATGTATACAGCCAAAACATTTATATTTTTTGTTGTTTTGAAGGCTTTTTAAAAAAAAAAAGACTTAAAGGGACATACCCTAGTTTTTAAACACTAAGGCATATGTTTCACCTAGACCCTAGTTTCAACCCGTAAAAAATGGACACTAAGTTTGGTTAATTTACAAACTTGTAACACATTTGGATACCACAGAGTGAAATGAGTCTGTAACATTGAAATATCCAGAAAAATAGACTAAAACGCGACTTCATAACCGTTAATCCTCAGATGCACATGCTTTTTTAAAAATATAAAAAATGCATTTTGTGGTATTAGAAATGCCAGGATGACCTGAAACACTTGTACAGAAATGGATAATCTAAACAATAAAATACAAGTAATGCTTGATGCTAGTGATCATAAATGGCCCTAACAGTGAACAATATGCCTTAGTGTTTATAAACTAGGGTCTGTTCCTATAAATTACACCCTCATTATGTAGTTAATAATATTTATTTACTTGTTTGTTTTGCAGACCGAGTCTACTTACAGAACTTCTCCGCCCATTTTCTGAGTGTGTTATAAACACTGTCATACTCATACTGTTGGAATGTGCACCGTGACTTTGTGTTTACTTCAAAAAGGAAAATGCATGTCTGTGATATTTTCTTTTATATACATGTATCTCCAGAGACAAAAAAAATGAAATTGTTTTTGGTTTCAATTTTGCTGCAGCACTGTTTTGTTGTTTATTAGTTTATCAAAAAATATTCCATTGAAAAAATACTGTTTTGTTTTATTTTATTTAGGAGATAACCGTATGGAGGTTTTAGATTTGCGGGTGTTATTGTCCATTTGATTCTGCAAATGTCATTTTTGACCGAAGGCGTTAGCCTGAGGTGAAAAATGAAACATTTGCGGGCATCAAATAGTCAATAACACCCGCAAATCTAAAAACTCAATATGGTTATGTCCATTGTAAACTGAATTGGTTTTGTACAGAACTAACCGTATATTTGGCATTTCTTGAAAAAAATACCTGGCTACCTGTAGACCCTTGAATCGTCAACTTCGCCTGTTCCAATTGCTAATGATGTCACTTTCTAATGACGTCATTAGCGTTCCAGATGTTATTTTCATTTGATCCCGGAAAAAGAATGTAATTAACCAATCACAATACAGAACACACTCGCTATCAGTTTACCATTTTTTTTTAAAAAATTTTTTTAAATTATTATCATTAAAACTGCAATCTCAGTTACATTTGAAGTATTACTGTAAAGTATTTACAACAGAACATCGAGAGCCATTCTTCAGTTTCCATTAGCTACTGTCTCTAATACAGGTCATATGAAAATGCATTGTTTGTAAAATCAACACTCCAAGTGGTGGGACTCTTCTGAATTGGTTGTGATAAAAATGTGCTAAAGTTGCAGCTACATTTCATTGTAGTATCAACTGAAGGCAGTTTAGACTATACTTGTGTTTGTATTTTACATTTGTAATGTTTATGGATGTGAGATTCCACATTTATTAGATATATCATTATTTATTTTTTTAAATATTTGTGTACATTACAATAATTTAGATTCATATTTTAAACGAAATGTAAAAAAAAAAAAAAGATAAAAAGATTTTTTTTTAAATTTGATTCAATAAATTGTTTACATGTCTCAACACTTTTGTTGTTATTAAACCATACTTTGCATGCAGATGTCCTGTGAATCATTTATTTTGATAATATCTCCTATATTTTAGGAACTTATCTCATTTACCATTTATATTTTCTATAATACTTTGGCTGAAAAGGGTGTATATATTTTTCTGTGTATTACTGCTGTATCACCTATAGTATGCATACTTGTGAATAGACTGTAAAGTATACGAAGAAAGTGAAATATAATATCAGAGGAAGATCTAGGAGGGCCCAGTGGCCCGCCCCCCCCCCCCAAAAAAAAAAAACTAAATGTTTGAGACAGTTATAATTTTATTATATATTAATTTTCATTTTGTTATGATCCCCCTCCAAACCTCCCCCAAAGTTCCCTTGGTATTCAGCCTCATGTCACTGGGGTCTCTAAATGGATTTTCTGGATCCGCCACTGAATCTGTTCCTATTCCAATCACGTCATTGCCGCACCAAATTAAAAGCAGTGTTACATGGCTATTCACCAACTAATGGCCGTACAAAATATTGACTAAAAATATATGTATTTAATATGTCCCGAAAAGAACTTAAAGTCGCAAAGCCTAGTTTCAGGACGTAAAAATGGACACTAAGTTTAGTTAATCTACAAACCTTTAACACATTTGTATAGTTCCAACAGAGTGAAACAAGAGTGAAGTTGAAACGGTGAAATACCAATAAAATAGACTGAACGTAAATCTTGACTCCATGACTGTTAATTCTCATACGCATGAGCGATTTTAAAAATATGAAAAATGCATTTTGTCATATTAAAAACACCAGGATGACCAGAAACGCATCGGGTGTATGGAAATGGAAAATCTAAACCATAAAATCTTAGTAAAGTATGATTTCAGTTATCCAAATCGGCTCTAATGGTGAATAAATATGCCTTAGTGTCGCATTAATTATTCAATCGGCTATATATATATAGTAATCTTATCTCTCTAAAATATCTGCACACTGGCTTGTGGTAGCGAATGTTAACTAAAGAGACGTATTTTAAGTCGCGACCCGCCTTTAAACTGCTACAAATCAAAATGTTGACTTGAATACGTCTGTTGAGACAAAAAATTTAACCACACATAACTGATTCATTACATATCAAAGAGACTTGAAATACTGCCAGGCCTCCTCCAGTGGAAAGACCGATTTGTTTATTGTGTTTGTGAAAACCACAGGGAGTTTTCTTGTTTGCGAAATTATTTGAAATCAACCTCGTTAACAGCTATATCTTGATGGTGCAAAAACATAAAATATTTATTACGTTTATTTTTATTATTAACATGCTTGTACATGCATTCTGCTTGCATAATTTTATTAGCTGGATATCAGTATTCATATACTGGGCTTTAAGCTGCCGATCGCTAAATCGACAGGTGCGAATTAAAGGGACTGTCCCGAGTTTGCCGCTATCGTAAGACGTTTTCAGGTAACAAAACCCTTTTAATGGCTGAACTTTGATATTAAATATAATTTCTTGTGTAGAATACCAATGTGGATATACCAGGTGTTTCAGATCGTTTTGATGTTTGTCGAAATTAAATGTCCCCCCCCCCCCCCCCCCCCCCCCCCCTCCAAATACATACCTAATTTTTCATACGTATGACTGTACCTGTAGTGGAAGGTAAAATCGGGTTTTGGCTACTACAAACGTTAGGACGGTAATAAACAGTAAATATACAGACACCGATATTCTGAACAAGAACATTTATTTAATATGTGTATTTAGTCGTTAAAAAGACTTTATTAGAAACATGGACCAATGACAAAAAACTCGGAACAGTATCTTTAAATTTGAATTTGGCAAAAATCTATTTTCTTATTAAATCGGCAAAAAGGGTCATATGAAAACAAAATAAATACAGTTCATTAAAGAGTTTTAAATTTGTTTGGTTTACTAAGACTAGGCGCGTGTGCGGGCATTGTACCGAGGGGTGGGTGGGTGTCTAGACTGCCGACCGAAGCTCCCGAGTAAAAAATATATTGAGAAAAAAGAAAATTTGCTCGAGCAGGGAGGGATTTCACCCCTCCCTCCCCCCTCCCCCCTCCCCCCCCTGCAAACGCACCTGGAAACGTGTTTTTGGTTACACATATTCTGACGAACTTTGCTAAGTTACTAATTCGCTTTAAAGCCGCAGTCTTTATCTGTTATTTTGATCTGTCTGTTCAGGACGAACAATAATAGTGAACTGTTAGTGGTTAGTAACAATAACCATTATCCTCTGATGGAATTTGATAGCTAGTAGTGATCTAATGATTGATTATAATCGTTAATCGTAAATTAATCGGTTTGGCTACCTAACATGATAATCAGTTATTAAAATACATAAAATGTGGGAACATGTTGACTGTGATTGTTCCTCCAATTTAAAAGATGCACTTGGTATAAACGTGTTGGGGTTGGTGTTTCTTTCCACGTGTACATAAAGAATACAAATATTAAATAGTTATTAAAGGTGAAATTAGTGAATAAATTTGTGTATGGTCTAATAATACACAAGTGAACACGACAATAGGTGCATGGTACCTATAATTAAACTCCTTACAAGTGTTCATATAATTTTAACCGATTTTGTAATCAAAAGTTGATCGGATAGTGCAAACATAAATATATTATAACCAATTATAATCGATGATGGAATTCTAACCGATTCTCAACATTAATGATGGCCAAAACAGAACTACGCCCGTTTTGGAATTGCATGTAAAAGCATCTCGTGCACGTTGCTACACGAAGCGCGAGTATTGATCATGCAGCAATTGGCGCTAAGAGCCGCAATCACCGAGCACACGTGTTCGATATCATTAACATGAAGAATGAGAGCCAACATTGGTAACTAATCGATTTTGGCTCGTCAAAATGGCGGCCTGCGAATGTGGAGAGTAGAAAGTTCTGGACATCGTTTTTTTGTGAGTACACTGCTTCCCATTTCCAATTGCTTTATTTCAGAGTCGGGTTATAAATCGATTGTATGCAACAAATTGGTGCCATGCAGAGTATAATGATGGTAAATTACTAATTTGCATGACTCGTTGCATGTATTAACGTATATAGTCTGAACACATGACTATGCATTTTTGAGGATAAAGTATAAAACACATTCTATGACAAAAATGCGTAGGTGGATGTATTTATTCACCTGCAAGATGGTTGTGGGTTAAAATCGTATTGTTAGGGGCGTACCCAATGCACAACAATTAGGGGAGAAGTGGGAAAAGAAAAATCGCGGCTATATTAAAAATAATAAATTTTTATATTTTTCTGGAGGTCTCCATTTCTCTGCCAGATACAGCCCTGATTCTGTTAGAAAGGGATGGGGGTGATAACATGTATTCTCACAAGTCTTATTCATGCATATGTGTTTAATTGTAGCTATGACAATCGGGTACCGTGTACAGGTCACAGGAATATGTTTAATTGTAGCTTTGACAATCAGGTACCGTGTACAGGTCACAGGAATATGTTTAATTGTAGCTTTGACAATCGGGTACCGTGTATAGGTCACAGGAATGTGTTTAATTGTAGCTATGACAATCGGGTACCGTGTACAGGTCACAGGAATATGTTTAATTGTAGCTTTGACAATCGGGTACCGTGTATAGGTCACAGGAATGTGTTTAATTGTAGCTATGACAATCGGGTTTAATTGTAGCTATGACAATCAGGTACCGTGTACAGGTCACAGGAATATGTTTAATTGTAGCTTTGACAATCGGGTACCGTGTATAGGTCACAGGAATGTGTTTAATTGTAGCTATGACAATCGGGTACCGTGTACAGGTCACAGGAATATGTTTAATTGTAGCTTTGACAATCAGGTACCGTGTATAGGTCACAGGAATGTGTTTAATTGTAGCTATGACAATCGGGTACCGTGTACAGGTCACAGGAATGTGTTTAATTGTAGCTTTGACAATCGGGTACCGTTGGTCGGTCACAGGAAATGTGTTTAATTGTAGCTTTGACAATCGGCCACCGTGTATAGGTCACAGGAATGTGTTAAAGTGTAGATTTGACAATCGTGTATCGTGTATAGGTCACAGGAATGTGTTTAGTGTAGCTTTGACAATCGGGTACTGTGTATAGGTCACAGGAATGTGTTTAGTGTAGCTTTGACAATCGGGTACCGTGTATAGGTCACAGGAATGTGTTTAAGTGTAGATTTGACAATCGGGTATCGTGTATAGGTCACAGGAATGTGTTTAGTGTAGCTTTGACAATCGGGTACTGTGTATAGGTCACAGGAATGTGTTTAGTTTAGCTTTGACAATCGGGTACCGTGTATAGGTCACAGGAATGTGTTTAGTGTAGCTTTGACAATCGGCCACCGTGTATAGGTCACATGAATGT